>NW_027045249.1:0-317849 GCF_963576615.1 Watersipora subatra
CATGCTAGAAATGCTCCAATTGAGCTAATTAGCTTATTGTGAGAATATTACAAACGTCTGACAAAACTGAAAAATGTAAATTTCCAATTTCAACCAAACATGCTAGAAATGCTCCAATTGAGCTAATTAGCTTATTGTTAGAATATTACAAACGTCTGACCAAACTGAAAAATGTAAATTTCCAATTTCAACCAAACAAGCTAGAAATGCTCCAATTGAGCTAATTAGCTTATTGTGAGAATATTACAAACGTCTGACAAAACTGAAAAATAGAAATTTCCAATTTCAACCAAACATGCTAGAAATGCTCCAATTGAGCTAATTAGCTTATTGATAGAATATTGCAATTGTCTGACAAAAGTGAAAAATGTAAATTTCCAATTTCAACCAAACATGCTAGAAATGCTCCAATTGAGCTAATTAGCTTATTGTTAGAATATTACAAACGTCTGACAAAAGTGAAAAATGTAAATTTCCAATTTCAACCAAACATGCTAGAAATGCTCCAATTGAGCTAATTAGCTCATTGTGAGAATATTACAAACGTCTGACAAAACTGAAAAATGTAAATTGCCAATTTCAACCAAACATGCTAGAAATGCTCCAATTGAGCTAATTAGCTTATTGTGAGAATATTACAAACGTCTGACAAAAGTAAAAAATGTAAATTTCTGATTTCAACCAAACATGCTAGAAATGCTCCAATTGAGCTAATTAGCTTATTGTGAGAATATTGCAATTGTCTGACAAAAGTGAAAAATGTAAATTTCCAATTTCAACCAAACATGCTAGAAATGTTCCAATTGAGCTAATTAGCTTATTGTGAGAATATTGCAATTGTCTGACAAAAGTGAAAAATGTAAATTTCCAATTTCAACCAAACATGCTAGAAATGTTCCAATTGAGCTAATTAGCTTATTGTGAGAATATTGCAATTGTCTGACAAAAGTGTAAAATGTAAATTTCCAATTTCAACCAAACATGCTAGAAATGCTCCAATTGAGCTAATTAGCTTATTGTGAGAATATTACAAACGTCTGACAAAAGTGAAAAATGTAAAATTCCAATTTCAATCAAACATGCTAGAAATGCTCCAATTGCGCAAATAAGCCTACTGTAAGAATTTTACAAACGTCTGACAAAACTGAAAATTTAAATTTTCAATTTCAACCAAACATGCTAGAAATGCTCCAATTGAGCTAATTAGCTTATTGTGAGAATATTGCAATTGTCTGACAAAAGTGAAAAATGTAAATTTCCAATTTCAACCAAACATGCTAGAAATGCTCCAATTGAGCTAATTAGCTTATTGTGAGAATATTACAAACGTCTGACAAAACTGAAAAATGTAAATTTCCAATTTCAACCAAACATGCTAGAAATGCTTCAATTGAGCTAATTAGCTTATTGTGAGAATATTACAAACGTCTGACCAAACTGAAAAATGTAAATTTCCAATTTCGACCAAACAAGCTAGAAATGCTCCAATTGAGCTAATTAGCTTATTGTGAGAATATTACAAACGTCTGACAAAACTGAAAAATAGAAATTTCCAATTTCAACCAAACATGCTAGAAATGCTCCAATTGAGCTAATTAGCTTATTGATAGAATATTGCAATTGTCTGACAAAAGTGAGAAACGTAAATTTCCAATTTCAACCAAACATGCTAGAAATGCTCCAATTGAGCTAATTAGCTTATTGTTAGAATATTACAAACGTCTGACAAAAGTTAAAAATGTAAATTTCCAATTTCAACCAAACATGCTAGAAATGCTCCAATTGAGCTAATTAGCTTATTGTGAGAATATTACAAACGTCTGACAAAACTGAAAAATGTAAATTTCCAATTTCAACCAAACATGCTAGAAATGCTCCAATTGAGCTAATTAGCTTATTGTGAGAATATTACAAACGTCTGACAAAAGTAAAAAATGTAAATTTCTGATTTCAACCAAACATGCTAGAAATGCTCCAATTGAGCTAATTAGCTTATTGTGAGAATATTACAAACGTCTGACAAAACTGAAAAATGTAAATTTCCAATTTCAACCAAACATGCTAGAAATGCTCCAATTGAGCTAATTAGCTTATTGTGAGAATATTACAAACGTCTGACAAAAGTGAAAAATTTATAATTCCAATTTCAATCAAACATGCTAGAAATGCTCCAATTGCGCAAATAAGCCTACTGTAAGAATTTTACAAACGTCTGACAAAACTGAAAAATGTAAATTTCCAATTTCAACCAAACATGCTAGAAATGCTCCAATTGAGCTAATTAGCTTATTGTGAGAATATTGCAATTGTCTGACAAAAGTGAAAAATGTAAATTTCCAATTTCAACCAAACATGCTAGAAATGCTCCAATTGAGCTAATTAGCTTATTGTGAGAATATTACAAACGTCTGACAAAAGTGAAAAATTTATAATTCCAATTTCAATCAAACATGCTAGAAATGCTCCAATTGCGCAAATAAGCCTACTGTAAGAATTTTACAAACGTCTGACAAAACTGAAGATTTAAATTTTCAATTTCAACCAAACATGCTAGAAATGCTCCAATTGAGCTAATTAGCTTATTGTGAGAATATTGCAATTGTTTGACAAAAGTGAAAAATGTAAATTTCCAATTTCAACCAAACATGCTAGAAATTCTCCAATTGAGCTAATTAGCTTATTGTGAGAATATTACAAACGTCTGACAAAACTGAAAAATGTAAATTTCCAATTTCAACCAAACATGCTAGAAATGCTCCAATTGAGCTAATTAGCTTATTGTGAGAATATTACAAACGTCTGACAAAACTGAAAAATGTAAATTTCCAATTTCAACCAAACATGCTAGAAATGCTCAAATTGCGCAAATAAGCCTACTGTAAGAATTTTACAAACGTCTGACAAAACTGAAAAATGTAAATTTCTAATTTCAACCAAACATGCTAGAAATGCTCCAATTGAGCTAATTAGCTTATTGTGAGAATATTACAAACGTCTGACAAAACTGAAAAATGTAAATTTCCAATTTCAACCAAACATGCTAGAAATGCTCCAATTGAGCTAATTAGCTTATTGTGAGAATATTACAAACGTCTGACAAAACTGAAAAATGTAAAATTCTAATTTCAACTAAACATGCTAGAAATGCTCCAATTGAGCTAATTAGCTTATTGTGAGAATATTACAAACGTCTGACAAAACTGAAAAATGTAAATTTCCAATTTCAACCAAACAAGCTAGAAATGCTCCAATTGAGCTAATTAGCTTATTGTGAGAATATTACAAACGTCTGACAAAACTGAAAAATAGAAATTTCCAATTTCAACCAAACATGCTAGAAATGCTCCAATTGAGCTAATTAGCTTATTGATAGAATATTGCAATTGTCTGACAAAAGTGAAAAATGTAAATTTCCAATTTCAACCAAACATGCTAGAAATGCTCCAATTGAGCTAATTAGCTTAATGTTAGAATATTACAAACGTCTGACAAAAGTGAAAAATGTAAATTTCCAATTTCAACCAAACATGCTAGAAATGCTCCAATTGAGCTAATTAGCTTATTGTGAGAATATTACAAACGTCTGACAAAACTGAAAAATGTAAATTTCCAATTTCAACCAAACATGCTAGAAATGCTCCAATTGAGCTAATTAGCTTATTGTGAGAATATTACTAACGTCTGACAAAAGTAAAAAATGTAAATTTCTGATTTCAACCAAACATGCTAGAAATGCTCCAATTGTGCTAATTAGCTTATTGTGAGAATATTACAAACGTCTGACAAAACTGAAAAATGTAAATTTCCAATTTCAACCAAACATGCTAGAAATGCTCCAATTGAGCTAATTAGCTTATTGTGAGAATATTACAAGCGTCTGACAAAAGTGAAAAATTTATAATTCCAATTTCAATCAAACATGCTAGAAATGCTCCAATTGCGCAAATAAGCCTACTGTAAGAATTTTACAAACGTCTGACAAAACTGAAAATTTAAATTTTCAATTTCAACCAAACATGCTAGAAATGCTCCAATTGAGCTAATTAGCTTATTGTGAGAATATTGCAATTGTTTGACAAAAGTGAAAAATGTAAATTTCCAATTTCAACCAAACATGCTAGAAATGCTCCAATTGAGCTAATTAGCTTATTGTGAGAATATTACAAACGTCTGACAAAACTGAAAAATGTAAATTTCCAATTTCAACCAAACATGCTAGAAATGTTCCAATTGAGCTAATTAGCTTATTGTGAGAATATCGCAATTGTATGACAAAATCGAAAAATGTAAATTTCCAATTTCAACCAAACATGCTAGAAATGCTCCAATTGAGCTAATTAGCTTATTGTGAGAATATTACAAACGTTTGACAAAAGTGAAAAATGTAAATTTCCAATTTCAACCAAACATGCTAGAAATGCTCCAATTGAGCTAATTAGCTTATTGTGAGAATATTACAAACGTCTGACAAAACTGAAAAATGTAAATTGCCAATTTCAACCAAACATGCTAGAAATGCTCCAATTGAGCTAATTAGCTTATTGTGAGAATATTGCAATTGTCTGACAAAAGTGAAAAATGTAAAATTCCAATTTCAACCAAACATGCTAGAAATGCTCCAATTGAGCTAATTAGCTTATTGTGAGAATATTACAAAAGTCTGACAAAAGTAAAAATGTAAATTTCTGATTTCAACCAAACATGCTAGAAATGCTCCAATTGAGCTAATTAGCTTATTGTGAGAATATTACAAACGTCTGACCAAACTGAAAAATGTAAATTTCCAATTTCAACCAAACAAGCTAGAAATGCTCCAATTGAGCTAATTAGCTTATTGTGAGAATATTACAAACGTCTGACAAAACTGAAAAATGTAAATTTCCAATTTCAACCAAACATGCTAGAAATGCTCCAATTGAGCTAATTAGCTTATTGATAGAATATTGCAATTGTCTGACAAAAGTGAAAAATAGAAATTTCCAATTTCAACCAAACATGCTAGAAATGCTCCAATTGAGCTAATTAGCTTATTGTGAGAATATTACAAACGTCTGACAAAACTCAAAAATAGAAATTTCCAATTTCAACCAAACATGCTAGAAATGCTCCAATTGAGCTAATTAGCTCATTGTGAGAATATTACAAACGTCTGACAAAACTGAAAAATGTAAATTGCCAATTTCAACCAAACATGCTAGAAATGCTCCAATTGAGCTAATTAGCTTATTGTGAGAATATTACAAACGTCTGACAAAAGTAAAAAATGTAAATTTCTGATTTCAACCAAACATGCTAGAAATGCTCCAATTGAGCTAATTAGCTTATTGTGAGAATATTGCAATTGTCTGACAAAAGTGAAAAATGTAAATTTCCAATTTCAACCAAACATGCTAGAAATGTTCCAATTGAGCTAATTAGCTTATTGTGAGAATATTGCAATTGTCTGACAAAAGTGAAAAATGTAAATTTTCAATTTCAACCAAACATGCTAGAAATGTTCCAATTGAGCTAATTAGCTTATTGTGAGAATATTGCAATTGTCTGACAAAAGTGTAAAATGTAAATTTCCAATTTCAACCAAACATGCTAGAAATGCTCCAATTGAGCTAATTAGCTTATTGTGAGAATATTACAAACGTCTGACAAAAGTGAAAAATGTAAAATTCCAATTTCAATCAAACATGCTAGAAATGCTCCAATTGCGCAAATAAGCCTACTGTAAGAATTTTACAAACGTCTGACAAAACTGAAAATTTAAATTTTCAATTTCAACCAAACATGCTAGAAATGCTCCAATTGAGCTAATTAGCTTATTGTGAGAATATTGCAATTGTTTGACAAAAGTGAAAAATGTAAATTTCCAATTTCAACCAAACATGCTAGAAATGCTCCAATTGAGCTAATTAGCTTATTGTGAGAATATTACAAACGTCTGACAAAACTGAAAAATGTAAATTTCCAATTTCAACCAAACATGCTAGAAATGCTTCAATTGAGCTAATTAGCTTAGTGTGAGAATATTACAAACGTCTGACCAAACTGAAAAATGTAAATTTCCAATTTCGACCAAACAAGCTAGAAATGCTCCAATTGAGCTAATTAGCTTATTGTGAGAATATTACAAACGTCTGACAATACTGAAAAATAGAAATTTCCAATTTCAACCAAACATGCTAGAAATGCTCCAATTGAGCTAATTAGCTTATTGATAGAATATTGCAATTGTCTGACAAAAGTGAAAAATGTAAATTTCCAATTTCAACCAAACATGCTAGAAATGCTCCAATTGAGCTAATTAGCTTATTGTTAGAATATTACAAACGTCTGACAAAAGTTAAAAATGTAAATTTCCAATTTCAACCAAACATGCTAGAAATGCTCCAATTGAGCTAATTAGCTTATTGTGAGAATATTACAAACGTCTGACAAAACTGAAAAATGTAAATTTGCAATTTCAACCAAACATGCTAGAAATGCTCCAATTGAGCTAATTAGCTTATTGTGAGAATATTACAAACGTCTGACAAAAGTTAAAAATGTAAATTTCTGATTTCAACCAAACATGCTAGAAATGCTCCAATTGAGCTAATTAGCTTATTGTGAGAATATTACAAACGTCTGACAAAACTGAAAAATGTAAATTTCCAATTTCAACCAAACATGCTAGAAATGCTCCAATTGAGCTAATTAGCTTATTGTGAGAATATTGCAATTGTCTGACAAAAGTGAAAAATGTAAATTTCCAATTTCAACCAAACATGCTAGAAATGTTCCAATTGAGCTAATTAGCTTATTGTGAGAATATTGCAATTGTCTGACAAAAGTGAAAAATGTAAATTTCCAATTTCAACCAAACATGCTAGAAATGCTCCAATTGAGCTAATTAGCTTATTGTGAGAATATAACAAACGTCTGACAAAAGTAAAAAATGTAAATTTCTGATTTCAACCAAACATGCTAGAAATGCTCCAATTGAGCTAATTAGCTTATTGTGAGAATATTGCAATTGTCTGACAAAAGTGAAAAATGTAAATTTCCAATTTCAACCAAACATGCTAGAAATGTTCCAATTGAGCTAATTAGCTTATTGTGAGAATATTGCAATTGTCTGACAAAAGTGAAAAATGTAAATTTCCAATTTCAACCAAACATGCTAGAAATGCTCCAATTGAGCTAATTAGCTTATTGTGAGAATATTACAAACGTCTGACAAAACTGAAAAATGTAAATTTCCAATTTCAACCAAACAAGCTAGAAATGCTCCAATTGAGCTAATTAGCTTATTGTGAGAATATTGCAATTGTTCGACAAAAGTGAAAAATGTAAATTTCCAATTTCAACCAAACATGCTAGAAATGTTCCAATTGAGCTAATTAGCTTATTGTGAGAATATTACAAACGTCTGACAAAACTGAAAAATGTAAATTTCCAATTTCAACCAAACATGCTAGAAATGTTCCAATTGAGCTAATTAGCTTATTGTGAGAATATTGCAATTGTCTGACAAAAGTGAAAAATGTAAATTTCCAATTTCAACCAAACATGCTAGAAATGCTCTAATTGAGCTAATTAGCTTATTGTGAGAATATTACAAACGTCTGACAAAACTGAAAAATGTAAATTTCCAATTTCAACCAAACATGCTAGAAATGCTCCAATTGAGCTAATTAGCTTATTGTGAGAATATTACAAACGTCTGACCAAACTGAAAAATGTAAATTTCCAATTTCAACCAAACATGCTAGAAATGCTCCAATTGAGCTAATTAGCTTATTGTGAGAATATTACAAACGTCTGACAAAACTGAAAAATGTAAATTTCCAATTTCAACCAAACAAGCTAGAAATGCTCCAATTGAGCTAATTAGCTTATTGTGAGAATATTACAAACGTTTGACAAAAGTGAAAAATGTAAATTTCCAATTTCAACCAAACATGCTAGAAATGCTCCAATTGAGCTAATTAGCTTATTGTGAGAATATTACAAACGTCTGACAAAACTGAAAAATGTAAATTGCCAATTTCAACCAAACATGCTAGAAATGCTCCAATTGAGCTAATTAGCTTATTGTGAGAATATTGCAATTGTCTGACAAAAGTGAAAAATGTAAAATTCCAATTTCAACCAAACATGCTAGAAATGCTCCAATTGAGCTAATTAGCTTATTGTGAGAATATTACAAAAGTCTGACAAAAGTAAAAATGTAAATTTCTGATTTCAACCAAACATGCTAGAAATGCTCCAATTGAGCTAATTAGCTTATTGTGAGAATATTACAAACGTCTGACCAAACTGAAAAATGTAAATTTCCAATTTCAACCAAACAAGCTAGAAATGCTCCAATTGAGCTAATTAGCTTATTGTGAGAATATTACAAACGTCTGACAAAACTGAAAAATGTAAATTTCCAATTTCAACCAAACATGCTAGAAATGCTCCAATTGAGCTAATTAGCTTATTGATAGAATATTGCAATTGTCTGACAAAAGTGAAAAATAGAAATTTCCAATTTCAACCAAACATGCTAGAAATGCTCCAATTGAGCTAATTAGCTTATTGTGAGAATATTACAAACGTCTGACAAAACTGAAAAATAGAAATTTCCAATTTCAACCAAACATGCTAGAAATGCTCCAATTGAGCTAATTAGCTCATTGTGAGAATATTACAAACGTCTGACAAAACTGAAAAATGTAAATTGCCAATTTCAACCAAACATGCTAGAAATGCTCCAATTGAGCTAATTAGCTTATTGTGAGAATATTACAAACGTCTGACAAAAGTAAAAAATGTAAATTTCTGATTTCAACCAAACATGCTAGAAATGCTCCAATTGAGCTAATTAGCTTATTGTGAGAATATTGCAATTGTCTGACAAAAGTGAAAAATGTAAATTTCCAATTTCAACCAAACATGCTAGAAATGTTCCAATTGAGCTAATTAGCTTATTGTGAGAATATTGCAATTGTCTGACAAAAGTGAAAAATGTAAATTTTCAATTTCAACCAAACATGCTAGAAATGTTCCAATTGAGCTAATTAGCTTATTGTGAGAATATTGCAATTGTCTGACAAAAGTGTAAAATGTAAATTTCCAATTTCAACCAAACATGCTAGAAATGCTCCAATTGAGCTAATTAGCTTATTGTGAGAATATTACAAACGTCTGACAAAAGTGAAAAATGTAAAATTCCAATTTCAATCAAACATGCTAGAAATGCTCCAATTGCGCAAATAAGCCTACTGTAAGAATTTTACAAACGTCTGACAAAACTGAAAATTTAAATTTTCAATTTCAACCAAACATGCTAGAAATGCTCCAATTGAGCTAATTAGCTTATTGTGAGAATATTGCAATTGTTTGACAAAAGTGAAAAATGTAAATTTCCAATTTCAACCAAACATGCTAGAAATGCTCCAATTGAGCTAATTAGCTTATTGTGAGAATATTACAAACGTCTGACAAAACTGAAAAATGTAAATTTCCAATTTCAACCAAACATGCTAGAAATGCTTCAATTGAGCTAATTAGCTTAGTGTGAGAATATTACAAACGTCTGACCAAACTGAAAAATGTAAATTTCCAATTTCGACCAAACAAGCTAGAAATGCTCCAATTGAGCTAATTAGCTTATTGTGAGAATATTACAAACGTCTGACAATACTGAAAAATAGAAATTTCCAATTTCAACCAAACATGCTAGAAATGCTCCAATTGAGCTAATTAGCTTATTGATAGAATATTGCAATTGTCTGACAAAAGTGAAAAATGTAAATTTCCAATTTCAACCAAACATGCTAGAAATGCTCCAATTGAGCTAATTAGCTTATTGTTAGAATATTACAAACGTCTGACAAAAGTTAAAAATGTAAATTTCCAATTTCAACCAAACATGCTAGAAATGCTCCAATTGAGCTAATTAGCTTATTGTGAGAATATTACAAACGTCTGACAAAACTGAAAAATGTAAATTTGCAATTTCAACCAAACATGCTAGAAATGCTCCAATTGAGCTAATTAGCTTATTGTGAGAATATTACAAACGTCTGACAAAAGTTAAAAATGTAAATTTCTGATTTCAACCAAACATGCTAGAAATGCTCCAATTGAGCTAATTAGCTTATTGTGAGAATATTACAAACGTCTGACAAAACTGAAAAATGTAAATTTCCAATTTCAACCAAACATGCTAGAAATGCTCCAATTGAGCTAATTAGCTTATTGTGAGAATATTGCAATTGTCTGACAAAAGTGAAAAATGTAAATTTCCAATTTCAACCAAACATGCTAGAAATGTTCCAATTGAGCTAATTAGCTTATTGTGAGAATATTGCAATTGTCTGACAAAAGTGAAAAATGTAAATTTCCAATTTCAACCAAACATGCTAGAAATGCTCCAATTGAGCTAATTAGCTTATTGTGAGAATATAACAAACGTCTGACAAAAGTAAAAAATGTAAAGTTCTGATTTCAACCAAACATGCTAGAAATGCTCCAATTGAGCTAATTAGCTTATTGTGAGAATATTACAAACGTCTGACAAAACTGAAAAATAGAAATTTCCAATTTCAACCAAACATGCTAGAAATGCTCCAATTGAGCTAATTAGCTTATTGTGAGAATATTGCAATTGTCTGACAAAAGTAAAAAATGTAAATTTCTGATTTCAACCAAACATGCTAGAAATGCTCCAATTGAGCTAATTAGCTTATTGTGAGAATATTGCAATTGTTCGACAAAAGTGAAAAATGTAAATTTCCAATTTCAACCAAACATGCTAGAAATGCTCCAATTGAGCTAATTAGCTTATTGTGA
Source organism: Watersipora subatra (assembly GCF_963576615.1). Lineage (NCBI taxonomy): Eukaryota > Metazoa > Bryozoa > Gymnolaemata > Cheilostomatida > Watersiporidae > Watersipora > Watersipora subatra. Next base: position 10,816 of record NW_027045249.1, read on the forward strand.
GAATATTACAAACGTCTGACAAAACTGAAAAATGTAAATTTCCAATTTCAACCAAACATGCTAGAAATGTTCCAATTGAGCTAATTAGCTTATTGTGAGAATATTGCAATTGTCTGACAAAAGTGAAAAATGTAAATTTCCAATTTCAACCAAACATGCTAGAAATGCTCCAATTGAGCTAATTAGCTTATTGTGAGAATATTACAAACGTCTGACAAAACTGAAAAATGTAAATTTCCAATTTCAACCAAACATGCTAGAAATGCTCCAATTGAGCTAATTAGCTTATTGTGAGAATATTACAAACGTCTGACCAAACTGAAAAATGTAAATTTCCAATTTCAACCAAACATGCTAGAAATGCTCCAATTGAGCTAATTAGCTTATTGTGAGAATATTACAAACGTCTGACAAAACTGAAAAATGTAAATTTCCAATTTCAACCAAACAAGCTAGAAATGCTCCAATTGAGCTAATTAGCTTATTGTGAGAATATTGCAATTGTTCGACAAAAGTGAAAAATGTAAATTTCCAATTTCAACCAAACATGCTAGAAATGTTCCAATTGAGCTAATTAGCTTATTGTGAGAATATTACAAACGTCTGACAAAACTGAAAAATGTAAATTTCCAATTTCAACCAAACATGCTAGAAATGTTCCAATTGAGCTAATTAGCTTATTGTGAGAATATTGCAATTGTCTGACAAAAGTGAAAAATGTAAATTTCCAATTTCAACCAAACATGCTAGAAATGCTCTAATTGAGCTAATTAGCTTATTGTGAGAATATTACAAACGTCTGACAAAACTGAAAAATGTAAATTTCCAATTTCAACCAAACATGCTAGAAATGCTCCAATTGAGCTAATTAGCTTATTGTGAGAATATTACAAACGTCTGACCAAACTGAAAAATGTAAATTTCCAATTTCAACCAAACATGCTAGAAATGCTCCAATTGAGCTAATTAGCTTATTGTGAGAATATTACAAACGTCTGACAAAACTGAAAAATGTAAATTTCCAATTTCAACCAAACAAGCTAGAAATGCTCCAATTGAGCTAATTAGCTTATTGTGAGAATATTACAAACGTCTGACAAAACTGAAAAATAGAAATTTCCAATTTCAACCAAACATGCTAGAAATGCTCCAATTGAGCTAATTAGCTTATCGATAGAATATTGCAATTGTCTGACAAAAGTGAAAAATGTAAATTTCCAATTTCAACCAAACATGCTAGAAATGCTCCAATTGAGCTAATTAGCTTAATGTTAGAATATTACAAACGTCTGACAAAAGTGAAAAATGTAAATTTCCAATTTCAACCAAACATGCTAGAAATGCTCCAATTGAGCTAATTAGCTTATTGTGAGAATATTACAAACGTCTGACAAAACTGAAAAATGTAAATTTCCAATTTCAACCAAACATGCTAGAAATGCTCCAATTGAGCTAATTAGCTTATTGTGAGAATATTACTAACGTCTGACAAAACTGAAAAATAGAATTTTCCAATTTCAACCAAACATGCTAGAAATGCTCCAATTGAGCTAATTAGCTTATTGTGAGAATATTGCAATTGTCTGACAAAAGTGAAAAATGTAAATTTCCAATTTCAACCAAACCTGCTAGAAATGCTCCAATTGAGCTAATTAGCTTATTGTGAGAATATTGCAATTGTCTGACAAAAGTGAAAAATGTAAATTTCCAATTTCAACCAAACATGCTAGAAATGCTCCAATTGTGCTAATTAACTTATTGTGAGAATATTACAAACGTCTGACAAAACTGAAAAATGTAAATTTCCAATTTCAACCAAACATGCTAGAAATGCTCCAATTGAGCTAATTAGCTTATTGTGAGAATATTACAAACGTCTGACAAAAGTGAAAAATTTATAATTCCAATTTCAATCAAACATGCTAGAAATGCTCCAATTGCGCAAATAAGCCTACTGTAAGAATTTTACAAACGTCTGTCAAAACTGAAAATTTAAATTTTCAATTTCAACCAAACATGCTAGAAATGCTCCAATTGAGCTAATTAGCTTATTGATAGAATATTGCAATAGTCTGACAAAAGTGAAAAATGTAAATTTCCAATTTCAACCAAACATGCTAGAAATGCTCCAATTGAGCTAATTAGCTTATTGTGAGAATATTACAAACGTCTGACAAAACTGAAAAATAGAAATTTCCAATTTCAACCAAACATGCTAGAAATGCTCCAATTGAGCTAATTAGCTTATTGATAGAATATTGCAATTGTCTGACAAAAGTGAAAAATAGAAATTTCCAATTTCAACCAAACATGCTAGAAATGCTCCAATTGAGCTAATTAGCTTATTGTGAGAATATTACAAACGTCTGACAAAACTGAAAAATAGAAATTTCCAATTTCAACCAAACATGCTAGAAATGCTCCAATTGAGCTAATTAGCTCATTGTGAGAATATTACAAACGTCTGACAAAACTGAAAAATGTAAATTGCCAATTTCAACCAAACATGCTAGAAATGCTCCAATTGAGCTAATTAGCTTATTGTGAGAATATTACAAACGTCTGACAAAAGTAAAAAATGTAAATTTCTGATTTCAACCAAACATGCTAGAAATGCTCCAATTGAGCTAATTAGCTTATTGTGAGAATATTGCAATTGTCTGACAAAAGTGAAAAATGTAAATTTCCAATTTCAACCAAACATGCTAGAAATGTTCCAATTGAGCTAATTAGCTTATTGTGAGAATATTGCAATTGTCTGACAAAAGTGAAAAATGTAAATTTTCAATTTCAACCAAACATGCTAGAAATGTTCCAATTGAGCTAATTAGCTTATTGTGAGAATATTGCAATTGTCTGACAAAAGTGTAAAATGTAAATTTCCAATTTCAACCAAACATGCTAGAAATGCTCCAATTGAGCTAATTAGCTTATTGTGAGAATATTACAAACGTCTGACAAAAGTGAAAAATGTAAAATTCCAATTTCAATCAAACATGCTAGAAATGCTCCAATTGCGCAAATAAGCCTACTGTAAGAATTTTACAAACGTCTGACAAAACTGAAAATTTAAATTTTCAATTTCAACCAAACATGCTAGAAATGCTCCAATTGAGCTAATTAGCTTATTGTGAGAATATTGCAATTGTTTGACAAAAGTGAAAAATGTAAATTTCCAATTTCAACCAAACATGCTAGAAATGCTCCAATTGAGCTAATTAGCTTATTGTGAGAATATTACAAACGTCTGACAAAACTGAAAAATGTAAATTTCCAATTTCAACCAAACATGCTAGAAATGCTTCAATTGAGCTAATTAGCTTAGTGTGAGAATATTACAAACGTCTGACCAAACTGAAAAATGTAAATTTCCAATTTCGACCAAACAAGCTAGAAATGCTCCAATTGAGCTAATTAGCTTATTGTGAGAATATTACAAACGTCTGACAATACTGAAAAATAGAAATTTCCAATTTCAACCAAACATGCTAGAAATGCTCCAATTGAGCTAATTAGCTTATTGATAGAATATTGCAATTGTCTGACAAAAGTGAAAAATGTAAATTTCCAATTTCAACCAAACATGCTAGAAATGCTCCAATTGAGCTAATTAGCTTATTGTTAGAATATTACAAACGTCTGACAAAAGTTAAAAATGTAAATTTCCAATTTCAACCAAACATGCTAGAAATGCTCCAATTGAGCTAATTAGCTTATTGTGAGAATATTACAAACGTCTGACAAAACTGAAAAATGTAAATTTGCAATTTCAACCAAACATGCTAGAAATGCTCCAATTGAGCTAATTAGCTTATTGTGAGAATATTACAAACGTCTGACAAAAGTTAAAAATGTAAATTTCTGATTTCAACCAAACATGCTAGAAATGCTCCAATTGAGCTAATTAGCTTATTGTGAGAATATTACAAACGTCTGACAAAACTGAAAAATGTAAATATCCAATTTCAACCAAACATGCTAGAAATGCTCCAATTGAGCTAATTAGCTTATTGTGAGAATATTGCAATTGTCTGACAAAAGTGAAAAATGTAAATTTCCAATTTCAACCAAACATGCTAGAAATGTTCCAATTGAGCTAATTAGCTTATTGTGAGAATATTGCAATTGTCTGACAAAAGTGAAAAATGTAAATTTCCAATTTCAACCAAACATGCTAGAAATGCTCCAATTGAGCTAATTAGCTTATTGTGAGAATATAACAAACGTCTGACAAAAGTAAAAAATGTAAATTTCTGATTTCAACCAAACATGCTAGAAATGCTCCAATTGAGCTAATTAGCTTATTGTGAGAATATTACAAACGTCTGACAAAACTGAAAAATAGAAATTTCCAATTTCAACCAAACATGCTAGAAATGCTCCAATTGAGCTAATTAGCTTATTGTGAGAATATTGCAATTGTCTGACAAAAGTAAAAAATGTAAATTTCTGATTTCAACCAAACATGCTAGAAATGCTCCAATTGAGCTAATTAGCTTATTGTGAGAATATTGCAATTGTTCGACAAAAGTGAAAAATGTAAATTTCCAATTTCAACCAAACATGCTAGAAATGCTCCAATTGAGCTAATTAGCTTATTGTGAGAATATTACAAACGTCTGACAAAACTGAAAAATGTAAATTTCCAATTTCAACCAAACATGCTAGAAATGTTCCAATTGAGCTAATTAGCTTATTGTGAGAATATTGCAATTGTCTGACAAAAGTGAAAAATGTAAATTTCCAATTTCAACCAAACATGCTAGAAATGCTCCAATTGAGCTAATTAGCTTATTGTGAGAATATTACAAACGTCTGACAAAACTGAAAAATGTAAATTTCCAATTTCAACCAAACATGCTAGAAATGCTCCAATTGAGCTAATTAGCTTATTGTGAGAATATTACAAACGTCTGACCAAACTGAAAAATGTAAATTTCCAATTTCAACCAAACATGCTAGAAATGCTCCAATTGAGCTAATTAGCTTATTGTGAGAATATTACAAACGTCTGACAAAACTGAAAAATGTAAATTTCCAATTTCAACCAAACAAGCTAGAAATGCTCCAATTGAGCTAATTAGCTTATTGTGAGAATATTGCAATTGTTCGACAAAAGTGAAAAATGTAAATTTCCAATTTCAACCAAACATGCTAGAAATGTTCCAATTGAGCTAATTAGCTTATTGTGAGAATATTACAAACGTCTGACAAAACTGAAAAATGTAAATTTCCAATTTCAACCAAACATGCTAGAAATGCTCCAATTGAGCTAATTAGCTTATTGTGAGAATATTACAAACGTCTGACAAAACTGAAAAATGTAAATTTCCAATTTCAACCAAACAAGCTAGAAATGCTCCAATTGAGCTAATTAGCTTATTGTGAGAATATTACAAACGTCTGACAAAACTGAAAAATAGAAATTTCCAATTTCAACCAAACATGCTAGAAATGCTCCAATTGAGCTAATTAGCTTATCGATAGAATATTGCAATTGTCTGACAAAAGTGAAAAATGTAAATTTCCAATTTCAACCAAACATGCTAGAAATGCTCCAATTGAGCTAATTAGCTTAATGTTAGAATATTACAAACGTCTGACAAAAGTGAAAAATGTAAATTTCCAATTTCAACCAAACATGCTAGAAATGCTCCAATTGAGCTAATTAGCTTATTGTGAGAATATTACAAACGTCTGACAAAACTGAAAAATGTAAATTTCCAATTTCAACCAAACATGCTAGAAATGCTCCAATTGAGCTAATTAGCTTATTGTGAGAATATTACTAACGTCTGACAAAACTGAAAAATAGAATTTTCCAATTTCAACCAAACATGCTAGAAATGCTCCAATTGAGCTAATTAGCTTATTGTGAGAATATTGCAATTGTCTGACAAAAGTGAAAAATGTAAATTTCCAATTTCAACCAAACCTGCTAGAAATGCTCCAATTGAGCTAATTAGCTTATTGTGAGAATATTGCAATTGTCTGACAAAAGTGAAAAATGTAAATTTCCAATTTCAACCAAACATGGTAGAAATGCTCCAATTGTGCTAATTAACTTATTGTGAGAATATTACAAACGTCTGACAAAACTGAAAAATGTAAATTTCCAATTTCAACCAAACATGCTAGAAATGCTCCAATTGAGCTAATTAGCTTATTGTGAGAATATTACAAACGTCTGACAAAAGTGAAAAATTTATAATTCCAATTTCAATCAAACATGCTAGAAATGCTCCAATTGCGCAAATAAGCCTACTGTAAGAATTTTACAAACGTCTGTCAAAACTGAAAATTTAAATTTTCAATTTCAACCAAACATGCTAGAAATGCTCCAATTGAGCTAATTAGCTTATTGATAGAATATTGCAATAGTCTGACAAAAGTGAAAAATGTAAATTTCCAATTTCAACCAAACATGCTAGAAATGCTCCAATTGAGCTAATTAGCTTATTGTGAGAATATTACAAACGTCTGACAAAACTGAAAAATAGAAATTTCCAATTTCAACCAAACATGCTAGAAATGCTCCAATTGAGCTAATTAGCTTATTGTGAGAATATTACAAACGTCTGACAAAACTGAAAATTTAAATTTTCAATTTCAACCAAACATGCTAGAAATGCTCCAATTGAGCTAATTAGCTTATTGTGAGAATATTGCAATTGTTTGACAAAAGTGAAAAATGTAAATTTCCAATTTCAACCAAACATGCTAGAAATGCTCCAATTGAGCTAATTAGCTTATTGTGAGAATATTACAAACGTCTGACAAAACTGAAAAATGTAAATTTCCAATTTCAACCAAACATGCTAGAAATGCTCCAATTGAGCTAATTAGCTTATTGTGAGAATATTACAAACGTCTGACAAAACTGAAAAATGTAAATTTCCAATTTCAACCAAACATGCTAGAAATGCTCAAATTGCGCAAATAAGCCTACTGTAAGAATTTTACAAACGTCTGACAAAACTGAAAAATGTAAATTTCTAATTTCAACCAAACATGCTAGAAATGCTCCAATTGAGCTAATTAGCTTATTGTGAGAATATTACAAACGTCTGACAAAACTGAAAAATGTAAATTTCCAATTTCAACCAAACATGCTAGAAATGCTCCAATTGAGCTAATTAGCTTATTGTGAGAATATTACAAACGTCTGACAAAACTGAAAAATGTAAAATTCTAATTTCAACTAAACATGCTAGAAATGCTCCAATTGAGCTAAATAGCTTATTGTGAGAATATTGCAATTGTCTGACAAAAGTGAAAAATGTAAATTTCCAATTTCAACCAAACATGCTAGAAATGCTCCAATTGAGCTAATTAGCTTATTGTGAGAATATTACAAACGTCTGACAAAACTGAAAAATGTAAATTTCCAATTTCAACCAAACATGCTAGAAATGCTCAAATTGCGCAAATAAGCCTACTGTAAGAATTTTACAAACGTCTGACAAAACTGAAAAATGTAAATTTCTAATTTCAACCAAACATGCTAGAAATGCTCCAATTGAGCTAATTAGCTTATTGTGAGAATATTACAAACGTCTGACAAAACTGAAAAATGTAAATTTCCAATTTCAACCAAACATGCTAGAAATGCTCCAATTGAGCTAATTAGCTTATTGTGAGAATATTACAAACGTCTGACAAAACTGAAAAATGTAAAATTCTAATTTCAACTAAACATGCTAGAAATGCTCCAATTGAGCTAAATAGCTTATTGTGAGAATATTGCAATTGTCTGACAAAAGTGAAAAATGTAAATTTCCAATTTCAACCAAACATGCTAGAAATGCTCCAATTGAGCTAATTAGCTTATTGTGAGAATATTACAAAGGTCTGACAAAAGTGAAAAATGTAAATTTCCAATTTCAACCAAACATGCTAGAAATGCTCCAATTGAGCTAATTAGCTTATTGTGAGAATATTACAAACGTCTGACAAAACTGAAAAATGTAAATTTCCAATTTCAACCAAACAAGCTAGAAATGCTCCAATTGAGCTAATTAGCTTATTGTGAGAATATTACAAACGTCTGACAAAACTGAAAAATAGAAATTTCCAATTTCAACCAAACATGCTAGAAATGCTCCAATTGAGCTAATTAGCTTATCGATAGAATATTGCAATTGTCTGACAAAAGTGAAAAATGTAAATTTCCAATTTCAACCAAACATGCTAGAAATGCTCCAATTGAGCTAATTAGCTTAATGTTAGAATATTACAAACGTCTGACAAAAGTGAAAAATGTAAATTTCCAATTTCAACCAAACATGCTAGAAATGCTCCAATTGAGCTAATTAGCTTATTGTGAGAATATTACAAACGTCTGACAAAACTGAAAAATGTAAATTTCCAATTTCAACCAAACATGCTAGAAATGCTCCAATTGAGCTAATTAGCTTATTGTGAGAATATTACTAACGTCTGACAAAACTGAAAAATAGAATTTTCCAATTTCAACCAAACATGCTAGAAATGCTCCAATTGAGCTAATTAGCTTATTGTGAGAATATTGCAATTGTCTGACAAAAGTGAAAAATGTAAATTTCCAATTTCAACCAAACCTGCTAGAAATGCTCCAATTGAGCTAATTAGCTTATTGTGAGAATATTGCAATTGTCTGACAAAAGTGAAAAATGTAAATTTCCAATTTCAACCAAACATGGTAGAAATGCTCCAATTGTGCTAATTAACTTATTGTGAGAATATTACAAACGTCTGACAAAACTGAAAAATGTAAATTTCCAATTTCAACCAAACATGCTAGAAATGCTCCAATTGAGCTAATTAGCTTATTGTGAGAATATTACAAACGTCTGACAAAAGTGAAAAATTTATAATTCCAATTTCAATCAAACATGCTAGAAATGCTCCAATTGCGCAAATAAGCCTACTGTAAGAATTTTACAAACGTCTGTCAAAACTGAAAATTTAAATTTTCAATTTCAACCAAACATGCTAGAAATGCTCCAATTGAGCTAATTAGCTTATTGATAGAATATTGCAATAGTCTGACAAAAGTGAAAAATGTAAATTTCCAATTTCAACCAAACATGCTAGAAATGCTCCAATTGAGCTAATTAGCTTATTGTGAGAATATTACAAACGTCTGACAAAACTGAAAAATAGAAATTTCCAATTTCAACCAAACATGCTAGAAATGCTCCAATTGAGCTAATTAGCTTATTGTGAGAATATTACAAACGTCTGACAAAACTGAAAATTTAAATTTTCAATTTCAACCAAACATGCTAGAAATGCTCCAATTGAGCTAATTAGCTTATTGTGAGAATATTGCAATTGTTTGACAAAAGTGAAAAATGTAAATTTCCAATTTCAACCAAACATGCTAGAAATGCTCCAATTGAGCTAATTAGCTTATTGTGAGAATATTACAAACGTCTGACAAAACTGAAAAATGTAAATTTCCAATTTCAACCAAACATGCTAGAAATGCTCCAATTGAGCTAATTAGCTTATTGTGAGAATATTACAAACGTCTGACAAAACTGAAAAATGTAAATTTCCAATTTCAACCAAACATGCTAGAAATGCTCAAATTGCGCAAATAAGCCTACTGTAAGAATTTTACAAACGTCTGACAAAACTGAAAAATGTAAATTTCTAATTTCAACCAAACATGCTAGAAATGCTCCAATTGAGCTAATTAGCTTATTGTGAGAATATTACAAACGTCTGACAAAACTGAAAAATGTAAATTTCCAATTTCAACCAAACATGCTAGAAATGCTCCAATTGAGCTAATTAGCTTATTGTGAGAATATTACAAACGTCTGACAAAACTGAAAAATGTAAAATTCTAATTTCAACTAAACATGCTAGAAATGCTCCAATTGAGCTAAATAGCTTATTGTGAGAATATTGCAATTGTCTGACAAAAGTGAAAAATGTAAATTTCCAATTTCAACCAAACATGCTAGAAATGCTCCAATTGAGCTAATTAGCTTATTGTGAGAATATTACAAACGTCTGACAAAACTGAAAAATGTAAATTTCCAATTTCAACCAAACATGCTAGAAATGCTCAAATTGCGCAAATAAGCCTACTGTAAGAATTTTACAAACGTCTGACAAAACTGAAAAATGTAAATTTCTAATTTCAACCAAACATGCTAGAAATGCTCCAATTGAGCTAATTAGCTTATTGTGAGAATATTACAAACGTCTGACAAAACTGAAAAATGTAAATTTCCAATTTCAACCAAACATGCTAGAAATGCTCCAATTGAGCTAATTAGCTTATTGTGAGAATATTACAAACGTCTGACAAAACTGAAAAATGTAAAATTCTAATTTCAACTAAACATGCTAGAAATGCTCCAATTGAGCTAAATAGCTTATTGTGAGAATATTGCAATTGTCTGACAAAAGTGAAAAATGTAAATTTCCAATTTCAACCAAACATGCTAGAAATGCTCCAATTGAGCTAATTAGCTTATTGTGAGAATATTACAAAGGTCTGACAAAAGTGAAAAATGTAAATTTCCAATTTCAACCAAACATGCTAGAAATGCTCCAATTAAGCTAATTAGCTTATTGTGAGAATATTACAAACGTCTGACAAAAGTAAAAAATGTAAATTTCTGATTTCAACCAAACATGCTAGAAATGCTCCAATTGAGCTAATTAGCTTATTGTGAGAATATTACAAACGTCTGACAAAACTGAAAAATGTAAATTTCCACTTTCAACCAAACATGCTAGAAATGCTCCAATTGAGCTAATTAGCTTATTGTGAGAATATTGCAATTGTCTGACAAAAGTGAAAAATGTAAATTTCCAATTTCAACCAAACATGCTAGAAATGTTCCAATTGAGCTAATTAGCTTATTGTGAGAATATTGCAATTGTCTGACAAAAGTGAAAAATGTAAATTTCCAATTTCAACCAAACATGCTAGAAATGCTCCAATTGAGCTAATTAGCTTATTGTGAGAATATTACAAAGGTCTGACAAAAGTGAAAAATGTAAATTTCCAATTTCAACCAAACATGCTAGAAATGCTCCAATTGAGCTAATTAGCTTATTGTGAGAATATTACAAACGTCTGACAAAAGTAAAAAATGTAAATTTCTGATTTCAACCAAACATGCTAGAAATGCTCCAATTGAGCTAATTAGCTTATTGTGAGAATATTACAAACGTCTGACAAAACTGAAAAATGTAAATTTCCAATTTCAACCAAACATGCTAGAAATGCTCCAATTGAGCTAATTAGCTTATTGTGAGAATATTGCAATTGTCTGACTAAAGTGAAAAATGTAAATTTCCAATTTCAACCAAACATGCTAGAAATGTTCCAATTGAGCTAATTAGCTTATTGTGAGAATATTGCAATTGTCTGACAAAAGTGAAAAATGTAAATTTCCAATTTCAACCAAACATGCTAGAAATGCTCCAATTGAGCTAATTAGCTTATTGTGAGAATATAACAAACGTCTGACAAAAGTAAAAAATGTAAATTTCTGATTTCAACCAAACATGCTAGAAATGCTCCAATTGAGCTAATTAGCTTATTGTGAGAATATTACAAACGTCTGACAAAACTGAAAAATAGAAATTTCCAATTTCAACCAAACATGCTAGAAATGCTCCAATTGAGCTAATTAGCTTATTGTGAGAATATTGCAATTGTCTGACAAAAGTAAAAAATGTAAATTTCTGATTTCAACCAAACATGCTAGAAATGCTCCAATTGAGCTAATTAGCTTATTGTGAGAATATTGCAATTGTTCGACAAAAGTGAAAAATGTAAATTTCCAATTTCAACCAAACATGCTAGAAATGCTCCAATTGAGCTAATTAGCTTATTGTGAGAATATTACAAACGTCTGACAAAACTGAAAAATGTAAATTTCCAATTTCAACCAAACATGCTAGAAATGTTCCAATTGAGCTAATTAGCTTATTGTGAGAATATTGCAATTGTCTGACAAAAGTGAAAAATGTAAATTTCCAATTTCAACCAAACATGCTAGAAATGCTCCAATTGAGCTAATTAGCTTATTGTGAGAATATTACAAACGTCTGACAAAACTGAAAAATGTAAATTTCCAATTTCAACCAAACATGCTAGAAATGCTCCAATTGAGCTAATTAGCTTATTGTGAGAATATTACAAACGTCTGACCAAACTGAAAAATGTAAATTTCCAATTTCAACCAAACATGCTAGAAATGCTCCAATTGAGCTAATTAGCTTATTGTGAGAATATTACAAACGTCTGACAAAACTGAAAAATGTAAATTTCCAATTTCAACCAAACAAGCTAGAAATGCTCCAATTGAGCTAATTAGCTTATTGTGAGAATATTGCAATTGTTCGACAAAAGTGAAAAATGTAAATTTCCAATTTCAACCAAACATGCTAGAAATGTTCCAATTGAGCTAATTAGCTTATTGTGAGAATATTACAAACGTCTGACAAAACTGAAAAATGTAAATTTCCAATTTCAACCAAACATGCTAGAAATGTTCCAATTGAGCTAATTAGCTTATTGTGAGAATATTGCAATTGTCTGACAAAAGTGAAAAATGTAAATTTCCAATTTCAACCAAACATGCTAGAAATGCTCTAATTGAGCTAATTAGCTTATTGTGAGAATATTACAAACGTCTGACAAAACTGAAAAATGTAAATTTCCAATTTCAACCAAACATGCTAGAAATGCTCCAATTGAGCTAATTAGCTTATTGTGAGAATATTACAAACGTCTGACCAAACTGAAAAATGTAAATTTCCAATTTCAACCAAACATGCTAGAAATGCTCCAATTGAGCTAATTAGCTTATTGTGAGAATATTACAAACGTCTGACAAAACTGAAAAATGTAAATTTCCAATTTCAACCAAACAAGCTAGAAATGCTCCAATTGAGCTAATTAGCTTATTGTGAGAATATTACAAACGTCTGACAAAACTGAAAAATAGAAATTTCCAATTTCAACCAAACATGCTAGAAATGCTCCAATTGAGCTAATTAGCTTATTGATAGAATATTGCAATAGTCTGACAAAAGTGAAAAATGTAAATTTCCAATTTCAACCAAACATGCTAGAAATGCTCCAATTGAGCTAATTAGCTTAATGTTAGAATATTACAAACGTCTGACAAAAGTGAAAAATGTAAATTTCCAATTTCAACCAAACATGCTAGAAATGCTCCAATTGAGCTAATTAGCTTATTGTGAGAATATTACAAACGTCTGACAAAACTGAAAAATGTAAATTTCCAATTTCAACCAAACATGCTAGAAATGCTCCAATTGAGCTAATTAGCTTATTGTGAGAATATTACTAACGTCTGACAAAACTGAAAAATAGAATTTTCCAATTTCAACCAAACATGCTAGAAATGCTCCAATTGAGCTAATTAGCTTATTGTGAGAATATTGCAATTGTCTGACAAAAGTGAAAAATGTAAATTTCCAATTTCAACCAAACCTGCTAGAAATGCTCCAATTGAGCTAATTAGCTTATTGTGAGAATATTGCAATTGTCTGACAAAAGTGAAAAATGTAAATTTCCAATTTCAACCAAACATGCTAGAAATGCTCCAATTGTGCTAATTAACTTATTGTGAGAATATTACAAACGTCTGACAAAACTGAAAAATGTAAATTTCCAATTTCAACCAAACATGCTAGAAATGCTCCAATTGAGCTAATTAGCTTATTGTGAGAATATTACAAACGTCTGACAAAAGTGAAAAATTTATAATTCCAATTTCAATCAAACATGCTAGAAATGCTCCAATTGCGCAAATAAGCCTACTGTAAGAATTTTACAAACGTCTGTCAAAACTGAAAATTTAAATTTTCAATTTCAACCAAACATGCTAGAAATGCTCCAATTGAGCTAATTAGCTTATTGATAGAATATTGCAATAGTCTGACAAAAGTGAAAAATGTAAATTTCCAATTTCAACCAAACATGCTAGAAATGCTCCAATTGAGCTAATTAGCTTATTGTGAGAATATGACAAACGTCTGACAAAACTGAAAAATAGAAATTTCCAATTTCAACCAAACATGCTAGAAATGCTCCAATTGAGCTAATTAGCTTATTGTGAGAATATTACAAACGTCTGACAAAACTGAAAAATGTAAATTTCCAATTTCAACCAAACATGCTAGAAATGCTCCAATTGAGCTAATTAGCTTATTGTGAGAATATTACAAACGTCTGACAAAAGTGAAAAATTTATAATTCCAATTTCAATCAAACATGCTAGAAATGCTCCAATTGCGCAAATAAGCCTACTGTAAGAATTTTACAAACGTCTGACAAAACTGAAAATTTAAATTTTCAATTTCAACCAAACATGCTAGAAATGCTCCAATTGAGCTAATTAGCTTATTGTGAGAATATTGCAATTGTTTGACAAAAGTGAAAAATGTAAATTTCCAATTTCAACCAAACATGCTAGAAATGCTCCAATTGAGCTAATTAGCTTATTGTGAGAATATTACAAACGTCTGACAAAACTGAAAAATGTAAATTTCCAATTTCAACCAAACATGCTAGAAATGCTCCAATTGAGCTAATTAGCTTATTGTGAGAATATTACAAACGTCTGACAAAACTGAAAAATGTAAAATTCTAATTTCAACTAAACATGCTAGAAATGCTCCAATTGAGCTAAATAGCTTATTGTGAGAATATAGCAATTGTCTGACAAAAGTGAAAAATGTAAATTTCCAATTTCAACCAAACATGCTAGAAATGCTCCAATTGAGCTAATTAGCTTATTGTGAGAATATTACAAAGGTCTGACAAAAGTGAAAAATGTAAATTTCCAATTTCAACCAAACATGCTAGAAATGCTCCAATTGAGCTAATTAGCTTATTGTGAGAATATTACAAACGTCTGACAAAACTTAAAAATGTAAATTTCCAATTTCAACCAAACATGCTAGAAATGCTCCAATTGAGCTAATTAGCTTATTGTGAGAATATTACAAACGTCTGACAAAACTGAAAAATAGAAATTTCCAATTTCAACCAAACATGCTAGAAATGCTCCAATTGAGCTAATTCGCTTATTGATAGAATATTGCAATTGTCTGACAAAAGTGAAAAATGTAAATTTCCAATTTCAGACAAACATGCTAGAAATGCTCTAATTGAGCTAATTAGCTTATTGTTAGAATATTACAAACGTCTGACAAAAGTTAAAAATGTAAATTTCCAATTTCAACCAAACATGCTAGAAATGCTCCAATTGAGCTAATTAGTTTATTGTGAGAATATTACAAACGTCTGACAAAACTGAAAAATGTAAATTTCCAATTTCAACCAAACAAGCTAGAAATGCTCCAATTGAGCTAATTAGCTTATTGTGAGAATATTACAAACGTCTGACAAAACTGAAAAATAGAAATTTCCAATTTCAACCAAACATGCTAGAAATGCTCCAATTGAGCTAATTAGCTTATTGATAGAATATTGCAATTGTCTGACAAAAGTGAAAAATGTAAATTTCCAATTTCAACCAAACATGCTAGAAATGCTCCAATTGAGCTAATTAGCTTAATGTTAGAATATTACAAACGTCTGACAAAAGTGAAAAATGTAAATTTCCAATTTCAACCAAACATGCTAGAAATGCTCCAATTGAGCTAATTAGCTTATTGTGAGAATATTACAAACGTCTGACAAAACTGAAAAATGTAAATTTCCAATTTCAACCAAACATGCTAGAAATGCTCCAATTGAGCTAATTAGCTTATTGTGAGAATATTACTAACGTCTGACAAAAGTAAAAAATGTAAATTTCTGATTTCAACCAAACATGCTAGAAATGCTCCAATTGTGCTAATTAGCTTATTGTGAGAATATTACAAACGTCTGACAAAACTGAAAAATGTAAATTTCCAATTTCAACCAAACATGCTAGAAATGCTCCAATTGAGCTAATTAGCTTATTGTGAGAATATTACAAGCGTCTGACAAAAGTGAAAAATTTATAATTCCAATTTCAAGCAAACATGCTAGAAATGCTCCAATTGCGCAAATAAGCCTACTGTAAGAATTTTACAAACGTCTGACAAAACTGAAAATTTAAATTTTCAATTTCAACCAAACATGCTAGAAATGCTCCAATTGAGCTAATTAGCTTATTGTGAGAATATTACAAACGTCTGACAAAACTGAAAAATGTAAATTTCCAATTTCAACCAAACATGCTAGAAATGTTCCAATTGAGCTAATTAGCTTATTGTGAGGATATCGCAATTGTATGACAAAATCGAAAAATGTAAATTTCCAATTTCAACCAAACATGCTAGAAATGCTCCAATTGAGCTAATTAGCTTATTGTGAGAATATTACAAACGTTTGACAAAAGTGAAAAATGTAAATTTCTAATTTCAACCAAACATGCTAGAAATGCTCCAATTGAGCTAATTAGCTTATTGTGAGAATATTACAAACGTCTGACAAAATCGAAAAATGTAAATTTCCAATTTCAACCAAACAAGCTAGAAATGCTCCAATTGAGCTAATTAGCTTATTGTGAGAATATTACAAACGTCTGACAAAACTGAAAAATAGAAATTTCCAATTTCAACCAAACATGCTAGAAATGCTCCAATTGAGCTAATTAGCTTATTGATAGAATATTGCAATTGTCTGACAAAAGTGAAAAATGTAAATTTCCAATTTCAACCAAACATGCTAGAAATGCTCCAATTGAGCTAATTAGCTTAATGTTAGAATATTACAAACGTCTGACAAAAGTGAAAAATGTAAATTTCCAATTTCAACCAAACATGCTAGAAATGCTCCAATTGAGCTAATTAGCTTATTGTGAGAATATTACAAACGTCTGACAAAACTGAAAAATGTAAATTTCCAATTTCAACCAAACATGCTAGAAATGCTCCAATTGAGCTAATTAGCTTATTGTGAGAATATTACTAACGTCTGACAAAAGTAAAAAATGTAAATTTCTGATTTCAACCAAACATGCTAGAAATGCTCCAATTGTGCTAATTAGCTTATTGTGAGAATATTACAAACGTCTGACAAAACTGAAAAATGTAAATTTCCAATTTCAACCAAACATGCTAGAAATGCTCCAATTGAGCTAATTAGCTTATTGTGAGAATATTACAAGCGTCTGACAAAAGTGAAAAATTTATAATTCCAATTTCAAGCAAACATGCTAGAAATGCTCCAATTGCGCAAATAAGCCTACTGTAAGAATTTTACAAACGTCTGACAAAACTGAAAATTTAAATTTTCAATTTCAACCAAACATGCTAGAAATGCTCCAATTGAGCTAATTAGCTTATTGTGAGAATATTACAAACGTCTGACAAAACTGAAAAATGTAAATTTCCAATTTCAACCAAACATGCTAGAAATGTTCCAATTGAGCTAATTAGCTTATTGTGAGGATATCGCAATTGTATGACAAAATCGAAAAATGTAAATTTCCAATTTCAACCAAACATGCTAGAAATGCTCCAATTGAGCTAATTAGCTTATTGTGAGAATATTACAAACGTTTGACAAAAGTGAAAAATGTAAATTTCTAATTTCAACCAAACATGCTAGAAATGCTCCAATTGAGCTAATTAGCTTATTGTGAGAATATTACAAACGTCTGACAAAACTGAAAAATGTAAATTGCCAATTTCAACCAAACATGCTAGAAATGCTCCAATTGAGCTAATTAGCTTATTGTGAGAATTGTGTTGGATCCTGTGACCCACACGTAGAGGCGACCTGGGTCGGCTTACTCTACCGGTCTGCATTCACCCTCCACAGGGGCCGTGTAAGTATTGCTCGTAGACCAACACGCGGAGGCGACTAGGTCGACTTACACCACCGGCCAATCACAACTACCTACACCAGGAATTGCTCCCTGGGAGATATAATGCTCGTACGACAAGGTCGACCTGAGGTCGACGCGGGTCGACAGTGTATTTCTAACCCTACTCCCAAAGCACAGTCCGAAGGACTTAGGCTTGGAGTACGTAAGTGCTCAGTGTGTTTCTGTATTGCGCAAGGAAACAGAAGAGTGTGGGTCCAACTGCAAAGCATGTATTGAACAACTTCTAGGCCGATAGACACGGCCTTATATATAACAAAATATGTAAATGAGGTGGCTAGGGCCAACCTCCTCTAGGGGCGTGACTACATAAAATAACCAAGAGCACACAACTCTAATAATAATAACTAAAAAGGAGATGGTACGGCAAGTTTCCATCACACACGCCGCCCCTATAGACGGCTATCGGCTATATACAAAAAAACACAAGAAAAGAAAAAAAATACAAGAAATATAGGAACACACCAACTAGCTACAACAAAACAAACAAAGAAAAGGGAATATAATAATATAAGAGACCGCAATTACTAAATACCAAGGGAAATACGGATAGTTATGTCGACCGGGTCGTCTGGGATGTCGACATACGATTTGCCAGATCCTCCAGGCGACGAGCCGCCCGTCGGAGGTTGGAGGCCTCTTCTCGTAAGGTATCCACTGTGACCCGGGGTCGTACGTCCCCCAGCCGGCTCTGGATGCTGCCTATTGTCGTCGACCTCCTAGGAGCTGGGACGGGTCGTTCCAGCTTAGGTGGGCTTTTCCACTTCTTCTTCGGGGGAGAGGGGAGAGGTGCCGGGGGTCCTCTTCGTATAGGTAGCTTAGTTTTAATAGGCCCGTAGGGTGTAGGCTTTTCAAAGGCCGGAGGATTGTTTAATCGTATCTTTTGGCTCCAGGCCGGGTAGCTGTCTCTGTCGACCTCATATATAGCAATCCCCTTTCCCCCGTGTGCCTTCCGTACTTCGGTATCCTTGATCCGAGCCTGGTGTTTGGCAATCGTATCTCGAGATGTGGAGTTCCTCCCACAGTTGCAGAAAAATCGCGTAAAGTGCTGGGCGATATGGATTCTGCGTCGCCGAGGGGTAGAGATTAATTGTTGGCACAATGGACAGTTAGTACCTTTTTCTCGACATAGTTTCGAGATCGTTTTGGCTGTCTCTGCCGCAATCCATTTAGTTGGTAGTGGGGGGTGTGGAACGTGATTATCTAAAGACTCCGTTTCTGAGTCGTCCAGGGTTTCACCCGGTGCTGGGTGGAGCTCCAGTGGCAGAATCTTCACCTCTGGCAACAGGGGTAAAGCTCCGATAATTGGTGCCTGCTTCTTTACGGTTTCTTTGGTGATATCCATGTTGGGAAAAGATATGGGTGTGTGCGTCTCGAGGTTGTAACAAGTAATGAGCGCGTTCTGTCTGGGACCCAAAATGGCCGCCTTCTGGCCTTGAACTCCGAGGGTCCCTCCCGATTGGATGGTGTTAGTGTCGTAATCGGCCAAGTACGCGGGAGGCCTCCTGATTCGCTGGGGCCGTGGTGCATCTCCAGCCCCGGTATCCCTAGCCTGGGCTCCCATATTTTCTGTGGCGCTTTCTTCCTCGAGTATCGACTCGTCGCCAGGGTCGGGGTCAATCATCAAGGTAGGATTGTGCTCCCCTGGGGGAACCAAGGGGTCCCTCCCGGGAATCCGAAGGGCTTCTGGCCTTCCTGGCGACTGAGGTATTCGCAACTCCGTTAGTTGGCTAGGCAGGGGCAACTCTGAAATAACTACTTCTGGGTTATCGTTTCCTCGTGCGATTTGCCTTCTGGGTCGGCCCCTCATGTTGGGACGGCGAGCAGGCTCGACTTCCACTGGGGCTCGTCCTTGTTGCACCGGACTGGGGCGACAGAGTCGTAATCTTCCCTCCGCTTGGATAGATCGCTGTCCATACCTCTCGATCTCGTAAGTGTGGTTTTCGTGACTCCTCAACACGCGATAGGGCCCCAAGTACTTGGCCGCTAGCTTCGGGTTTTCCCCTCTTCTCCGCCGCTTGCTCAACAACCACACGAGGTCACCCTCATTGAATAACGGAGGCTCTCTCGTGTCGGTTGACACAATTTCTTTTTGCCTATCTCTGAGGAGAGTATGAGCTTGTACCAACCGGTCGTGGACCGTCTGCACATACTCATGTATGCTTGCGAATGATTCTAGTCTATTCCCATACTGCAATTGGTCAGGAAGACGTAGTTCCCGACCCAACATCAGATAATTGGGTGTTTCTTTAGTTGCGGAGTGTGGTAACCCTCGCAGCGTCCTCATGATTTGTGGCAGTAGCTGGTCCCAATCTTCCTGTCCTCTACCCAGCAAGAGAGCTCGCAGGGAGTCACCCAACACGCGATTGTTTCTTTCGACCACCCCATTCCCTTCGGGGTGGTACGGGGTGGTCCGAGACTTATCGACTCCCCACAAGTCGCATAGCTCCTGGAATAATGAGGATTCAAATTGGCTCCCCTGGTCGGTATGGATAATCTCGGGTAGCCCGAAGTAACTAAATACTGTGATGGAAACTTGCCGTACCATCTCCTTTTTAGTTATTATTATTATTAGAGTTGTGTGCCCTTGGTTATTTTATATAGTCACGCCCCTAGAGGAGGTTGGCCCTAGCCACCTCATTTACATATTTTGTTATATATAAGGCCGTGTCTATCGGCCTAGAAGTTGTTCAATACATGCTTTGCATTTGGACCCACACTCTTCTGTTTCCTTGCGCAATACAGAAACACACTGAGCTCTTGCGTACTCCAAGCCTAAGTCCTTCGGACTGTGCTTTGGGAGTAGGGTTAGAAATACACTGTCGACCCGCGTCGACCTCAGGTCGACCTTGTCGTACGAGCATTATATCTCCCAGGGAGCAATTCTTGGTGTGGGTAGTTGTGATTGGCCGGTGGTGTAAGTCGACCTAGTCGCCTCCGCGTGTTGGTCTACGAGCAATACTTACACGGCCCCTGTGGAGGGTGAATGCAGACCGGTAGAGTAAGCCGACCCAGGTCGCCTCTACGTGTGGGTCGCAGGATCCAACACACTGGTGGCAGCAGTGGGATTGACCACGAACTTCGAAGATAAGCTTTGTAACCATGCCAAGCAGCCGACGGAGTGCTACCAGAGATCTGGCTGAGGCAGAGTTGCACCAGGTCGACCAGATTGGTCAACTGACAGAGGCTATCACTAGAGCCTTACAGATACCCCGAGGGGGAGCCAACTTCAAGCCTCCGAAGTTCGATGGGAGTGAGGATGTAGAACTATTCATCTCCCAGTTCGAAGAGGTCGCGGAAGCAAATGAGTGGAATGAGAAGGCCACGCTCCTCCACCTGCGGGAGACTCTGAAGGACGGAGCCAGAGGATGCGGTCGAGGGGACTCACCTGCCTCCATCTTCTCGGCTTTACGCATGAAGTACGGGCTCTCCCCGAGAGAGGCTAGGAGTAAACTCCACCTGAAAAGAGAACCCAAGACGAGTCTCCAAGAGCATGCCACAGAGATGGAGCGTCTGGTGAAAATAGCATACGCTGACCTCCCAGAATCCTACCATTCCAGTATGGCCATGGAGGCGTTTTCCCTAACACTGGGAAATACGCCCCTCCAACGCCACCTGTTAGCGATGAAGGCACAGAGCTTGGAAGAAGCAGTGCAGGCGGGGAACGAGTTCCTGCAAATCCAGCCCACTCTTCCTCGATCTGGTGCCCGACCCCTAGTAATGACGGTGGAGGAGGAAGAAGTTACCCCCGCTACAGTCGCCCCCGTCCACTCGGAACCCCCATCAGCCACCTTGAACGACGTCCTGATGGCTATAAAGGGGTTAGCAGATGGACTAAAGGGAGGGAAGCTGTTGGGGCAACGAGGAGTGGACAAAAGGGGACCAAATTGTTGGGGTTGCGGCCAGGCAGGGCACATCCAACGCCGGTGTCCCCAAGCCCCCCATGGACAACAGCCTCAGGTTACGAGGCCGGGAAACGGTTACCATCCACAGCAGTAGGGGGAAGTACTGACTGTGGATCAAATCTACCCTCGCAAGGACAGTGGCAACAGCCACGACGGACTAGGCGACGCAGGCTCCCCCCCTGCTCGCCACCGGTCCCCTTGCATAACCAATATCAACCCTTACCTGAGTGTGCAGGTCTCCCACTCTCAGAAGCCAAGGACGAAGCCTACGTCTGGCCTAAGCCGTCTCGGCCTCCCAAGAAGGCCCCCCAGAAGACTAGCAAAGCCAGACGGGCCCACGGAGACGAAGCATGGAAGCCGCATAATAGCAGCTACTTCTTGCCAGGTCGCATCGGAGGTCAGTCCGTCCAGTTCCTCGTGGACACCGGGTGTACCTCTAATTTGTTGGGACGACATGTCTTTGAGCGGTTACCCAAAGACGTCAAGAGCAAATTGGAGGTCCGGGAGGACTATGGGCGAATGGCAGATGGCACCCGGCTGCAGTTCCACGGACTCATCACTCTCCCGGTCAGAGTCAGGAGTGTCCAGGTTACTGTGTCTCTCGTGGTGTGTGCCCTGAAGGAGGATGCCATCCTGGGCATGCCTTTCCTGGTCGACCACCACTGCGAGATGAACTTCCAACAACCCACGTTGGTGTTAAATGGACAGAAGTTGACGTGCACGGACCGAGAGGGTCGACCTCTGACAAGCAGCGTGCAGATAATGCGAGCCACAACGCTTCCCCCTCGAACCGAGGTCCTGGTTGCCGGACGTCTCACGTCTTCCTCCTATCAACCAGTCGGGTTAATTGAGGGAACGAAGGATGGATATATGGTGGCCGCCAGCCTACACCAACCCGGTGAGAAGGGGAGAGTGGCCATCCGTTGTATGAACCCCACCGACCATCCCGTCAGCGTGACGGCAGGAACGGTCGTGGGGCAATACACTGGGGTCGGGCCGGACGAAATAGGGGCCCCCTGGACAGCGAAGGGAGAAGCCGAGGTTTCCAAAGAAACTCCCCCTTCTGTCTCCAATGTACCACCCCACATGCTGGACCTGCTCCAACAGGCGGCACCACATTGCTCGTCCCCTACCGAGCACCGAAGAATGAAAGACCTCTTGACCCGCTATGCGGATGTATTCAGCCAAGGGAGCGAGGACATGGGGCGTACCACCCTGGTACAACACGAGATCCCCCTCCTTCCAGAGGCACAACCCATCCGTCAACACCCATACCGTGTAGGACACGAGAAGGAGGCCGAGATCGAACGACAGGTTTCGGCCCTGGAAAAGCAAGGCATGATTGAGCCCGCTCACGGGGCCTGGAGCTCTCCGGTGGTCTTGGTGAGGAAGAAGGACGGGGCGTGGCGATTGTGTGTAGACTACAGGAAACTTAATAGTGTCACTCGCCAGGACGCCTACCCCCTCCCCCGGATTGATGAGAGCTTGGACGCCTTGTCTGGCAGTAGGTTCTTCAGTACCTTGGACATGATGAGCGGGTACTGGCAGGTACCCCTCTCCGCCGAGGCCCAGGAGCGGTCGGCGTTCGCCACACGCAGTGGGTTGTGGAGGTGGAAGGTGCTCCCCTTTGGACTGACCTCCGCCCCAGCTACCTTCCAGCGGCTGATGGAACGTGTCCTCCAAGGGCTACACTGGAAAACCCTGCTGCTGTACCTCGATGACATCATCGTCATGTCAGCCGACTTCTCCAGTCATGTCACTAGGCTGGCCGAGGTGTTGGAGCGACTGAGGCAGGCCGGGCTGAAATTAAAGCCCTCCAAATGCAGCTTGTTCCAGACCCAAGTCAAATACCTGGGCCACATAGTCAGCAACACAGGGGTGGCTACCGACCCTGAAAAGATTCAGGCTATAAGTGGATGGGCAGCACCCCAAGATGTGACGCAGCTAAGGTCATACTTGGGTACCACTGGGTACTATCACAGATATGTGCCGGACTATGCCTCGGTCGCCAAACCTCTCACCTTGTTGACCGGCGAAGGGGTCCCCTGGAAATGGGGAGAAGAGGAGCAGGAAGCTTTTCTTAGGCTCAAATGGTCGCTGACACACGCTCCAGTACTGGCATATCCCGACCCCTCCTTGCCCTATGTACTAGATACTGATGCTAGTAATGTAGGGACTGGGGCTGTGTTATCCCAGGTCCAGCAGGGCACGGAGCGACCCATAGCCTACTATAGCAAGACCCTCTCCTCCGCCGAACGCAATTACTGCGTAACCAGAAGGGAGCTACTGGCAGTGGTGCAGGCTGTCCGGCATTTCCGGCCCTACCTATATGGCAGGGAGTTCACCATCCGAACCGACCATGCCTCCTTGGTTTGGTTACACCGGAGGAAGGAACCCTCTTGCCAGGTGGCCCGGTGGCTGGAGAGTCTGGCCGAGCACAAGTACCGAATAATCCATCGAAAAGGCGATAAACACGGGAACGCCGATGGATTGAGTCGACGACAGTGCGTCGACTGCCGGCAGTGTGCTGCTATTGAGAAGCGGGACCAAGGGCCAACGAGGTCGCAAGTATACGACTCCCTCATAAACTCAGGAACGAATCGGGCCACTGCTGTGCCAGTGGACCAAGTTCCGGTACGGCCGCCAAGAGGCGCCGGAATATCCAGTCCCAACCCCTGCCAGTTGGATGAGGAGGAATGGCCTCAACTACCTGGCAACAGACCGGTTTTAGGGCATGGCCCCCCGATTCTCACACCAACCAAACCAGTTCCGGTGCAGCAGCCGGGCGGGGCAGGAACACCTAGAGTGTTGGACTCCCCTCCCAAAAGACCTCAGGATCTTCAGTCACCAGTCGTCAAGATGACCGACGAAACCAAAAACTTGGATGGAACTAGTGAAAGTACAGTCAAAGAGGTCCCAGAACAACTGACAGTAGTACAGACCCCGCTGGACGAAGTGCGGGCACTACAACAAAGGGCCACTACCGACCTAGGGGTCATTTATCAAGCCGTCAGGGACCGGAAAGGAGTGGAAGAAGCCGTGCTACGAGTGGGCAGCCCCGAGCTGCAACGATTGGCCCGGATGTTTCACCAACTCCAGCTCGACGAGTCGGGCGTGCTGACTCTCCATCTTACCCAGAATGGGCGAGAAAAGGTAGTGGTGGTCTGCCCGAAAACCTTGAGACAGGAGATCCTGTGGAAAGCCCACGAGCAAACACACTGCGGGGTGGAGAAGACCTTGAAACGCGTCCAGTTAGACTGGTATTGGCCAGGTATGGCCGGAGATATCCGGAGAGCAGTCCTCTCTTGCGAGGTTTGCCAGAGGGCCAAAACAGGAAAGGGGCGGACTTCCGGGAATAGACAACGGCTGTACGCCGGGAGGCCGTGGCAACGCCTAGCCGTAGATTTGGTGGGACCCCTGCCTCCGACCCCTCGTGGAAATAGTTGGGTGCTGGTGCTCACTGATCACTTCACTAGGTGGTCAGATGCGTTAGCCATCCCTGACGCTACAGCCCCTACGGTAGCCCAGATCCTGGACGAAAGAGTATTTAGTTACTTCGGGCTACCCGAGATCATCCATACCGACCAGGGGAGCCAATTTGAATCCTCATTATTCCAGGAGCTATGCGACTTGTGGGGAGTTGAGAAGTCTCGGACCACCCCGTACCACCCCGAAGGGAATGGGGTGGTCGAGAGAAACAATCGCGTATTGGGTGACTCCCTGCGAGCTCTCTTGCTGGGTAGAGGGCAGGAAGATTGGGACCAGCTACTGCCACAAGTCATGAGGACGCTGCGAGGGTTACCACACTCTGCAACTAAAGAAACTCCCAATTATCTGATGTTGGGTCGGGAACTACGTCTTCCTGACCAATTGCAGTATGGGAATAGACTAGAATCATTCACAAGCATACATGAGTATGTGCAGACGGTCCACGACCGGTTGGTACAAGCCCATACCCTCCTCAGAGATAGGCAAAAAGAAATCGTGTCAACCGACACGAGAGAGCCTCCGTTATTCAATGAGGGTGACCTCGTGTGGTTGCTGAGCAAGCGGCGGAGAAGAGGGGAAAACCCGAAGCTAGCGGCCAAGTACTTGGGGCCCTATCGCGTGTTGAAGAGTCACGAAAACCACACTTATGAGATCGAGAAGTATGGACAACGATCTATCCAAGCGGAGGGAAGATTACGACTCTGTCGCCCCAGTCCGGTGCAACAAGGACGAGCCCCAGTGGAAGTCGAGCCTGCTCGCCGTCCCAACATGAGGGGCCGACCCAGAAGGCAAATCGCACGAGGAAACGACAATCCAGAAGTAGTTATTTCGGAGTTACCCCTGCCTAGCCAACTAACAGAGTTGCGAATACCGCAGTCGCCAGGAAGGTCAGAAACACTCCGGATTCCCAGGAGGGACTCCTTGGTTCCCCCAGGAGAGCACAATCCTACCTCGAGGGTTGACCCCGACCCTGGCGACGAGTTGCTACCCGAGGAAGAGAGGGCCACAGAAAATATGGGAGCCCAGGCTAGTGATACCGGGGTTAGAGAGGTACCACGGCCTCAACGAATCAGGAGGCCTCCCGCGTACTTGGCCGATTACGACACCAGCACCGTCCAATCGGGAGAAGCCCTCGGGGTTCAAGGTCAGAAGGCGGCCATTTTGGATCCCAGACAGAACGCGCTCACTACTTGTTACCACATCGAGGCACACACACCTATACCTTTTCTCGACATGGAGATCACCAAAGAAACTGTAAAGAAGTCGGCACCGATCATCGGAGCTCTACCCATGTTGCCAGAAGTGAAGATCCTACCATTGGAGCTCCACCCAGCGCCCGGTGAAACCCTAGACGATTCAGAAACAGATTCTTCAGATAATCGCGTTCCACCCACTCCACTACCAACCAAATGGATTGCGGCAGAGACAGCTAAAGCGATCTCGAAACTCTGTCAAGAGAAAGGTACGAACTGTCCACTGTGCCAACAACTACTCTCTACCCCGCGACGGCGCAGAATCCACATCGCCCAGCACTTTACCCGCTTTTTCTGCAAATGTGGAAGAAATTCCACATCTCGAGATACGATTGCCAAACATCAGGCTCGGATCAAGGATGCCGAAGTAAGGAAGGCACACGGTGGAAAGGGGATTAATATATACGAGGTCGACCGAGATAGTTATCCGACCTGGAGCAAAAGGGTGAAATTAAACAATCCTCCGGCCTTTGAGAAGCCTACACCCTACGGGCCGATTAAAAAGCCACCTACTCGAAGAGGACCCCCGGCACCTCTCCCTTCTCCCCCGAAAAAGAAGTGGTCCAGTCCACCTAAACGGGAACGACCAGTCCCAGCCCCTAGAAGGTTAACAACAATCGGCAGCATCCAGAGTCGGCTGGGGGAAGTACGACCCCGGGTCACGGTAGATGCTTTACGAGAGGAGGCCTCCAACCTCCGACGGGCGGCTCGTCGCCTGGAGGATCTAGCAAACCGCATGTCGACATCCCAGATGACTCGGTCGACATGATTTATCCGTATTCCCTTGGTGTTTAGTGATTGCGGTTTCTCATATTATTATATTCTTTTTTTGCCTGTTTTGTGGTAGCTAGTTGGTGTGTTCCTATATTTCTTGTATTCTTTCTTTTTTTTTCTTTCTTGTGTTTTTTGTATATAGCCGATAGCCGTCTATAGGGGCGGCGTATGTGATGGAAACTTGCCGTACCATCTCCTTTTTAGTTATTATTATTATTAGAGTTGTGTGCCCTTGGTTATTTTATATAGTCACGCCCCTAGAGGAGGTTGGCCCTAGCCACCTCATTTACATATTTTGTTATATATAAGGCCGTGTCTATCGGCCTAGAAGTTGTTCAATACATGCTTTGCATTTGGACCCACACTCTTCTGTTTCCTTGCGCAATACAGAAACACACTGAGCTCTTGCGTACTCCAAGCCTAAGTCCTTCGGACTGTGCTTTGGGAGTAGGGTTAGAAATACACTGTCGACCCGCGTCGACCTCAGGTCGACCTTGTCGTACGAGCATTATATCTCCCAGGGAGCAATTCTTGGTGTGGGTAGTTGTGATTGGCCGGTGGTGTAAGTCGACCTAGTCGCCTCCGCGTGTTGGTCTACGAGCAATACTTACACGGCCCCTGTGGAGGGTGAATGCAGACCGGTAGAGTAAGCCGACCCAGGTCGCCTCTACGTGTGGGTCGCAGGATCCAACACAATACCCTTTCGTCTAGGATCTGGGCTACCGTTGGGGCTGTAGCGTCGGGGATGGCTAACGCATCTGACCACCTAGTGAAGTGATCAGTGAGCACCATCACCCAACTATTTCCCCGAGGAGTTGGAGGCAGGGGCCCCACCAAGTCTACGGCCAGGCGTTGCCACGGCCTCCCGGCGTACAGCCGTTGTCTGTTCCCGGAGATCCGCCCCTTTCCTATTTTGGCCCTCTGGCAAACCTCGCAAGAGAGGACTGCTCTCCGGATATCTCCGGCCATACCCGGCCAGTACCAGTCCAATTGGACGCGCTTCAAGGTCTTCTCCACCCCGCAGTGTGTTTGCTCGTGGGCTTTCCACAGGATCTCCTGTCTCAATGTTTTCGGGCATACCACCACTACCTTTTCTCGCCCATTCTGGGTAAGATGGAGAGTCAACACGCCCGACTCGTCGAGCTGGAGCTGGTGGAACATCCGGGCCAATCGTTGCAGCTCGGGGCTGCCCACTCGTAGCACTGCTTCTTCCACTCCTTTCCGGTCCCTGACGGCTTGGTAAACGACCCCTAGGTCGGTAGTGGCCCTCTGTTGAAGTGCCCGTACTTCGTCCAGCGGGGTTTGTACCACCGTCAGTTGTTCTGGAACCTTTTTGGCTACACCTTCACCAGTTCCATCCAAATTTTTGGTTTCGCCAGTTATCTTGACGGCCTGTGACTGAGGATCCTGAGGTCTTCTGGGGGGGTGGTCCAACACTCTAGGTGTTCCTGCCCCGCTCGGCAGCCGTACTGGGACCGGACTGGTTGGTATGGGAGTCGGGAGGCCGCGCCCTAAAACAGGTCTGTTGCCCGGTAGTCGAGGCCACTCAGCCTCGTCCAACTGGCGGGGGTTGGGACTGGATGTTCCGGTGCCTCTTGGCGGCTGTACCGGAACTTGGTCCACTGGCACCGCAGTTTCCCAATTCGTTCCTGGGGTTACTAGCGAGTCGCATACTTGCGACCTCGTTGGCCCTTGGTCCCGCCTCTCAATAGCAGCACACTGCCGGCAGTCGACGCACTGTCGTCGACTCAATCCATCGGCGTTCCCGTGTTTATCGCCTTTTCGATGGATGATTCGGTACTTGTGCTCGGCCAGACTCTCCAGCCACCGGGCCACCTGGCAAGAGGGTTCCTTCCTCCGGTGCAGCCAAACCAAGGAGGCATGGTCGGTTCGGATGGTGAACTCTCTGCCATATAGGTAGGGCCGGAAATGCCGGACAGCTTGTACCACTGCTAGTAACTCCCTTCTGGTTACGCAGTAATTGCGTTCGGCGGAGGAGAGGGTCTTGCTATAGTAGGCTATGGGTCGCTCCGTGCCCTGCTGGACCTGGGATAACACAGCCCCAGTCCCTACATTACTAGCATCAGTATCTAGTACGTAGGGCAAGGAGGGGTCGGGATATGCCAGTACTGGAGCGTGTGTCAGCGACCATTTGAGCCTAAGAAAAGCTTCCTGCTCCTCTTCTCCCCATTTCCAGGGGACCCCTTCGCTGGTCAACAAGGTGAGAGGTTTGGCGACCGAGGCATAGTCCGGCACATATCTGTGATAGTACCCAGTGGTACCCAAGTATGACCTTAGCTGCGTCACATCTTGGGGTGCTGCCCATCCACTTATAGCCTGAATCTTTTCAGGGTCGGTAGCCACCCCTGTGTTGCTGACTATGTGGCCCAGGTATTTGACTTGGGTCTGGAACAAGCTGCATTTGGAGGGCTTTAATTTCAGCCCGGCCTGCCTCAGTCGCTCCAACACCTCGGCCAGCCTAGTGACATGACTGGAGAAGTCGGCTGACATGACGATGATGTCATCGAGGTACAGCAGCAGGGTTTTCCAGTGTAGCCCTTGGAGGACACGTTCCATCAGCCGCTGGAAGGTAGCTGGGGCGGAGGTCAGTCCAAAGGGGAGCACCTTCCACCTCCACAACCCACTGCGTGTGGCGAACGCCGACCGCTCCTGGGCCTCGGCGGAGAGGGGTACCTGCCAGTACCCGCTCATCATGTCCAAGGTACTGAAGAACCTACTGCCAGACAAGGCGTCCAAGCTCTCATCAATCCGGGGGAGGGGGTAGGCGTCCTGGCGAGTGACACTATTAAGTTTCCTGTAGTCTACACACAATCGCCACGCCCCGTCCTTCTTCCTCACCAAGACCACCGGAGAGCTCCAGGCCCCGTGAGCGGGCTCAATCATGCCTTGCTTTTCCAGGGCCGAAACCTGTCGTTCGATCTCGGCCTCCTTCTCGTGTCCTACACGGTATGGGTGTTGACGGATGGGTTGTGC
This sequence comes from Watersipora subatra, assembly GCF_963576615.1. Classification (NCBI taxonomy): domain Eukaryota; kingdom Metazoa; phylum Bryozoa; class Gymnolaemata; order Cheilostomatida; family Watersiporidae; genus Watersipora; species Watersipora subatra. The sequence goes on from NW_027045249.1 coordinate 41,104, forward strand.
CTCTGGAAGGAGGGGGATCTCGTGTTGTACCAGGGTGGTACGCCCCATGTCCTCGCTCCCTTGGCTGAATACATCCGCATAGCGGGTCAAGAGGTCTTTCATTCTTCGGTGCTCGGTAGGGGACGAGCAATGTGGTGCCGCCTGTTGGAGCAGGTCCAGCATGTGGGGTGGTACATTGGAGACAGAAGGGGGAGTTTCCTTGGAAACCTCGGCTTCTCCCTTCGCTGTCCAGGGGGCCCCTATTTCGTCCGGCCCGACCCCAGTGTATTGCCCCACGACCGTTCCTGCCGTCACGCTGACGGGATGGTCGGTGGGGTTCATACAACGGATGGCCACTCTCCCCTTCTCACCGGGTTGGTGTAGGCTGGCGGCCACCATATATCCATCCTTCGTTCCCTCAATTAACCCGACTGGTTGATAGGAGGAGGACGTGAGACGTCCGGCAACCAGGACCTCGGTTCGAGGGGGAAGCGTTGTGGCTCGCATTATCTGCACGCTGCTTGTCAGAGGTCGACCCTCTCGGTCAGTGCACGTCAACTTCTGTCCATTTAACACCAACGTGGGTTGCTGGAAGTTCATCTCGCAGTGGTGGTCGACCAGGAAAGGCATGCCCAGGATGGCATCCTCCTTCAGGGCACACACCACGAGAGACACAGTAACCTGGACACTCCTGACTCTGACCGGGAGAGTGATGAGTCCGTGGAACTGTAGCCGGGTGCCATCTGCCATTCGCCCATAGTCCTCCCGGACCTCCAATTTGCTCTTGACGTCTTTGGGTAACCGCTCAAAGACATGTCGTCCCAACAAATTAGAGGTACACCCGGTGTCCACGAGGAATTGGACGGACTGACCTCCGATGCGACCTGGCAAGAAGTAGCTGCTATTATGCGGCTTCCATGCTTCGTCTCCGTGGGTCCGTCTGGCTTTGCTAGTCCTCTGGGGGCCCTTCTTGGGAGGCCGAGACGGCTTAGGCCAGACGTAGGCTTCGTCCTTGGCTTCTGAGAGTGGGAGACCTGCACACTCAGGTAAGGGTTGATATTGGTTATGCAAGGGGACCGGTGGCGAGCAGGGGGGGAGCCTGCGTCGCCTAGTCCGTCGTGGCTGTTGCCACTGTCCTTGCGAGGGTAGATTTGATCCACAGTCAGTACTTCCCCCTACTGCTGTGGATGGTAACCGTTTCCCGGCCTCGTGACTTGAGGCTGTTGTCCTTGGGGGGCTTGGGGGCACCGGCGTTGGATGTGCCCTGCCTGGCCGCAACCCCAACAATTTGGTCCCCTTTTGTCCACTCCCCGTTGTCCCAACAGCTTCCCTTCCCTCAGTCCATCTGCTAACCCCTTTATAGCCATCAGGACGTCATTCAAGGTGGCTGATGGGGGTTCCGAATGGACGGGGGCGACTGTAGCGGGGGTAACTTCTTCCTCCTCCACCGTCATTATTAGGGGTCGGGCACCAGGTCGAGGAAGAGTGGGCTGGATTTGCAGGAACTCGTTCCCCGCCTGCACTGCTTCCTCCAAGCTCCGTGCCTTCATCGCTAACAGGTGGCGTTGGAGGGGCGTATTTCCCAGTGTCAGGGAAAACGCATCCATGGCCATACTGGACTGGTAGGATTCTGGGAGGTCAGCGTATGCTATTTTCACCAGACGCTCCATCTCTGTGGCATGCTCTTGGAGACTTGTCTTGGGTTCTCTTTTTAGGTGGAGTTTACTCCTAGCCTCTCTCGGGGAGAGCCCGTACTTCATGCGTAAAGCCGAGAAGATGGAGGCAGGTGAGTCCCCTCGACTGCATCCTCTGGCTCCCTCCTTCAGAGTCTCCCGCAGGTGGAGGAGCGTGGCCTTCTCACTCCACTCATTTGCTTCCGCGACCTCTTCGAACTGGGAGATGAATAGCTCTACATCCTCACTCCCATCGAACTTCGGAGGCTTGAAGTTGGCTCCCCCTCGGGGTATCTGTAAGGCTCTAGTGATAGCCTCTGTCAGTTGACCAATCTGGTCGACCTGGTGTAACTCTGCCTCAGCCAGATCTCTGGTAGCACTCCGTCGGCTGCTTGGCATGGTTACAAAGTTTATCTTAGAAGTTCGTGGTCAATCCCACTGCTGCCACCAGTGTGTTGGATCCTGTGACCCACACGTAGAGGCGACCTGGGTCGGCTTACTCTACCGGTCTGCATTCACCCTCCACAGGGGCCGTGTAAGTATTGCTCGTAGACCAACACGCGGAGGCGACTAGGTCGACTTACACCACCGGCCAATCACAACTACCTACACCAGGAATTGCTCCCTGGGAGATATAATGCTCGTACGACAAGGTCGACCTGAGGTCGACGCGGGTCGACAGTGTATTTCTAACCCTACTCCCAAAGCACAGTCCGAAGGACTTAGGCTTGGAGTACGTAAGTGCTCAGTGTGTTTCTGTATTGCGCAAGGAAACAGAAGAGTGTGGGTCCAACTGCAAAGCATGTATTGAACAACTTCTAGGCCGATAGACACGGCCTTATATATAACAAAATATGTAAATGAGGTGGCTAGGGCCAACCTCCTCTAGGGGCGTGACTACATAAAATAACCAAGAGCACACAACTCTAATAATAATAACTAAAAAGGAGATGGTACGGCAAGTTTCCATCACAGAATATTGCAATTGTCTGACAAAAGTGAAAAATGTAAATTTCCAATTTCAACCAAACATGCTAGAAATGCTCCAATTGAGCTAATTAGCTTATTGTGAGAATATTACAAACGTCTGACAAAAGTAAAAATGTAAATTTCTGATTTCAACCAAACATGCTAGAAATGCTCCAATTGAGCTAATTAGCTTATTGTGAGAATATTACAAACGTCTGACCAAACTGAAAAATGTAAATTTCCAATTTCAACCAAACAAGCTAGAAATGCTCCAATTGAGCTAATTAGCTTATTGTTAGAATATTACAAACGTCTGACAAAAGTGAAAAATGTAAATTTCCAATTTCAACCAAACATGCTAGAAATGCTCCAATTGAGCTAATTAGCTTATTGTGAGAATATTACAAACGTCTGACAAAACTGAAAAATGTAAATTTCCAATTTCAACCAAACATGCTAGAAATGCTCCAATTGAGCTAATTAGCTTATTGTGAGAATATTACAAACGTCTGACAAAAGTAAAAAATGTAAATTTCCAATTTTAACCAAACATGCTAGAAATGCTCCAATTGAGCTAATTAGCTTATTGTGAGAATATTACAAAGGTCAGACAAAAGTGAAAAATGTAAATTTCCAATTTCAACCAAACATGCTAGAAATGCTCCAATTGAGCTAATTAGCTTATTGTGAGAATATTACAAACGTCTGACAAAACTTAAAAATGTAAATTTCCAATTTCAACCAAACATGCTAGAAATGCTCCAATTGAGCTAATTAGTTTATTGTGAGAATATTACAAACGTCTGACAAAACTGAAAAATGTAAATTTCCAATTTCAACCAAACAAGCTAGAAATGCTCCAATTGAGCTAATTAGCTTATTGTGAGAATATTACAAACGTCTGACAAAACTGAAAAATGTAAATTTCCAATTTCAACCAAACATGCTAGAAATGCTCCAATTGAGCTAATTAGCTTATTGTGAGAATATTACAAACGTCTGACAAAAGTAAAAAATGTAAATTTCCAATTTTAACCAAACATGCTAGAAATGCTCCAATTGAGCTAATTAGCTTATTGTGAGAATATTACAAAGGTCTGACAAAAGTGAAAAATGTAAATTTCCAATTTCAACCAAACATGCTAGAAATGCTCCAATTGAGCTAATTAGCTTATTGTGAGAATATTACAAACGTCTGACAAAACTTAAAAATGTAAATTTCCAATTTCAACCAAACATGCTAGAAATGCTCCAATTGAGCTAATTAGCTTATTGTGAGAATATTACTAACGTCTGACAAAACTGAAAAATAGAATTTTCCAATTTCAACCAAACATGCTAGAAATGCTCCAATTGAGCTAATTAGCTTATTGTGAGAATATTGCAATTGTCTGACAAAAGTGAAAAATGTAAATTTCCAATTTCAACCAAACCTGCTAGAAATGCTCCAATTGAGCTAATTAGCTTATTGTGAGAATATTGCAATTGTCTGACAAAAGTGAAAAATGTAAATTTCCAATTTCAACCAAACATGCTAGAAATGCTCCAATTGTGCTAATTAACTTATTGTGAGAATATTACAAACGTCTGACAAAACTGAAAAATGTAAATTTCCAATTTCAACCAAACATGCTAGAAATGCTCCAATTGAGCTAATTAGCTTATTGTGAGAATATTACAAACGTCTGACAAAAGTGAAAAATTTATAATTCCAATTTCAATCAAACATGCTAGAAATGCTCCAATTGCGCAAATAAGCCTACTGTAAGAATTTTACAAACGTCTGTCAAAACTGAAAATTTAAATTTTCAATTTCAACCAAACATGCTAGAAATGCTCCAATTGAGCTAATTAGCTTATTGATAGAATATTGCAATTGTCTGACAAAAGTGAAAAATGTAAATTTCCAATTTCAACCAAACATGCTAGAAATGCTCCAATTGAGCTAATTAGCTTATTGTGAGAATATTACAAACGTCTGACAAAAGTGAAAAATGTAAAATTCCAATTTCAATCAAACATGCTAGAAATGCTCCAATTGCGCAAATAAGCCTACTGTAAGAATTTTACAAACGTCTGACAAAACTGAAAATTTAAATTTTCAATTTCAACCAAACATGCTAGAAATGCTCCAATTGAGCTAATTAGCTTATTGTGAGAATATTGCAATTGTCTGACAAAAGTGAAAAATGTAAATTTCCAATTTCAACCAAACATGCTAGAAATGCTCCAATTGAGCTAATTAGCTTATTGTGAGAATATTACAAACGTCTGACAAAACTGAAAAATGTAAATTTCCAATTTCAACCAAACATGCTAGAAATGCTTCAATTGAGCTAATTAGCTTATTGTGAGAATATTACAAACGTCTGACCAAACTGAAAAATGTAAATTTCCAATTTCGACCAAACAAGCTAGAAATGCTCCAATTGAGCTAATTAGCTTATTGTGAGAATATTACAAACGTCTGACAAAACTGAAAAATAGAAATTTCCAATTTCAACCAAACATGCTAGAAATGCTCCAATTGAGCTAATTAGCTTATTGATAGAATATTGCAATTGTCTGACAAAAGTGAAAAACGTAAATTTCCAATTTCAACCAAACATGCTAGAAATGCTCCAATTGAGCTAATTAGCTTATTGTTAGAATATTACAAACGTCTGACAAAAGTTAAAAATGTAAATTTCCAATTTCAACCAAACATGCTAGAAATGCTCCAATTGAGCTAATTAGCTTATTGTGAGAATATTACAAACGTCTGACAAAACTGAAAAATGTAAATTTCCAATTTCAACCAAACATGCTAGAAATGCTCCAATTGAGCTAATTAGCTTATTGTGAGAATATTACAAACGTCTGACAAAAGTAAAAAATGTAAATTTCTGATTTCAACCAAACATGCTAGAAATGCTCCAATTGAGCTAATTAGCTTATTGTGAGAATATTACAAACGTCTGACAAAACTGAAAAATGTAAATTTCCAATTTCAATCAAACATGCTAGAAATGCTCCAATTGCGCAAACAAGCCTACTGTAAGAATTTTACAAACGTCTGACAAAACTGAAAACTTAAATTTTCAATTTCAACCAAACATGCTAGAAATGCTCCAATTGAGCTAATTAGCTTATTGTGAGAATATTGCAATTGTTTGACAAAAGTGAAAAATGTAAATTTCCAATTTCAACCAAACATGCTAGAAATTCTCCAATTGAGCTAATTAGCTTATTGTGAGAATATTACAAACGTCTGACAAAACTGAAAAATGTAAATTTCCAATTTCAACCAAACATGCTAGAAATGCTCCAATTGAGCTAATTAGCTTATTGTGAGAATATTACAAACGTCTGACAAAACTGAAAAATGTAAATTTCCAATTTCAACCAAACATGCTAGAAATGCTCAAATTGCGCAAATAAGCCTACTGTAAGAATTTTACAAACGTCTGACAAAACTGAAAAATGTAAATTTCTAATTTCAACCAAACATGCTAGAAATGCTCCAATTGAGCTAATTAGCTTATTGTGAGAATATTACAAACGTCTGACAAAACTGAAAAATGTAAATTTCCAATTTCAACCAAACATGCTAGAAATGCTCCAATTGAGCTAATTAGCTTATTGTGAGAATATTACAAACGTCTGACAAAACTGAAAAATGTAAAATTCTAATTTCAACTAAACATGCTAGAAATGCTCCAATTGAGCTAATTAGCTTATTGTGAGAATATTGCAATTGTCTGACAAAAGTGAAAAATGTAAATTTCCAATTTCAACCAAACATGCTAGAAATGCTCTAATTGAGCTAATTAGCTTATTGTGAGAATATTACAAAGGTCTGACAAAAGTGAAAAATGTAAATTTCCAATTTCAACCAAACAAGCTAGAAATGCTCCAATTGAGCTAATTAGCTTATTGTGAGAATATTACAAACGTCTGACAAAACTTAAAAATGTAAATTTCCAATTTCAACCAAACATGCTAGAAATGCTCCAATTGAGCTAATTAGCTTATTGTGAGAATATTACAAACGTCTGACAAAACTGAAAAATAGAAATTTCCAATTTCAACCAAACATGCTAGAAATGCTCCAATTGAGCTAATTAGCTTATTGATAGAATATTGCAATTGTCTGACAAAAGTGAAAAATGTAAATTTCCAATTTCAGACAAACATGCTAGAAATGCTCTAATTGAGCTAATTAGCTTATTGTTAGAATATTGCAAACGTCTGACAAAAGTTAAAAATGTAAATTTCCAATTTCAACCAAACATGCTAGAAATGCTCCAATTGAGCTAATTAGTTTATTGTGAGAATATTACAAACGTCTGACAAAACTGAAAAATGTAAATTTCCAATTTCAACCAAACAAGCTAGAAATGCTCCAATTGAGCTAATTAGCTTATTGTGAGAATATTACAAACGTCTGACAAAACTGAAAAATAGACATTTCCAATTTCAACCAAACATGCTAGAAATGCTCCAATTGAGCTAATTAGCTTATTGATAGAATATTGCAATTGTCTGACAAAAGTGAAAAATGTAAATTTCCAATTTCAACCAAACATGCTAGAAATGCTCCAATTGCGCAAATAAGCTTATTGTGAGAATATTGCAATTGTTTGACAAAAGTAAAAAATGTAAATTTCCAATTTCAACCAAACATGCTAGAAATGCTCCAATTGAGCTAATTAGCTTATTGTGAGAATATTACAAACGTCTGACAAAACTGAAAAATGTAAATTTCCAATTTCAACCAAACATGCTAGAAATGCTCCAATTGAGCTAATTAGCTTATTGTGAGAATATTACAAGCGTCTGACAAAAGTGAAAAATTTATAATTCCAATTTCAATCAAACATGCTAGAAATGCTCCAATTGAGCTAATTAGCTTATTGTGAGAATATTGCAATTGTTTGACAAAAGTGAAAAATGTAAATTTCCAATTTCAACCAAACATGCTAGAAATGCTCCAATTGAGCTAATTAGCTTATTGTGAGAATATTACAAACGTCTGACAAAACTGAAAAATGTAAATTTCCAATTTCAACCAAACATGCTAGAAATGTTCCAATTGAGCTAATTAGCTTATTGTGAGAATATCGCAATTGTATGACAAAATCGAAAAATGTAAATTTCCAATTTCAACCAAACATGCTAGAAATGCTCCAATTGAGCTAATTAGCTTATTGTGAGAATATTACAAACGTTTGACAAAAGTGAAAAATGTAAATTTCCAATTTCAACCAAACATGCTAGAAATGCTCTAATTGAGCTAATTAGCTTATTGTGAGAATATTACAAACGTCTGACAAAACTGAAAAATGTAAATTGCCAATTTCAACCAAACATGCTAGAAATGCTCCAATTGAGCTAATTAGCTTATTGTGAGAATATTGCAATTGTTTGACAAAAGTGAAAAATGTAAATTTCCAATTTCAACCAAACATGCTAGAAATTCTCCAATTGAGCTAATTAGCTTATTGTGAGAATATTACAAACGTCTGACAAAACTGAAAAATGTAAATTTCCAATTTCAACCAAACATGCTAGAAATGCTCCAATTGAGCTAATTAGCTTATTGTGAGAATATTACAAACGTCTGACAAAACTGAAAAATGTAAATTTCCAATTTCAACCAAACATGCTAGAAATGCTCAAATTGCGCAAATAAGCCTACTGTAAGAATTTTACAAACGTCTGACAAAACTGAAAAATGTAAATTTCTAATTTCAACCAAACATGCTAGAAATGCTCCAATTGAGCTAATTAGCTTATTGTGAGAATATTACAAACGTCTGACAAAACTGAAAAATGTAAATTTCCAATTTCAACCAAACATGCTAGAAATGCTCCAATTGAGCTAATTAGCTTATTGTGAGAATATTACAAACGTCTGACAAAACTGAAAAATGTAAAATTCTAATTTCAACTAAACATGCTAGAAATGCTCCAATTGAGCTAATTAGCTTATTGTGAGAATATTGCAATTGTCTGACAAAAGTGAAAAATGTAAATTTCCAATTTCAACCAAACATGCTAGAAATGCTCTAATTGAGCTAATTAGCTTATTGTGAGAATATTACAAAGGTCTGACAAAAGTGAAAAATGTAAATTTCCAATTTCAACCAAACATGCTAGAAATGCTCCAATTGAGCTAATTAGCTTATTGTGAGAATATTACAAACGTCTGACAAAACTTAAAAATGTAAATTTCCAATTTCAACCAAACATGCTAGAAATGCTCCAATTGAGCTAATTAGCTTATTGTGAGAATATTACAAACGTCTGACAAAACTGAAAAATAGAAATTTCCAATTTCAACCAAACATGCTAGAAATGCTCCAATTGAGCTAATTAGCTTATTGATAGAATATTGCAATTGTCTGACAAAAGTGAAAAATGTAAATTTCCAATTTCAGACAAACATGCTAGAAATGCTCTAATTGAGCTAATTAGCTTATTGTTAGAATATTGCAAACGTCTGACAAAAGTTAAAAATGTAAATTTCCAATTTCAACCAAACATGCTAGAAATGCTCCAATTGAGCTAATTAGTTTATTGTGAGAATATTACAAACGTCTGACAAAACTGAAAAATGTAAATTTCCAATTTCAACCAAACAAGCTAGAAATGCTCCAATTGAGCTAATTAGCTTATTGTGAGAATATTACAAACGTCTGACAAAACTGAAAAATAGACATTTCCAATTTCAACCAAACATGCTAGAAATGCTCCAATTGAGCTAATTAGCTTATTGATAGAATATTGCAATTGTCTGACAAAAGTGAAAAATGTAAATTTCCAATTTCAACCAAACATGCTAGAAATGCTCCAATTGCTCAAATAAGCTTATTGTGAGAATATTGCAATTGTTTGACAAAAGTAAAAAATGTAAATTTCCAATTTCAACCAAACATGCTAGAAATGCTCCAATTGAGCTAATTAGCTTATTGTGAGAATATTACAAACGTCTGACAAAACTGAAAAATGTAAATTTCCAATTTCAACCAAACATGCTAGAAATGCTCCAATTGAGCTAATTAGCTTATTGTGAGAATATTACAAGCGTCTGACAAAAGTGAAAAATTTATAATTCCAATTTCAATCAAACATGCTAGAAATGCTCCAATTGAGCTAATTAGCTTATTGTGAGAATATTGCAATTGTTTGACAAAAGTGAAAAATGTAAATTTCCAATTTCAACCAAACATGCTAGAAATGCTCCAATTGAGCTAATTAGCTTATTGTGAGAATATTACAAACGTCTGACAAAACTGAAAAATGTAAATTTCCAATTTCAACCAAACATGCTAGAAATGTTCCAATTGAGCTAATTAGCTTATTGTGAGAATATCGCAATTGTATGACAAAATCGAAAAATGTAAATTTCCAATTTCAACCAAACATGCTAGAAATGCTCCAATTGAGCTAATTAGCTTATTGTGAGAATATTACAAACGTTTGACAAAAGTGAAAAATGTAAATTTCCAATTTCAACCAAACATGCTAGAAATGCTCTAATTGAGCTAATTAGCTTATTGTGAGAATATTACAAACGTCTGACAAAACTGAAAAATGTAAATTGCCAATTTCAACCAAACATGCTAGAAATGCTCCAATTGAGCTAATTAGCTTATTGTGAGAATATTGCAATTGTCTGACAAAAGTGAAAAATGTAAAATTCCAATTTCAACCAAACATGCTAGAAATGCTCCAATTGAGCTAATTAGCTTATTGTGAGAATATTACAAAAGTCTGACAAAAGTAAAAATGTAAATTTCTGATTTCAACCAAACATGCTAGAAATGCTCCAATTGAGCTAATTAGCTTATTGTGAGAATATTACAAACGTCTGACCAAACTGAAAAATGTAAATTTCCAATTTCAACCAAACAAGCTAGAAATGCTCCGATTGAGCTAATTAGCTTATTGTGAGAATATTACAAACGTCTGACAAAACTGAAAAATGTAAATTTCCAATTTCAACCAAACATGCTAGAAATGCTCCAATTGAGCTAATTAGCTTATTGATAGAATATTGCAATTGTCTGACAAAAGTGAAAAATGTAAATTTCCAATTTCAACCAAACATGCTAGAAATGCTCCAATTGAGCTAATTAGCTTATTGTTAGAATATTACAAACGTCTGACAAAAGTGAAAAATGTAAATTTCCAATTTCAACCAAACATGCTAGAAATGCTCCAATTGAGCTAATTAGCTTATTGTGAGAATATTACAAACGTCTGACAAAACTGAAAAATGTAAATTTCCAATTTCAACCAAACATGCTAGAAATGCTCCAATTGAGCTAATTAGCTTATTGTGAGAATATTACAAACGTCTGACAAAAGTAAAAAATGTAAATTTCTGATTTCAACCAAACATGCTAGAAATGCTCCAATTGAGCTAATTAGCTTATTGTGAGAATATTACAAACGTCTGACAAAACTGAAAAATAGAAATTTTCAATTTCAACCAAACATGCTAGAAAGGCTCCAATTGAGCTAATTAGCTTATTGTGAGAATATTGCAATTGTCTGACAAAAGTGAAAAATGTAAATTTCCAATTTCAACCAAACATGCTAGAAATGCACCAATTGAGCTAATTAGCTTGGTGTGAGAATATTACAAAGGTCTGACAAAAGTGAAAAATGTAAATTTCCAATTTCAACCAAACATGCTAGAAATGCTCCAATTGAGCTAATTAGCTTATTGTGAGAATATTACAAACGTCTGACAAAACTTAAAAATGTAAATTTCCAATTTCAACCAAACATGCTAGAAATGCTCCAATTGAGCTAATTAGCTTATTGTGAGAATATTACAAACGTCTGACAAAACTGAAAAATAGAAATTTCCAATTTCAACCAAACTTGCTAGAAATGCTCCAATTGAGCTAATTAGCTCATTGTGAGAATATTACAAACGTCTGACAAAACTGAAAAATGTAAATTGCCAATTTCAACCAAACATGCTAGAAATGCTCCAATTGAGCTAATTAGCTTATTGTGAGAATATTACAAACGTCTGACAAAAGTAAAAAATGTAAATTTCTGATTTCAACCAAACATGCTAGAAATGCTCCAATTGAGCTAATTAGCTTATTGTGAGAATATTGCAATTGTCTGACAAAAGTGAAAAATGTAAATTTCCAATTTCAACCAAACATGCTAGAAATGTTCCAATTGAGCTAATTAGCTTATTGTGAGAATATTGCAATTGTCTGACAAAAGTGAAAAATGTAAATTTCCAATTTCAACCAAACATGCTAGAAATGTTCCAATTGAGCTAATTAGCTTATTGTGAGAATATTGCAATTGTCTGACAAAAGTGTAAAATGTAAATTTCCAATTTCAACCAAACATGCTAGAAATGCTCCAATTGAGCTAATAAGCTTATTGTGAGAATATTACAAACGTCTGACAAAAGTGAAAAATGTAAAATTCCAATTTCAATCAAACATGCTAGAAATGCTCCAATTGCGCAAATAAGCCTACTGTAAGAATTTTACAAACGTCTGACAAAACTGAAAATTTAAATTTTCAATTTCAACCAAACATGCTAGAAATGCTCCAATTGAGCTAATTAGCTTATTGTGAGAATATTGCAATTGTTTGACAAAAGTGAAAAATGTAAATTTCCAATTTCAACCAAACATGCTAGAAATGCTCCAATTGAGCTAATTAGCTTATTGTGAGAATATTACAAACGTCTGACAAAACTGAAAAATGTAAATTTCCAATTTCAACCAAACATGCTAGAAATGCTTCAATTGAGCTAATTAGCTTATTGTGAGAATATTACAACTGTCTGACCAAACTGAAAAATGTAAATTTCCAATTTCGACCAAACAAGCTAGAAATGCTCCAATTGAGCTAATTAGCTTATTGTGAGAATATTACAAACGTCTGACAAAACTGAAAAATAGAAATTTCCAATTTCAACCAAACATGCTAGAAATGCTCCAATTGAGCTAATTAGCTTATTGATAGAATATTGCAATTGTCTGACAAAAGTGAAAAATGTAAATTTCCAATTTCAACCAAACATGCTAGAAATGCTCCAATTGAGCTAATTAGCTTATTGTTAGAATATTACAAACGTCTGACAAAAGTTAAAAATGTAAATTTCCAATTTCAACCAAACATGCTAGAAATGCTCCAATTGAGCTAATTAGCTTATTGTGAGAATATTACAAACGTCTGACAAAACTGAAAAATGTAAATTTCCAATTTCAACCAAACATGCTAGAAATGCTCCAATTGAGCTAATTAGCTTATTGTGAGAATATTACAAACGTCTGACAAAAGTAAAAAATGTAAATTTCTGATTTCAACCAAACATGCTAGAAATGCTCCAATTGAGCTAATTAGCTTATTGTGAGAATATTACAAACGTCTGACAAAACTGAAAAATGTAAATTTCCAATTTCAACCAAACATGCTAGAAATGTTCCAATTGAGCTAATTAGCTTATTGTGAGAATATTGCAATTGTCTGACAAAAGTGAAAAATGTAAATTTCCAATTTCAACCAAACATGCTAGAAATGTTCCAATTGAGCTAATTAGCTTATTGTGAGAATATTGCAATTGTCTGACAAAAGTGAAAAATGTAAATTTCCAATTTCAACCAAACATGCTAGAAATGCTCCAATTGAGCTAATTAGCTTATTGTGAGAATATAACAAACGTCTGACAAAAGTAAAAAATGTAAATTTCTGATTTCAACCAAACATGCTAGAAATGCTCCAATTGAGCTAATTAGCTTATTGTGAGAATATTACAAACGTCTGACAAAACTGAAAAATAGAAATTTCCAATTTCAACCAAACATGCTAGAAATGCTCCAATTGAGCTAATTAGCTTATTGTGAGAATATTGCAATTGTCTGACAAAAGTAAAAAATGTAAATTTCTGATTTCAACCAAACATGCTAGAAATGCTCCAATTGAGCTAATTAGCTTATTGTGAGAATATTGCAATTGTTCGACAAAAGTGAAAAATGTAAATTTCCAATTTCAACCAAACATGCTAGAAATGCTCCAATTGAGCTAATTAGCTTATTGTGAGAATATTACAAACGTCTGACAAAACTGAAAAATGTAAATTTCCAATTTCAACCAAACATGCTAGAAATGTTCCAATTGAGCTAATTAGCTTATTGTGAGAATATTGCAATTGTCTGACAAAAGTGAAAAATGTAAATTTCCAATTTCAACCAAACATGCTAGAAATGCTCCAATTGAGCTAATTAGCTTATTGTGAGAATATTACAAACGTCTGACAAAACTGAAAAATGTAAATTTCCAATTTCAACCAAACATGCTAGAAATGCTCCAATTGAGCTAATTAGCTTATTGTGAGAATATTACAAACGTCTGACCAAACTGAAAAATGTAAATTTCCAATTTCAACCAAGCATGCTAGAAATGCTCCAATTGAGCTAATTAGCTTATTGTGAGAATATTACAAACGTCTGACAAAACTGAAAAATGTAAATTTCCAATTTCAACCAAACAAGCTAGAAATGCTCCAATTGAGCTAATTAGCTTATTGTGAGAATATTGCAATTGTTCGACAAAAGTGAAAAATGTAAATTTCCAATTTCAACCAAACATGCTAGAAATGCTCCAATTGAGCTAATTAGCTTATTGTGAGAATATTACAAACGTCTGACAAAACTGAAAAATGTAAATTTCCAATTTCAACCAAACATGCTAGAAATGTTCCAATTGAGCTAATTAGCTTATTGTGAGAATATTGCAATTGTCTGACAAAAGTGAAAAATGTAAATTTCCAATTTCAACCAAACATGCTAGAAATGCTCCAATTGAGCTAATTAGCTTATTGTGAGAATATTACAAACGTCTGACAAAACTGAAAAATGTAAATTTCCAATTTCAACCAAACATGCTAGAAATGCTCCAATTGAGCTAATTAGCTTATTGTGAGAATATTACAAACGTCTGACAAAACTGAAAAATGTAAATTTCCAATTTCAACCAAACATGCTAGAAATGCTTCAATTGAGCTAATTAGCTTATTGTGAGAATATTACAAACGTCTGACCAAACTGAAAAATGTAAATTTCCAATTTCGACCAAACAAGCTAGAAATGCTCCAATTGAGCTAATTAGCTTATTGTGAGAATATTACAAACGTCTGACAAAACTGAAAAATGTAAATTTCCAATTTCAACCAAACATGCTAGAAATGCTCCAATTGAGCTAATTAGCTTATTGATAGAATATTGCAATTGTCTGACAAAAGTGAAAAATGTAAATTTCCAATTTCAACCAAACATGCTAGAAATGCTCCAATTGAGCTAATTAGCTTATTGTTAGAATATTACAAACGTCTGACAAAAGTTAAAAATGTAAATTTCCAATTTCAACCAAACATGCTAGAAATGCTCCAATTGAGCTAATTAGCTTATTGTGAGAATATTACAAACGTCTGACAAAACTGAAAAATGTAAATTTCCAATTTCAACCAAACATGCTAGAAATGCTCCAATTGAGCTAATTAGCTTATTGTGAGAATATTACAAACGTCTGACAAAAGTAAAAAATGTAAATTTCTGATTTCAACCAAACATGCTAGAAATGCTCCAATTGAGCTAATTAGCTTATTGTGAGAATATTACAAACGTCTGACAAAACTGAAAAATGTAAATTTCCAATTTCAACCAAACATGCTAGAAATGCTCCAATTGAGCTAATTAGCTTATTGTGAGAATATTGCAATTGTCTGACAAAAGTGAAAAATGTAAATTTCCAATTTCAACCAAACATGCTAGAAATGTTCCAATTGAGCTAATTAGCTTATTGTGAGAATATTGCAATTGTCTGACAAAAGTGAAAAATGTAAATTTCCAATTTCAACCAAACATGCTAGAAATGCTCCAATTGAGCTAATTAGCTTATTGTGAGAATATAACAAACGTCTGACAAAAGTAAAAAATGTAAATTTCTGATTTCAACCAAACATGCTAGAAATGCTCCAATTGAGCTAATTAGCTTATTGTGAGAATATTACAAACGTCTGACAAAACTGAAAAATAGAAATTTCCAATTTCAACCAAACATGCTAGAAATGCTCCAATTGAGCTAATTAGCTTATTGTGAGAATATTGCAATTGTCTGACAAAAGTAAAAAATGTAAATTTCTGATTTCAACCAAACATGCTAGAAATGCTCCAATTGAGCTAATTAGCTTATTGTGAGAATATTGCAATTGTTCGACAAAAGTGAAAAATGTAAATTTCCAATTTCAACCAAACATGCTAGAAATGCTCCAATTGAGCTAATTAGCTTATTGTGAGAATATTACAAACGTCTGACAAAACTGAAAAATGTAAATTTCCAATTTCAACCAAACATGCTAGAAATGTTCCAATTGAGCTAATTAGCTTATTGTGAGAATATTGCAATTGTCTGACAAAAGTGAAAAATGTAAATTTCCAATTTCAACCAAACATGCTAGAAATGCTCCAATTGAGCTAATTAGCTTATTGTGAGAATATTACAAACGTCTGACAAAACTGAAAAATGTAAATTTCCAATTTCAACCAAACATGCTAGAAATGCTCCAATTGAGCTAATTAGCTTATTGTGAGAATATTACAAACGTCTGACCAAACTGAAAAATGTAAATTTCCAATTTCAACCAAGCATGCTAGAAATGCTCCAATTGAGCTAATTAGCTTATTGTGAGAATATTACAAACGTCTGACAAAACTGAAAAATGTAAATTTCCAATTTCAACCAAACAAGCTAGAAATGCTCCAATTGAGCTAATTAGCTTATTGTGAGAATATTGCAATTGTTCGACAAAAGTGAAAAATGTAAATTTCCAATTTCAACCAAACATGCTAGAAATGCTCCAATTGAGCTAATTAGCTTATTGTGAGAATATTACAAACGTCTGACAAAACTGAAAAATGTAAATTTCCAATTTCAACCAAACATGCTAGAAATGTTCCAATTGAGCTAATTAGCTTATTGTGAGAATATTGCAATTGTCTGAAAAAAGTGAAAAATGTAAATTTCCAATTTCAACCAAACATGCTAGAAATGCTCCAATTGAGCTAATTAGCTTATTGTGAGAATATTACAAACGTCTGACAAAACTGAAAAATGTAAATTTCCAATTTCAACCAAACATGCTAGAAATGCTCCAATTGAGCTAATTAGCTTATTGTGAGAATATTACAAACGTCTGACCAAACTGAAAAATGTAAATTTCCAATTTCAACCAAACATGCTAGAAATGCTCCAATTGAGCTAATTAGCTTATTGTGAGAATATTACAAACGTCTGACAAAACTGAAAAATGTAAATTTCCAATTTCAACCAAACAAGCTAGAAATGCTCCAATTGAGCTAATTAGCTTATTGTGAGAATATTACAAACGTCTGACAAAACTGAAAAATAGAAATTTCCAATTTCAACCAAACATGCTAGAAATGCTCCAATTGAGCTAATTAGCTTATTGTGAGAATATTACTAACGTCTGACAAAACTGAAAAATAGAATTTTCCAATTTCAACCAAACATGCTAGAAATGCTCCAATTGAGCTAATTAGCTTATTGTGAGAATATTGTAATTGTCTGACAAAAGTGAAAAATGTAAATTTCCAATTTCAACCAAACATGCTAGAAATGCTCCAATTGTGCTAATTAACTTATTGTGAGAATATTACAAACGTCTGACAAAACTGAAAAATGTAAATTTCCAATTTCAACCAAACATGCTAGAAATGCTCCAATTGAGCTAATTAGCTTATTGTGAGAATATTACAAACGTCTGACAAAAGTGAAAAATTTATAATTCCAATTTCAATCAAACATGCTAGAAATGCTCCAATTGCGCAAATAAGCCTACTGTAAGAATTTTACAAACGTCTGTCAAAACTGAAAATTTAAATTTTCAATTTCAACCAAACATGCTAGAAATGCTCCAATTGAGCTAATTAGCTTATTGATAGAATATTGCAATAGTCTGACAAAAGTGAAAAATGTAAATTTCCAATTTCAACCAAACATGCTAGAAATGCTCCAATTGAGCTAATTAGCTTATTGTGAGAATATTACAAACGTCTGACAAAACTGAAAAATAGAAATTTCCAATTTCAACCAAACATGCTAGAAATGCTCCAATTGAGCTAATTAGCTTATTGTGAGAATATTACAAACGTCTGACAAAACTGAAAAATGTAAATTTACAATTTCAACCAAACATGCTAGAAATGCTCCAATTGAGCTAATTAGCTTATTGTGAGAATATTACAAACGTCTGACAAAAGTGAAAAATTTATAATTCCAATTTCAATCAAACATGCTAGAAATGCTCCAATTGCGCAAATAAGCCTACTGTAAGAATTTTACAAACGTCTGACAAAACTGAAAATTTAAATTTTCAATTTCAACCAAACATGCTAGAAATGCTCCAATTGAGCTAATTAGCTTATTGTGAGAATATTGCAATTGTTTGACAAAAGTGAAAAATGTAAATTTCCAATTTCAACCAAACATGCTAGAAATGCTCCAATTGAGCTAATTAGCTTATTGTGAGAATATTACAAACGTCTGACAAAACTGAAAAATGTAAATTTCCAATTTCAACCAAACATGCTAGAAATGCTCCAATTGAGCTAATTAGCTTATTGTGAGAATATTACAAACGTCTGACAAAACTGAAAAATGTAAATTTCCAATTTCAACCAAACATGCTAGAAATGCTCAAATTGCGCAAATAAGCCTACTGTAAGAATTTTACAAACGTCTGACAAAACTGAAAAATGTAAATTTCTAATTTCAACCAAACATGCTAGAAATGCTCCAATTGAGCTAATTAGCTTATTGTGAGAATATTACAAACGTCTGACAAAACTGAAAAATGTAAATTTCCAATTTCAACCAAACATGCTAGAAATGCTCCAATTGAGCTAATTAGCTTATTGTGAGAATATTACAAACGTCTGACAAAACTGAAAAATGTAAAATTCTAATTTCAACTAAACATGCTAGAAATGCTCCAATTGAGCTAATTAGCTTATTGTGAGAATATTGCAATTGTCTGACAAAACTGAAAAATGTAAATTTCCAATTTCAACCAAACATGCTAGAAATGCTCCAATTGAGCTAATTAGCTTATTGATAGAATATTGCAATTGTCTGACAAAAGTGAAAAATGTAAATTTCCAATTTCAACCAAACATGCTAGAAATGCTCCAATTGAGCTAATTAGCTTATTGTTAGAATATTACAAACGTCTGACAAAAGTTAAAAATGTAAATTTCCAATTTCAACCAAACATGCTAGAAATGCTCCAATTGAGCTAATTAGCTTATTGTGAGAATATTACAAACGTCTGACAAAACTGAAAAATGTAAATTTCCAATTTCAACCAAACATGCTAGAAATGCTCCAATTGAGCTAATTAGCTTATTGTGAGAATATTACAAACGTCTGACAAAAGTAAAAAATGTAAATTTCTGATTTCAACCAAACATGCTAGAAATGCTCCAATTGAGCTAATTAGCTTATTGTGAGAATATTACAAACGTCTGACAAAACTGAAAAATGTAAATTTCCAATTTCAACCAAACATGCTAGAAATGCTCCAATTGAGCTAATTAGCTTATTGTGAGAATATTGCAATTGTCTGACAAAAGTGAAAAATGTAAATTTCCAATTTCAACCAAACATGCTAGAAATGTTCCAATTGAGCTAATTAGCTTATTGTGAGAATATTGCAATTGTCTGACAAAAGTGAAAAATGTAAATTTCCAATTTCAACCAAACATGCTAGAAATGCTCCAATTGAGCTAATTAGCTTATTGTGAGAATATAACAAACGTCTGACAAAAGTAAAAAATGTAAATTTCTGATTTCAACCAAACATGCTAGAAATGCTCCAATTGAGCTAATTAGCTTATTGTGAGAATATTACAAACGTCTGACAAAACTGAAAAATAGAAATTTCCAATTTCAACCAAACATGCTAGAAATGCTCCAATTGAGCTAATTAGCTTATTGTGAGAATATTGCAATTGTCTGACAAAAGTAAAAAATGTAAATTTCTGATTTCAACCAAACATGCTAGAAATGCTCCAATTGAGCTAATTAGCTTATTGTGAGAATATTGCAATTGTTCGACAAAAGTGAAAAATGTAAATTTCCAATTTCAACCAAACATGCTAGAAATGCTCCAATTGAGCTAATTAGCTTATTGTGAGAATATTACAAACGTCTGACAAAACTGAAAAATGTAAATTTCCAATTTCAACCAAACATGCTAGAAATGTTCCAATTGAGCTAATTAGCTTATTGTGAGAATATTGCAATTGTCTGACAAAAGTGAAAAATGTAAATTTCCAATTTCAACCAAACATGCTAGAAATGCTCCAATTGAGCTAATTAGCTTATTGTGAGAATATTACAAACGTCTGACAAAACTGAAAAATGTAAATTTCCAATTTCAACCAAACATGCTAGAAATGCTCCAATTGAGCTAATTAGCTTATTGTGAGAATATTACAAACGTCTGACCAAACTGAAAAATGTAAATTTCCAATTTCAACCAAGCATGCTAGAAATGCTCCAATTGAGCTAATTAGCTTATTGTGAGAATATTACAAACGTCTGACAAAACTGAAAAATGTAAATTTCCAATTTCAACCAAACAAGCTAGAAATGCTCCAATTGAGCTAATTAGCTTATTGTGAGAATATTGCAATTGTTCGACAAAAGTGAAAAATGTAAATTTCCAATTTCAACCAAACATGCTAGAAATGCTCCAATTGAGCTAATTAGCTTATTGTGAGAATATTACAAACGTCTGACAAAACTGAAAAATGTAAATTTCCAATTTCAACCAAACATGCTAGAAATGTTCCAATTGAGCTAATTAGCTTATTGTGAGAATATTGCAATTGTCTGAAAAAAGTGAAAAATGTAAATTTCCAATTTCAACCAAACATGCTAGAAATGCTCCAATTGAGCTAATTAGCTTATTGTGAGAATATTACAAACGTCTGACAAAACTGAAAAATGTAAATTTCCAATTTCAACCAAACATGCTAGAAATGCTCCAATTGAGCTAATTAGCTTATTGTGAGAATATTACAAACGTCTGACCAAACTGAAAAATGTAAATTTCCAATTTCAACCAAACATGCTAGAAATGCTCCAATTGAGCTAATTAGCTTATTGTGAGAATATTACAAACGTCTGACAAAACTGAAAAATGTAAATTTCCAATTTCAACCAAACAAGCTAGAAATGCTCCAATTGAGCTAATTAGCTTATTGTGAGAATATTACAAACGTCTGACAAAACTGAAAAATAGAAATTTCCAATTTCAACCAAACATGCTAGAAATGCTCCAATTGAGCTAATTAGCTTATTGTGAGAATATTACTAACGTCTGACAAAACTGAAAAATAGAATTTTCCAATTTCAACCAAACATGCTAGAAATGCTCCAATTGAGCTAATTAGCTTATTGTGAGAATATTGTAATTGTCTGACAAAAGTGAAAAATGTAAATTTCCAATTTCAACCAAACATGCTAGAAATGCTCCAATTGTGCTAATTAACTTATTGTGAGAATATTACAAACGTCTGACAAAACTGAAAAATGTAAATTTCCAATTTCAACCAAACATGCTAGAAATGCTCCAATTGAGCTAATTAGCTTATTGTGAGAATATTACAAACGTCTGACAAAAGTGAAAAATTTATAATTCCAATTTCAATCAAACATGCTAGAAATGCTCCAATTGCGCAAATAAGCCTACTGTAAGAATTTTACAAACGTCTGTCAAAACTGAAAATTTAAATTTTCAATTTCAACCAAACATGCTAGAAATGCTCCAATTGAGCTAATTAGCTTATTGATAGAATATTGCAATAGTCTGACAAAAGTGAAAAATGTAAATTTCCAATTTCAACCAAACATGCTAGAAATGCTCCAATTGAGCTAATTAGCTTATTGTGAGAATATTACAAACGTCTGACAAAACTGAAAAATAGAAATTTCCAATTTCAACCAAACATGCTAGAAATGCTCCAATTGAGCTAATTAGCTTATTGTGAGAATATTACAAACGTCTGACAAAACTGAAAAATGTAAATTTACAATTTCAACCAAACATGCTAGAAATGCTCCAATTGAGCTAATTAGCTTATTGTGAGAATATTACAAACGTCTGACAAAAGTGAAAAATTTATAATTCCAATTTCAATCAAACATGCTAGAAATGCTCCAATTGCGCAAATAAGCCTACTGTAAGAATTTTACAAACGTCTGACAAAACTGAAAATTTAAATTTTCAATTTCAACCAAACATGCTAGAAATGCTCCAATTGAGCTAATTAGCTTATTGTGAGAATATTGCAATTGTTTGACAAAAGTGAAAAATGTAAATTTCCAATTTCAACCAAACATGCTAGAAATGCTCCAATTGAGCTAATTAGCTTATTGTGAGAATATTACAAACGTCTGACAAAACTGAAAAATGTAAATTTCCAATTTCAACCAAACATGCTAGAAATGCTCCAATTGAGCTAATTAGCTTATTGTGAGAATATTACAAACGTCTGACAAAACTGAAAAATGTAAATTTCCAATTTCAACCAAACATGCTAGAAATGCTCAAATTGCGCAAATAAGCCTACTGTAAGAATTTTACAAACGTCTGACAAAACTGAAAAATGTAAATTTCTAATTTCAACCAAACATGCTAGAAATGCTCCAATTGAGCTAATTAGCTTATTGTGAGAATATTACAAACGTCTGACAAAACTGAAAAATGTAAATTTCCAATTTCAACCAAACATGCTAGAAATGCTCCAATTGAGCTAATTAGCTTATTGTGAGAATATTACAAACGTCTGACAAAACTGAAAAATGTAAAATTCTAATTTCAACTAAACATGCTAGAAATGCTCCAATTGAGCTAATTAGCTTATTGTGAGAATATTGCAATTGTCTGACAAAAGTGAAAAATGTAAATTTCCAATTTCAACCAAACATGCTAGAAATGCTCCAATTGAGCTAATTAGCTTATTGTGAGAATATTACAAAGGTCTGACAAAAGTGAAAAATGTAAATTTCCAATTTCAACCAAACATGCTAGAAATGCTCCAATTGAGCTAATTAGCTTATTGTGAGAATATTACAAACGTCTGACAAAACTTAAAAATGTAAATTTCCAATTTCAACCAAACATGCTAGAAATGCTCCAATTGAGCTAATTAGCTTATTGTGAGAATATTACAAACGTCTGACAAAACTGAAAAATAGAAATTTCCAATTTCAACCAAACATGCTAGAAATGCTCCAATTGAGCTAATTCGCTTATTGATAGAATATTGCAATTGTCTGACAAAAGTGAAAAATGTAAATTTCCAATTTCAGACAAACATGCTAGAAATGCTCTAATTGAGCTAATTAGCTTATTGTTAGAATATTACAAACGTCTGACAAAAGTTAAAAATGTAAATTTCCAATTTCAACCAAACATGCTAGAAATGCTCCAATTGAGCTAATTAGTTTATTGTGAGAATATTACAAACGTCTGACAAAACTGAAAAATGTAAATTTCCAATTTCAACCAAACAAGCTAGAAATGCTCCAATTGAGCTAATTAGCTTATTGTGAGAATATTACAAACGTCTGACAAAACTGAAAAATAGAAATTTCCAATTTCAACCAAACATGCTAGAAATGCTCCAATTGAGCTAATTAGCTTATTGATAGAATATTGCAATTGTCTGACAAAAGTGAAAAATGTAAATTTCCAATTTCAACCAAACATGCTAGAAATGCTCCAATTGAGCTAATTAGCTTAATGTTAGAATATTACAAACGTCTGACAAAAGTGAAAAATGTAAATTTCCAATTTCAACCAAACATGCAAGAAATGCTCCAATTGAGCTAATTAGCTTATTGTGAGAATATTACAAACGTCTGACAAAACTGAAAAATGTAAATTTCCAATTTCAACCAAACATGCTAGAAATGCTCCAATTGAGCTAATTAGCTTATTGTGAGAATATTACTAACGTCTGACAAAAGTAAAAAATGTAAATTTCTGATTTCAACCAAACATGCTAGAAATGCTCCAATTGTGCTAATTAGCTTATTGTGAGAATATTACAAACGTCTGACAAAACTGAAAAATGTAAATTTCCAATTTCAACCAAACATGCTAGAAATGCTCCAATTGAGCTAATTAGCTTATTGTGAGAATATTACAAGCGTCTGACAAAAGTGAAAAATTTATAATTCCAATTTCAAGCAAACTTGCTAGAAATGCTCCAATTGCGCAAATAAGCCTACTGTAAGAATTTTACAAACGTCTGACAAAACTGAAAATTTAAATTTTCAATTTCAACCAAACATGCTAGAAATGCTCCAATTGAGCTAATTAGCTTATTGTGAGAATATTACAAACGTCTGACAAAACTGAAAAATGTAAATTTCCAATTTCAACCAAACATGCTAGAAATGTTCCATTTGAGCTAATTAGCTTATTGTGAGAATATCGCAATTGTATGACAAAATCGAAAAATGTAAATTTCCAATTTCAACCAAACATGCTAGAAATGCTCCAATTGAGCTAATTAGCTTATTGTGAGAATATTACAAACGTCTGACAAAACTGAAAAATGTAAATTGCCAATTTCAACCAAACATGCTAGAAATGCTCCAATTGAGCTAATTAGCTTATTGTGAGAATATTGCAATTGTCTGACAAAAGTGAAAAATGTAAATTTCCAATTTCAACCAAACATGCTAGAAATGCTCCAATTGAGCTAATTAGCTTATTGTGAGAATATTACAAACGTCTGACAAAAGTAAAAATGTAAATTTCTGATTTCAACCAAACATGCTAGAAATGCTCCAATTGAGCTAATTAGCTTATTGTGAGAATATTACAAACGTCTGACCAAACTGAAAAATGTAAATTTCCAATTTCAACCAAACAAGCTAGAAATGCTCCAATTGAGCTAATTAGCTTATTGTGAGAATATTACAAACGTCTGACAAAACTGAAAAATGTAAATTTCCAATTTCAACCAAACATGCTAGAAATGCTCCAATTGAGCTAATTAGCTTATTGATAGAATATTGCAATTGTCTGACAAAAGTGAAAAATGTAAATTTCCAATTTCAACCAAACATGCTAGAAATGCTCCAATTGAGCTAATTAGCTTATTGTTAGAATATTACAAACGTCTGACAAAAGTGAAAAATGTAAATTTCAAATTTCAACCAAACATGCTAGAAATGCTCCAATTGAGCTAATTAGCTTATTGTGAGAATATTACAAACGTCTGACAAAAGTAAAAAATGTAAGTTTCCAATTTTAACCAAACATGCTAGAAATGCTCCAATTGAGCTAATTAGCTTATTGTGAGAATATTACAAAGGTCAGACAAAAGTGAAAAATGTAAATTTCCAATTTCAACCAAACATGCTAGAAATGCTCCAATTGAGCTAATTAGCTTATTGTGAGAATATAACAAACGTCTGACAAAAGTAAAAAATGTAAATTTCTGATTTCAACCAAACATGCTAGAAATGCTCCAATTGAGCTAATTAGCTTATTGTGAGAATATTACAAACGTCTGACAAAACTGAAAAATAGAAATTTCCAATTTCAACCAAACATGCTAGAAATGCTCCAATTGAGCTAATTAGCTTATTGTGAGAATATTGCAATTGTCTGACAAAAGTAAAAAATGTAAATTTCTGATTTCAACCAAACATGCTAGAAATGCTCCAATTGAGCTAATTAGCTTATTGTGAGAATATTGCAATTGTTCGACAAAAGTGAAAAATGTAAATTTCCAATTTCAACCAAACATGCTAGAAATGCTCCAATTGAGCTAATTAGCTTATTGTGAGAATATTACAAACGTCTGACAAAACTGAAAAATGTAAATTTCCAATTTCAACCAAACATGCTAGAAATGTTCCAATTGAGCTAATTAGCTTATTGTGAGAATATTGCAATTGTCTGACAAAAGTGAAAAATGTAAATTTCCAATTTCAACCAAACATGCTAGAAATGCTCCAATTGAGCTAATTAGCTTATTGTGAGAATATTACAAACGTCTGACAAAACTGAAAAATGTAAATTTCCAATTTCAACCAAACATGCTAGAAATGCTCCAATTGAGCTAATTAGCTTATTGTGAGAATATTACAAACGTCTGACCAAACTGAAAAATGTAAATTTCCAATTTCAACCAAGCATGCTAGAAATGCTCCAATTGAGCTAATTAGCTTATTGTGAGAATATTACAAACGTCTGACAAAACTGAAAAATGTAAATTTCCAATTTCAACCAAACAAGCTAGAAATGCTCCAATTGAGCTAATTAGCTTATTGTGAGAATATTGCAATTGTTCGACAAAAGTGAAAAATGTAAATTTCCAATTTCAACCAAACATGCTAGAAATGCTCCAATTGAGCTAATTAGCTTATTGTGAGAATATTACAAACGTCTGACAAAACTGAAAAATGTAAATTTCCAATTTCAACCAAACATGCTAGAAATGTTCCAATTGAGCTAATTAGCTTATTGTGAGAATATTGCAATTGTCTGACAAAAGTGAAAAATGTAAATTTCCAATTTCAACCAAACATGCTAGAAATGCTCCAATTGAGCTAATTAGCTTATTGTGAGAATATTACAAACGTCTGACAAAACTGAAAAATGTAAATTTCCAATTTCAACCAAACATGCTAGAAATGCTCCAATTGAGCTAATTAGCTTATTGTGAGAATATTACAAACGTCTGACCAAACTGAAAAATGTAAATTTCCAATTTCAACCAAACATGCTAGAAATGCTCCAATTGAGCTAATTAGCTTATTGTGAGAATATTACAAACGTCTGACAAAACTGAAAAATGTAAATTTCCAATTTCAACCAAACAAGCTAGAAATGCTCCAATTGAGCTAATTAGCTTATTGTGAGAATATTACAAACGTCTGACAAAACTGAAAAATAGAAATTTCCAATTTCAACCAAACATGCTAGAAATGCTCCAATTGAGCTAATTAGCTTATTGTGAGAATATTACTAACGTCTGACAAAACTGAAAAATAGAATTTTCCAATTTCAACCAAACATGCTAGAAATGCTCCAATTGAGCTAATTAGCTTATTGTGAGAATATTGTAATTGTCTGACAAAAGTGAAAAATGTAAATTTCCAATTTCAACCAAACATGCTAGAAATGCTCCAATTGTGCTAATTAACTTATTGTGAGAATATTACAAACGTCTGACAAAACTGAAAAATGTAAATTTCCAATTTCAACCAAACATGCTAGAAATGCTCCAATTGAGCTAATTAGCTTATTGTGAGAATATTACAAACGTCTGACAAAAGTGAAAAATTTATAATTCCAATTTCAATCAAACATGCTAGAAATGCTCCAATTGCGCAAATAAGCCTACTGTAAGAATTTTACAAACGTCTGTCAAAACTGAAAATTTAAATTTTCAATTTCAACCAAACATGCTAGAAATGCTCCAATTGAGCTAATTAGCTTATTGATAGAATATTGCAATAGTCTGACAAAAGTGAAAAATGTAAATTTCCAATTTCAACCAAACATGCTAGAAATGCTCCAATTGAGCTAATTAGCTTATTGTGAGAATATTACAAACGTCTGACAAAACTGAAAAATAGAAATTTCCAATTTCAACCAAACATGCTAGAAATGCTCCAATTGAGCTAATTAGCTTATTGTGAGAATATTACAAACGTCTGACAAAACTGAAAAATGTAAATTTACAATTTCAACCAAACATGCTAGAAATGCTCCAATTGAGCTAATTAGCTTATTGTGAGAATATTACAAACGTCTGACAAAAGTGAAAAATTTATAATTCCAATTTCAATCAAACATGCTAGAAATGCTCCAATTGCGCAAATAAGCCTACTGTAAGAATTTTACAAACGTCTGACAAAACTGAAAATTTAAATTTTCAATTTCAACCAAACATGCTAGAAATGCTCCAATTGAGCTAATTAGCTTATTGTGAGAATATTGCAATTGTTTGACAAAAGTGAAAAATGTAAATTTCCAATTTCAACCAAACATGCTAGAAATGCTCCAATTGAGCTAATTAGCTTATTGTGAGAATATTACAAACGTCTGACAAAACTGAAAAATGTAAATTTCCAATTTCAACCAAACATGCTAGAAATGCTCCAATTGAGCTAATTAGCTTATTGTGAGAATATTACAAACGTCTGACAAAACTGAAAAATGTAAATTTCCAATTTCAACCAAACATGCTAGAAATGCTCAAATTGCGCAAATAAGCCTACTGTAAGAATTTTACAAACGTCTGACAAAACTGAAAAATGTAAATTTCTAATTTCAACCAAACATGCTAGAAATGCTCCAATTGAGCTAATTAGCTTATTGTGAGAATATTACAAACGTCTGACAAAACTGAAAAATGTAAATTTCCAATTTCAACCAAACATGCTAGAAATGCTCCAATTGAGCTAATTAGCTTATTGTGAGAATATTACAAACGTCTGACAAAACTGAAAAATGTAAAATTCTAATTTCAACTAAACATGCTAGAAATGCTCCAATTGAGCTAATTAGCTTATTGTGAGAATATTGCAATTGTCTGACAAAAGTGAAAAATGTAAATTTCCAATTTCAACCAAACATGCTAGAAATGCTCCAATTGAGCTAATTAGCTTATTGTGAGAATATTACAAAGGTCTGACAAAAGTGAAAAATGTAAATTTCCAATTTCAACCAAACATGCTAGAAATGCTCCAATTGAGCTAATTAGCTTATTGTGAGAATATTACAAACGTCTGACAAAACTTAAAAATGTAAATTTCCAATTTCAACCAAACATGCTAGAAATGCTCCAATTGAGCTAATTAGCTTATTGTGAGAATATTACAAACGTCTGACAAAACTGAAAAATAGAAATTTCCAATTTCAACCAAACATGCTAGAAATGCTCCAATTGAGCTAATTCGCTTATTGATAGAATATTGCAATTGTCTGACAAAAGTGAAAAATGTAAATTTCCAATTTCAGACAAACATGCTAGAAATGCTCTAATTGAGCTAATTAGCTTATTGTTAGAATATTACAAACGTCTGACAAAAGTTAAAAATGTAAATTTCCAATTTCAACCAAACATGCTAGAAATGCTCCAATTGAGCTAATTAGTTTATTGTGAGAATATTACAAACGTCTGACAAAACTGAAAAATGTAAATTTCCAATTTCAACCAAACAAGCTAGAAATGCTCCAATTGAGCTAATTAGCTTATTGTGAGAATATTACAAACGTCTGACAAAACTGAAAAATAGAAATTTCCAATTTCAACCAAACATGCTAGAAATGCTCCAATTGAGCTAATTAGCTTATTGATAGAATATTGCAATTGTCTGACAAAAGTGAAAAATGTAAATTTCCAATTTCAACCAAACATGCTAGAAATGCTCCAATTGAGCTAATTAGCTTAATGTTAGAATATTACAAACGTCTGACAAAAGTGAAAAATGTAAATTTCCAATTTCAACCAAACATGCAAGAAATGCTCCAATTGAGCTAATTAGCTTATTGTGAGAATATTACAAACGTCTGACAAAACTGAAAAATGTAAATTTCCAATTTCAACCAAACATGCTAGAAATGCTCCAATTGAGCTAATTAGCTTATTGTGAGAATATTACTAACGTCTGACAAAAGTAAAAAATGTAAATTTCTGATTTCAACCAAACATGCTAGAAATGCTCCAATTGTGCTAATTAGCTTATTGTGAGAATATTACAAACGTCTGACAAAACTGAAAAATGTAAATTTCCAATTTCAACCAAACATGCTAGAAATGCTCCAATTGAGCTAATTAGCTTATTGTGAGAATATTACAAGCGTCTGACAAAAGTGAAAAATTTATAATTCCAATTTCAAGCAAACTTGCTAGAAATGCTCCAATTGCGCAAATAAGCCTACTGTAAGAATTTTACAAACGTCTGACAAAACTGAAAATTTAAATTTTCAATTTCAACCAAACATGCTAGAAATGCTCCAATTGAGCTAATTAGCTTATTGTGAGAATATTACAAACGTCTGACAAAACTGAAAAATGTAAATTTCCAATTTCAACCAAACATGCTAGAAATGTTCCATTTGAGCTAATTAGCTTATTGTGAGAATATCGCAATTGTATGACAAAATCGAAAAATGTAAATTTCCAATTTCAACCAAACATGCTAGAAATGCTCCAATTGAGCTAATTAGCTTATTGTGAGAATATTACAAACGTCTGACAAAACTGAAAAATGTAAATTGCCAATTTCAACCAAACATGCTAGAAATGCTCCAATTGAGCTAATTAGCTTATTGTGAGAATATTGCAATTGTCTGACAAAAGTGAAAAATGTAAATTTCCAATTTCAACCAAACATGCTAGAAATGCTCCAATTGAGCTAATTAGCTTATTGTGAGAATATTACAAACGTCTGACAAAAGTAAAAATGTAAATTTCTGATTTCAACCAAACATGCTAGAAATGCTCCAATTGAGCTAATTAGCTTATTGTGAGAATATTACAAACGTCTGACCAAACTGAAAAATGTAAGTTTCCAATTTCAACCAAACAAGCTAGAAATGCTCCAATTGAGCTAATTAGCTTATTGTGAGAATATTACAAACGTCTGACAAAACTGAAAAATGTAAATTTCCAATTTCAACCAAACATGCTAGAAATGCTCCAATTGAGCTAATTAGCTTATTGATAGAATATTGCAATTGTCTGACAAAAGTGAAAAATGTAAATTTCCAATTTCAACCAAACATGCTAGAAATGCTCCAATTGAGCTAATTAGCTTATTGTTAGAATATTACAAACGTCTGACAAAAGTGAAAAATGTAAATTTCAAATTTCAACCAAACATGCTAGAAATGCTCCAATTGAGCTAATTAGCTTATTGTGAGAATATTACAAACGTCTGACAAAAGTAAAAAATGTAAGTTTCCAATTTTAACCAAACATGCTAGAAATGCTCCAATTGAGCTAATTAGCTTATTGTGAGAATATTACAAAGGTCAGACAAAAGTGAAAAATGTAAATTTCCAATTTCAACCAAACATGCTAGAAATGCTCCAATTGAGCTAATTAGCTTATTGTGAGAATATTACAAACGTCTGACAAAACTTAAAAATGTAAATTTCCAATTTCAACCAAACATGCTAGAAATGCTCCAATTGAGCTAATTAGTTTATTGTGAGAATATTACAAACGTCTGACAAAACTGAAAAATGTAAATTTCCAATTTCAACCAAACAAGCTAGAAATGCTCCAATTGAGCTAATTAGCTTATTGTGAGAATATTACAAACGTCTGACAAAACTGAAAAATGTAAATTTCCAATTTCAACCAAACATGCTAGAAATATTCCAATTGAGCTAATTAGCGTATTGTGAGAATATTGCAATTGTCTGACAAAAGTGAAAAATGTAAATTTTCAATTTCAACCAAACATGCTAGAAATGCTCCAATTGAGCTAATTAGCTTATTGTGAGAATATTACAAACGTCTGACAAAAGTGAAAAATTTATAATTCCAATTTCAATCAAACATGCTAGAAATGCTCCAATTGCGCAAATAAGCCTACTGTAAGAATTTTACAAACGTCTGACAAAACTGAAAATTTAAATTTTCAATTTCAACCAAACATGCTAGAAATGCTCCAATTGAGCTAATTAGCTTATTGTGAGAATATTGCTATTGTTCGACAAAAGTGAAAAATGCAAATTTCCAATTTCAACCAAACATGCTAGAAATGCTCCAATTGAGCTAATTAGCTTATTGTGAGAATATTGCAATTGTCTGACAAAAGTGAAAAATGTAAATTTCCAATTTCAACCAAACATGCTAGAAATGCTCCAATTGAGCTAATTAGCTTATTGTGAGAATATTACAAACGTCTGACAAAACTGAAAAATGTAAATTTCCAATTTCAACCAAACATGCTAGAAATGCTCCAATTGAGCTAATTAGCTTATTGTAAGAATATTACAAACGTCTGACCAAACTGAAAAATGTAAATTTCCAATTTCAACCAAACAAGCTAGAAATGCTCCAATTGAGCTAATTAGCTTATTGTGAGAATATTACAAACGTCTGACAAAACTGAAAAATAGAAATTTCCAATTTCAACCAAACATGCTAGAAATGCTCCAATTGAGCTAATTAGCTTATTGATAGAATATTGCAATTGTCTGACAAAAGTGAAAAATGTAAATTTCAAATTTCAACCAAACATGCTAGAAATGCTCCAATTGAGCTAATTAGCTTATTGTTAGAATATTACAAACGTCTGACAAAAGTGAAAAATGTAAATTTCCAATTTCAACCAAACATGCTAGAAATGCTCCAATTGAGCTAATTAGCTCATTGTGAGAATATTACAAACGTCTGACAAAACTGAAAAATAGAAATTTCCAATTTCAACCAAACATGCTAGAAATGCTCCAATTGAGCTAATTAGCTTATTGATAGAATATTGCAATTGTCTGACAAAAGTGAAAAATGTAAATTTCCAATTTCAACCAAACATGCTAGAAATGCTCCAATTGAGCTAATTAGCTTATTGTTAGAATATTACAAACGTCTGACAAAAGTGAAAAATGTAAATTTCCAATTTCAACCAAACATGCTAGAAATGCTCCAATTGAGCTAATTAGCTCATTGTGAGAATATTACAAACGTCTGACAAAACTGAAAAATGTAAATTGCCAATTTCAACCAAACATGCTAGAAATGCTCCAATTGAGCTAATTAGCTTATTGTGAGAATATTACAAACGTCTGACAAAACTGAAAAATGTAAATTGCCAATTTCAACCAAACATGCTAGAAATGCTCCAATTGAGCTAATTAGCTTATTGTGAGAATATTACAAACGTCTGACAAAAGTGAAATATGTAAATTTCCAATTTCAACCAAACATGCTAGAAATGTTCCCAATTGAGCTAATTAGCTTATTGTGAGAATATTGCAATTGTCTGACAAAAGTGAAAAATGTAAATTTCCAATTTCAACCAAACATGCTAGAAATGTTCCAATTGAGCTAATTAGCTTATTGTGAGAATATTGCAATTGTCTGACAAAAGTGTAAAATGTAAATTTCCAATTTCAACCAAACATGCTAGAAATGCTCCAATTGAGCTAATTAGCTTATTGTGAGAATATTACAAACTCTGACAAAAGTGAAAAATGTAAAATTCCAATTTCAATCAAACATGCTAGAAATGCTCCAATTGCGCAAATAAGCCTACTGTAAGAATTTTACAAACGTCTGACAAAACTGAAAAATTTAAATTTTCAATTTCAACCAAACATGCTAGAAATGCTCCAATTGAGCTAATTAGCTTATTGTGAGAATATTGCAATTGTCTGACAAAAGTGAAAAATGTAAATTTCCAATTTCAACCAAACATGCTAGAAATGCTCCAATTGAGCTAATTAGCTTATTGTGAGAATATTACAAACGTCTGACAAAACTGAAAAATGTAAATTTCCAATTTCAACCAAACATGCTAGAAATGCTTCAATTGAGCTAATTAGCTTATTGTGAGAATATTACAAACGTCTGACCAAACTGAAAAATGTAAATTTCCAATTTCGACCAAACAAGCTAGAAATGCTCCAATTGAGCTAATTAGCTTATTGTGAGAATATTACAAACGTCTGACAAAACTGAAAAATAGAAATTTCCAATTTCAACCAAACATGCTAGAAATGCTCCAATTGAGCTAATTAGCTTATTGATAGAATATTGCAATTGTCTGACAAAAGTGAAAAACGTAAATTTCCAATTTCAACCAAACATGCTAGAAATGCTCCAATTGAGCTAATTAGCTTATTGTTAGAATATTACAAACGTCTGACAAAAGTTAAAAATGTAAATTTCCAATTTCAACCAAACATGCTAGAAATGCTCCAATTGAGCTAATTAGCTTATTGTGAGAATATTACAAACGTCTGACAAAACTGAAAAATGTAAATTTCCAATTTCAACCAAACATGCTAGAAATGCTCCAATTGAGCTAATTAGCTTATTGTGAGAATATTACAAACGTCTGACAAAAGTAAAAAAATGTAAATTTCTGATTTCAACCAAACATGCTAGAAATGCTCCAATTGAGCTAATTAGCTTATTGTGAGAATATTACAAACGTCTGACAAAACTGAAAAATGTAAATTTCCAATTTCAACCAAACATGCTAGAAATGCTCCAATTGAGCTAATTAGCTTATTGTGAGAATATTGCAATTGTCTGACAAAAGTGAAAAATGTAAATTTCCAATTTCAACCAAACATGCTAGAAATGCTCCAATTGAGCTAATTAGCTTATTGTGAGAATATTGCAATTGTCTGACAAAAGTGAAAAATGTAAATTTCCAATTTCAACCAAACATGCTAGAAATGCTCCAATTGAGCTAATTAGCTTATTGTGAGAATATTACTAACGTCTGACAAAAGTAAAAAATGTAAATTTCTGATTTCAACCAAACATGCTAGAAATGCTCCAATTGTGCTAATTAGCTTATTGTGAGAATATTACAAACGTCTGACAAAACTGAAAAATTAAATTTCCAATTTCAACCAAACATGCTAGAAATGCTCCAATTGAGCTAATTAGCTTATTGTGAGAATATTACAAGCGTCTGACAAAAGTGAAAAATTTATAATTCCAATTTCAATCAAACATGCTAGAAATGCTCCAATTGCGCAAATAAGCCTACTGTAAGAATTTTACAAACGTCTGACAAAACTGAAAATGTAAATTTCCAATTTCAACCAAACATGCTAGAAATGCTCCAATTGAGCTAATTAGCTTATTGTGAGAATATTACAAACGTCTGACAAAACTGAGAAATGTAAATTTCCAATTTCAACCAAACATGCTAGAAATGCTCCAATTGAGCTAATTAGCTTATTGTGAGAAGATTACAAACGTCTGACAAAACTGAAAAATGTAAATTGCCAATTTCAACCAAACATGCTAGAAATGCTCCAATTGAGCTAATTAGCTTATTGTGAGAATATTGCAATTGTCTGACAAAAGTGAAAAATGTAAATTTCCAATTTCAACCAAACATGCTAGAAATGCTCCAATTGAGCTAATTAGCTTATTGTGAGAATATTGCAAACGTCTGACAAAATTAAAAATTTAAATTTCTGATTTCAACCAAACATGCTAGAAATGCTCCAATTGAGCTAATTAGCTTATTGTGAGAATATTACAAACGTAGGACCAAACTGAAAAATGTAAATTTCCAATTTCAACCAAACAAGCTAGAAATGCTCCAATTGAGCTAATTAGCTTATTGTGAGAATATTACAAACGTCTGACAAAACTGAAAAATGTAAATTTCCAATTTCAACCAAACATGCTAGAAATGCTCCAATTGAGCTAATTAGCTTATTGATAGAATATTGCAATTGTCTGACAAAAGTGAAAAATGTAAATTTCCAATTTCAACCAAACATGCTAGAAATGCTCCAATTGAGCTAATTAGCTTATTGTTGGAATATTACAAACGTCTGACAAAAGTGAAAAATGTAAATTTCCAATTTCAACCAAACAT
This sequence comes from Watersipora subatra, assembly GCF_963576615.1. NCBI lineage: Eukaryota > Metazoa > Bryozoa > Gymnolaemata > Cheilostomatida > Watersiporidae > Watersipora > Watersipora subatra. Next base: position 76,404 of record NW_027045249.1, read on the forward strand.
GCTAGAAATGCTCCAATTGAGCTAATTAGCTTATTGTGAGAATATTACAAACGTCTGACAAAACTGAAAAATGTAAATTTCCAATTTCAACCAAACATGCTAGAAATGCTCCAATTGAGCTAATTAGCTTATTGTGAGAATATTACAAACGTCTGACAAAAGTAAAAAATGTAAATTTCCAATTTTAACCAAACATGCTAGAAATGCTCCAATTGAGCTAATTAGCTTATTGTGAGAATATTACAAACGTCTGACAAAACTGAAAAATGTAAATTTCCAATTTCAACCAAACATGCTAGAAATGCTCCAATTGAGCTAATTAGCTTATTGTGAGAATATTACAAACGTCTGACAAAACTTAAAAATGTAAATTTCCAATTTCAACCAAACATGCTAGAAATGCTCCAATTGAGCTAATTAGTTTATTGTGAGAATATTACAAACGTCTGACAAAACTGAAAAATGTAAATTTCCAATTTCAACCAAACAAGCTAGAAATGCTCCAATTGAGCTAATTAGCTTATTGTGAGAATATTTCAAAGGTCTGACAAAAGTGAAAAATGTAAATTTCCAATTTCAACCAAACATGCTAGAAATGCTCCAATTGAGCTAATTGGCTTATTGTGAGAATATTACAAACGTCTGACAAAACTTAAAAATGTAAATTTCCAATTTTAACCAAACATGCTAGAAATGCTCCAATTGAGCTAATTAGCTTATTGATAGAATATTGCAATTGTCTGACAAAAGTGAAAAATGTAAATTTCCAATTTCAGACAAACATGCTAGAAATGCTCCAATTGAGCTAATTAGCTTATTGTTAGAATATTACAAACCTCTGACAAAAGTTAAAAATGTAAATTTCCAATTTCAACCAAACATGCTAGAAATGCTCCAATTGAGCTAATTAGTTTATTGTGAGAATATTACAAACGTCTGACAAAACTGAAAAATGTAAATTTCCAATTTCAACCAAACATGCTAGAAATGCTCCAATTGAGCTAATTAGCTTATTGTTAGAATATTACAAACGTCTGACAAAACTGAAAAATGTAAATTTCCAATTTCAACCAAACATGCTAGAAATGCTCCAATTGAGCTAATTAGCTTATTGTGAGAATATTACAAACGTCTGACAAAAGTAAAAAATGTAAACTTCTGATTTCAACCAAACATGCTAGAAATGCTCCAATTGAGCTAATTAGCTTATTGTGAGAATATTACAAACGTCTGACAAAAGTAAAAAATGTAAATTTCTGATTTCAACCAAACATGCTAGAAATGCTCCAATTGAGCTAATTAGCTTATTGTGAGAATATTGCAATTGTCTGACAAAAGTGAAAAATGTAAATTTCCAATTTCAACCAAACATGCTAGAAATGCTCCAATTGTGCTAATTAACTTATTGTGAGAATATTACAAACGTCTGACAAAACTGAAAAATGTAAATTTCCAATTTCAACCAAACATGCTAGAAATGCTCCAATTGAGCTAATTAGCTTATTGTGAGAATATTACTAACGTCTGACAAAAGTAAAAAATGTAAATTTCTGATTTCAACCAAACATGCTAGAAATGCTCCAATTGTGCTAATTAGCTTTTTGTGAGAATATTACAAACGTCTGACAAAACTGAAAATTTAAATTTCCAATTTCAACCAAACATGCTAGAAATGCTCCAATTGAGCTAATTAGCTTATTGTGAGAATATTACAAGCGTCTGACAAAAGTGAAAAATTTATAATTCCAATTTCAATCAAACATGCTAGAAATGCTCCAATTGCGCAAATAAGCCTACTGTAAGAATTTTACAAACGTCTGACAAAACTGAAAATGTAAATTTCCAATTTCAACCAAACATGCTAGAAATGCTCCAATTGAGCTAATTAGCTTATTGTGAGAATATTACAAACGTCTGACAAAACTGAGAAATGTAAATTTCCAATTTCAACCAAACATGCTAGAAATGCTCCAATTGAGCTAATTAGCTTATTGTGAGAAGATTACAAACGTCTGACAAAACTGAAAAATGTAAATTGCCAATTTCAACCAAACATGCTAGAAATGCTCCAATTGAGCTAATTAGCTTATTGTGAGAATATTGCAATTGTCTGACAAAAGTGAAAAATGTAAATTTCCAATTTCAACCAAACATGCTAGAAATGCTCCAATTGAGCTAATTAGCTTATTGTGAGAATATTGCAAACGTCTGACAAAATTAAAAATTTAAATTTCTGATTTCAACCAAACATGCTAGAAATGCTCCAATTGAGCTAATTAGCTTATTGTGAGAATATTACAAACGTCTGACCAAACTGAAAAATGTAAATTTCCAATTTCAACCAAACAAGCTAGAAATGCTCCAATTGAGCTAATTAGCTTATTGTGAGAATATTACAAACGTCTGACAAAACTGAAAAATGTAAATTTCCAATTTCAACCAAACATGCTAGAAATGCTCCAATTGAGCTAATTAGCTTATTGATAGAATATTGCAATTGTCTGACAAAAGTGAAAAATGTAAATTTCCAATTTCAACCAAACATGCTAGAAATGCTCCAATTGAGCTAATTAGCTTATTGTTGGAATATTACAAACGTCTGACAAAAGTGAAAAATGTAAATTTCCAATTTCAACCAAACATGCTAGAAATGCTCCAATTGAGCTAATTAGCTTATTGTGAGAATATTACAAACGTCTGACAAAACTGAAAAATGTAAATTTCCAATTTCAACCAAACATGCTAGAAATGCTCCAATTGAGCTAATTAGCTTATTGTGAGAATATTACAAACGTCTGACAAAAGTAAAAAATGTAAATTTCCAATTTTAACCAAACATGCTAGAAATGCTCCAATTGAGCTAATTAGCTTATTGTGAGAATATTACAAACGTCTGACAAAACTGAAAAATGTAAATTTCCAATTTCAACCAAACATGCTAGAAATGCTCCAATTGAGCTAATTAGCTTATTGTGAGAATATTACAAACGTCTGACAAAACTTAAAAATGTAAATTTCCAATTTCAACCAAACATGCTAGAAATGCTCCAATTGAGCTAATTAGTTTATTGTGAGAATATTACAAACGTCTGACAAAACTGAAAAATGTAAATTTCCAATTTCAACCAAACAAGCTAGAAATGCTCCAATTGAGCTAATTAGCTTATTGTGAGAATATTACAAACGTCTGACAAAACTGAAAAATGTAAATTTCCAATTTCAACCAAACATGCTAGAAATGCTCCAATTGAGCTAATTAGCTTATTGATAGAATATTGCAATTGTCTGACAAAAGTGAAAAATGTAAATTTCCAATTTCAACCAAACATGCTAGAAATGCTCCAATTGAGCTAATTAGCTTAATGTTAGAATATTACAAACGTCTGACAAAAGTGAAAAATGTAAATTTCCAATTTCAACCAAACATGCTAGAAATGCTCCAATTGAGCTAATTAGCTTACTGTGAGAATATTACAAACGTCTGACAAAACTGAAAAATGTAAATTTCCAATTTCAACCAAACATGCTAGAAATGCTCCAATTGAGCTAATTAGCTTATTGTGAGAATATTACAAACGTCTGACAAAAGTAAAAAATGTAAATTTCTGATTTCAACCAAACATGCTAGAAATGCTCCAATTGAGCTAATTAGCTTATTGTGAGAATATTACAAACGTCTGACAAAACTGAAAAATAGAAATTTCCAATTTCAACCAAACATGCTAGAAATGCTCCAATTGAGCTAATTAGCTTATTGTGAGAATATTGCAATTGTCTGACAAAAGTGAAAAATGTAAATTTCCAATTTCAACCAAACCTGCTAGAAATGCTCCAATTGAGCTAATTAGTTTATTGTGAGAATATTGCAATTGTCTGACAAAAGTGAAAAATGTAAATTTCCAATTTCAACCAAACATGCTAGAAATGCTCCAATTGTGCTAATTAACTTATTGTGAGAATATTACAAACGTCTGACAAAACTGAAAAATGTAAATTTCCAATTTCAACCAAACATGCTAGAAATGCTCCAATTGAGCTAATTAGCTTATTGTGAGAATATTACAAACGTCTGACAAAAGTGAAAAATTTATAATTCCAATTTCAATCAAACATGCTAGAAATGCTCCAATTGCGCAAATAAGCCTACTGTAAGAATTTTACAAACGTCTGACAAAACTGAAAATTTAAATTTTCAATTTCAACCAAACATGCTAGAAATGCTCCAATTGAGCTAATTAGCTTATTGATAGAATATTGCAATTGTCTGACAAAAGTGAAAAATGTAAATTTCCAATTTCAACCAAACATGCTAGAAATGCTCCCATTGAGCTAATTAGCTTATTGTGAGAATATTACAAACGTCTGGCAAAAGTGAAAAATGTAAATTTCCAATTTCAACCAAACATGCTAGAAATGCTCCAATTGAGCTAATTAGCTTATTGATAGAATATTGCAATTGTCTGACAAAAGTGAAAAATGTAAATTTCCAATTTCAACCAAACATGCTAGAAATGCTCCAATTGAGCTAATTAGCTTATTGTTAGAATATTACAAACGTCTGACAAAAGTGAAAAATGTAAATTTCCAATTTCAACCAAACATGCTAGAAATGCTCCAATTGAGCCAATTAGCTTATTGTGAGAATATTACAAACGTCTGACAAAACTGAAAAATGTAAATTTCCAATTTCAACCAAACATGCTAGAAATGCTCCAATTGAGCTAATTAGCTTATTGTGAGAATATTACAAACGTCTGACAAGAGTAAAAAATGTAAATTTCCAATTTTAACCAAACATGCTAGAAATGCTCCAATTGAGCTAATTAGCTTATTGTGAGAATATTACAAAGGTCTGACAAAAGTGAAAAATGTAAATTTCCAATTTCAACCAAACATGCTAGAAATGCTCCAATTGAGCTAATTAGCTTATTGTGAGAATATTACAAACGTCTGACAAAACTTAAAAATGTAATTTTCCAATTTCAACCAAACATGCTAGAAATGCTCCAATTGAGCTAATTAGCTTATTGTGAGAATATTACAAACGTCTGACAAAACTGAAAAATAGAAATTTCCAATTTCAACCAAACATGCTAGAAATGCTCCAATTGAGCTAATTAGCTTATTGATAGAATATTGCAATTGTCTGACAAAAGTGAAAAATGTAAATTTCCAATTTCAGACAAACATGCTAGAAATGCTCTAATTGAGCTAATTAGCTTATTGTTAGAATATTACAAACCTCTGACAAAAGTTAAAAATGTAAATTTCCAATTTCAACCAAACATGCTAGAAATGCTCCAATTGAGCTAATTAGTTTATTGTGAGAATATTACAAACGTCTGACAAAACTGAAAAATGTAAATTTCCAATTTCAACCAAACAAGCTAGAAATGCTCCAATTGAGCTAATTAGCTTATTGTGAGAATATTACAAACGTCTGACAAAACTGAAAAATAGAAATTTCCAATTTCAACCAAACATGCTAGAAATGCTCCAATTGAGCTAATTAGCTTATTGATAGAATATTGCAATTGTCTGACAAAAGTGAAAAATGTAAATTTCCAATTTCAACCAAACATGCTAGAAATGCTCCAATTGAGCTAATGAGCTTAATGTTAGAATATTACAAACGTCTGACAAAAGTGAAAAATGTAAATTTCCAATTTCAACCAAACATGCTAGAAATGCTCCAATTGAGCTAACTAGCTTATTGTGAGAATATTACAAACGTCTGACAAAAGTGAAAAATGTAAATTTCCAATTTCAACCAAACATGCTAGAAATGCTCCAATTGAGCTAATTAGCTTATTGTGAGAATATTACAAACGTCTGACAAAAGTAAAAAATGTAAATTTCTGATTTCAACCAAACATGCTAGAAATGCTCCAATTGAGCTAATTAGTTTATTGTGAGAATATTACAAACGTCTGACAAAACTGAAAAATAGAAATTTCCAATTTCAACCAAACATGCTAGAAATGCTCCAATTGAGCTAATTAGCTTATTGTGAGAATATTGCAATTGTCTGACAAAAGTGAAAAATGTAAATTTCCAATTTCAACCAAACCTGCTAGAAATGCTCCAATTGAGCTAATTAGCTTATTGTGAGAATATTGCAATTGTCTGACAAAAGTGAAAAATGTAAATTTCCAATTTCAACCAAACATGCTAGAAATGCTCCAATTGTGCTAATTAACTTATTGTGAGAATATTACAAAGGTCTGACAAAACTGAAAAATGTAAATTTCCAATTTCAACCAAACATGCTAGAAATGCTCCAATTGAGCTAATTAGCTTATTGTGAGAATATTACAAACGTCTGACAAAAGTGAAAAATTTATAATTCCAATTTCAATCAAACATGCTAGAAATGCTCCAATTGCGCAAATAAGCCTACTGTAAGAATTTTACAAACGTCTGACAAAACTGAAAATTTAAATTTTCAATTTCAACCAAACATGCTAGAAATGCTCCAATTGAGCTAATTAGCTTATTGATAGAATATTGCAATTGTCTGACAAAAGTGAAAAATGTAAATTTCCAATTTCAACCAAACATGCTAGAAATGCTCCAATTGAGCTAATTAGCTTATTGTGAGAATATTACAAACGTCTGACAAAACTGAAAAATAGAAATTTCCAATTTCAACCAAACATGCTAGATATGCTCCAATTGAGCTAATTAGCTTATTGTGAGAATATTACAAACGTCTGACAAAACTGAAAAAGGTAAATTTCCAATTTCAACCAAACATGCTAGAAATGCTCAAATTGCGCAAATAAGCCTACTGTAAGAATTTTACAAACGTCTGACAAAACTGAAAAATGTAAATTTCTAATTTCAACCAAACATGCTAGAAATGCTCCAATTGAGCTAATTAGCTTATTGTGAGAATATTACAAACGTCTGACAAAACTGAAAAATGTAAATTTCCAATTTCAACCAAACATGCTAGAAATGCTCCAATTGAGCTAATTAGCTTATTGTGAGAATATTACAAACGTCTGACAAAACTGAAAAATGTAAAATTCTAATTTCAACTAAACATGCTAGAAATGCTCCAATTGAGCTAATTAGCTTATTGTGAGAATATTGCAATTGTCTGACAAAAGTGAAAAATGTAAATTTCCAATTTCAACCAAACATGCTAGAAATGCTCCAATTGAGCTAATTAGCTTATTGTGAGAATATTACAAAGGTCTGACAAAAGTGAAAAATGTAAATTTCCAATTTCAACCAAACATGCTAGAAATGCTCCAATTGAGCTATTTAGCTTATTGTGAGAATATTACAAACGTCTGACAAAACTTAAAAATGTAAATTTCCAATTTCAACCAAACATGCTAGAAATGCTCCAAATGAGCTAATTAGCTTATTGTGAGAATATTACAAACGTCTGACAAAACTGAAAAATGTAAATTTCCAATTTCAACCAAACATGCTAGAAATGCTCCAATTGAGCTAATTAGCTTATTGATAGAATATTGCAATTGTCTGACAAAAGTGAAAAATGTAAATTTCCAATTTCAGACAAACATGCTAGAAATGCTCTAATTGAGCTAATTAGCTTATTGTTAGAATATTACAAACGTCTGACAAAAGTTAAAAATGTAAATTTCCAATTTCAACCAAACATGCTAGAAATGCTCCAATTGAGCTAATTAGTTTATTGTGAGAATATTACAAACGTCTGACAAAACTGAAAAATGTAAATTTCCAATTTCAACCAAACATGCTAGAAATGCTCCAATTGAGCTAATTAACTTATTGTGAGAATATTACAAACGTCTGACAAAAGTAAAAAATGTAAATTTCTGATTTCAACCAAACAAGCTAGAAATGCTTCAATTGAGCTAATTAGCTTATTGTGAGAATATTACAAACGTCTGACAAAACTGAAAAATGTAAATTTCCAATTTCAACCAAACATGCTAGAAATGCTCCAATTGAGCTAATTAGCTTATTGTGAGAATATTGCAATTGTCTGACAAAAGTGAAAAATGTAAATTTCCAATTTCAACCAAACATGCTAGAAATGTTCCAATTGAGCTAATTAGCTTATTGTGAGAATATTGCAATTGTCTGACAAAAGTGAAAAATGTAAATTTCCAATTTCAACCAAACATGCTAGAAATGCTCCAATTGTGCTAATTAGCTTATTGTGAGAATATTACAAACGTCTGACAAAACTGAAAAATGTAAATTTCCAATATCAACCAAACATGCTAGAAATGCTCCAATTGAGCTAATTAGCTTATTGTGAGAATATTACAAGCGTCTGACAAAAGTGAAAAATTTATAATTCCAATTTCAATCAAACATGCTAGAAATGCTCCAATTGCGCAAATAAGCCTACTGTAAGAATTTTACAAACGTCTGACAAAACTGAAAATTTAAATTTTCAATTTCAACCAAACATGCTAGAAATGCTCCAATTGAGCTAATTAGCTTATTGTGAGAATATTACAAACGTCTGACAAAACTGAAAAATGTAAATTTCCAATTTCAACCAAACATGCTAGAAATGTTCCAATTGAGCTAATTAGCTTATTGTGAGAATATCGCAATTGTATGACAAAATCGAAAAATGTAAATTTCCAATTTCAACCAAACATGCTAGAAATGCTCCAATTGAGCTAATTAGCTTATTGTGAGAATAATACAAACGTTTGACAAAAGTGAAAAATGTAAATTTCCAATTTCAACCAAACCTGCTAGAAATGCTCCAATTGAGCTAATTAGCTTATTGTGAGAATATTACAAACGTCTGACAAAACTGAAAAATGTAAATTGCCAATTTCAACCAAACATGCTAGAAATGCTCCAATTGAGCTAATTAGCTTATTGTGAGAATATTGCAATTGTCTGACAAAAGTGAAAAATGTAAATTTCCAATTTCAACCAAACATGCTAGAAATGCTCCAATTGAGCTAATTAGCTTATTGTGAAAATAATACAAACGTCTGACAAAAGTAAAAAATGTAAATTTCTGATTTCAACCAAACATGCTAGAAATGCTCCAATTGAGCTAATTAGCTTATTGTGAGAATATTACAAACGTCTGACCAAACTGAAAAATGTAAATTTCCAATTTCAACCAAACAAGCTAGAAATGCTCCAATTGAGCTAATTAGCTTATTGTGAGAATATTACAAACGTCTGACAAAACTGAAAAATGTAAATTTCCAATTTCAACCAAACATGCTAGAAATGCTCCAATTGAGCTAATTAGCTTATTGATAGAATATTGCAATTGTCTGACAAAAGTGAAAAATGTAAATTTCCAATTTCAACCAAACATGCTAGAAATGCTCCAATTGAGCTAATTAGCTTATTGTTAGAATATTACAAACGTCTGACAAAAGTGAAAAATGTAAATTTCCAATTTCAACCAAACATGCTAGAAATGCTCCAATTGAGCTAATTAGCTTATTGTGAGAATATTACAAACGTCTGACAAAACTGAAAAATGTAAATTTCCAATTTCAACCAAACATGCTAGAAATGCTCCAATTGAGCTAATTAGCTTATTGTGAGAATATTACAAACGTCTGACAAAAGTAAAAAATGTAAATTTCCAATTTTAACCAAACATGCTAGAAATGCTCCAATTGAGCTAATTAGCTTATTGTGAGAATATTACAAACGTCTGACAAAACTGAAAAATAGGAATTTCCAATTTCAACCAAACATGCTAGAAATGCTCCAATTGAGCTAATTAGCTTATTGATAATATATTGCAATTGTCTGACAAAAGTGAAAAATGTAAATTTCCAATTTCAACCAAACATGCTAGAAATGCTCCAATTGAGCTAATTAGCTTATTGTTAGAATATTACAAACGTCTGACAAAACTGAAAAATAGGAATTTCCAATTTCAACCAAACATGCTAGAAATGCTCCAATTGAGCTAATTAGCTTATTGATAGAATATTGCAATTGTCTGACAAAAGTGAAAAATGTAAATTTCCAATTTCAACCAAACATGCTAGAAATGCTCCAATTGAGCTAATTAGCTTATTGTGAGAATATTACAAACGTCTGACAAAACTGAAAAATGTAAATTTCTAATTTCAACCAAACATGCTAGAAATGCTCCAATTGAGCTAATTAGCTTATTGTGAGAATATTACAAACGTCTGACAAAAGTAAAAAATGTAAATTTCCAATTTTAACCAAACATGCTAGAAATGCTCCAATTGAGCTAATTAGCTTATTGTGAGAATATTACAAAGGTCTGACAAAAGTGAAAAATGTAAATTTCCAATTTCAACCAAACATGCTAGAAATGCTCCAATTGAGCTAATTAGCTTATTGTGAGAATATTACAAACGTCTGACAAAACTTAAAAATGTAAATTTCCAATTTCAACCAAACATGCTAGAAATGCTCCAATTGAGCTAATTAGTTTATTGTGAGAATATTACAAACGTCTGACAAAACTGAAAAATGTAAATTTCCAATTTCAACCAAACAAGCTAGAAATGCTCCAATTGAGCTAATTAGCTTATTGTGAGAATATTACAAACGTCTGACAAAACTGAAAAATAGAAATTTCCAATTTCAACCAAACATGCTAGAAATGCTCCAATTGAGCTAATTAGCTTATTGATAGAATATTGCAATTGTCTGACAAAAGTGAAAAATGTAAATTTCCAATTTCAACCAAACATGCTAGAAATGCTCCAATTGAGCTAATTAGCTTAATGTTAGAATATTACAAACGTCTGACAAAAGTGAAAAATGTAAATTTCCAATTTCAACCAAACATGCTAGAAATGCTCCAATTGAGCTAATTAGCTTATTGTGAGAATATTACAAACGTCTGACAAAACTGAAAAATGTAAATTTCCAATTTCAACCAAACATGCTAGAAATGCTCCAATTGAGCTAATTAGCTTATTGTGAGAATATTACAAACGTCTGACAAAACTGAAAAATGTAAAATTCTAATTTCAACTAAACATGCTAGAAATGCTCCAATTGAGCTAATTAGCTTATTGTGAGAATATTGCAATTGTCTGTCAAAAGTGAAAAATGTAAATTTCCAATTTCAACCAAACATGCTAGAAATGCTCCAATTGAGCTAATTAGCTTATTGTGAGAATATTACAAAGGTCTGACAAAAGTGAAAAATGTAAATTTCCAATTTCAACCAAACATGCTAGAAATGCTCCAATTGAGCTATTTAGCTTATTGTGAGAATATTACAAACGTCTGACAAAACTTAAAAATGTAAATTTCCAATTTCAACCAAACATGCTAGAAATGCTCCAATTGAGCTAATTAGCTTATTGAGAGAATATTACAAACGTCTGACAAAACTGAAAAATGTAAATTTCCAATTTCAACCAAACATGCTAGAAATGCTCCAATTGAGCTAATTAGCTTATTGATAGAATATTGCAATTGTCTGACAAAAGTGAAAAATGTAAATTTCCAATTTCAGACAAACATGCTAGAAATGCTCTAATTGAGCTAATTAGCTTATTGTTAGAATATTACAAACGTCTGACAAAAGTTAAAAATGTAAATTTCCAATTTCAACCAAACATGCTAGAAATGCTCCAATTGAGCTAATTAGTTTATTGTGAGAATATTACAAACGTCTGACAAAACTGAAAAATGTAAATTTCCAATTTCAACCAAACATGCTAGAAATGCTCCAATTGAGCTAATTAGCTTATTGTGAGAATATTACAAACGTCTGACAAAAGTAAAAAATGTAAATTTCTGATTTCAACCAAACATGCTAGAAATGCTCCAATTGAGCTAATTAGCTTATTGTGAGAATATTACAAACGTCTGACAAAACTGAAAAATGTAAATTTCCAATTTCAACCAAACATGCTAGAAATGCTCCAATTGAGCTAATTAGCTTATTGTGAGAATATTGCAATTGTCTGACAAAAGTGAAAAATGTAAATTTCCAATTTCAACCAAACATGCTAGAAATGTTCCAATTGAGCTAATTAGCTTATTGTGAGAATATTGCAATTGTCTGACAAAAGTGAAAAATGTAAATTTCCAATTTCAACCAAACATGCTAGAAATGCTCCCATTGTGCTAATTAGCTTATTGTGAGAATATTACAAACGTCTGACAAAACTGAAAAATGTAAATTTCCAATTTCAACCAAACATGCTAGAAATGCTCCAATTGAGCTAATTAGCTTATTGTGAGAATATTTTAAGCGTCTGACAAAAGTGAAAAATTTATAATTCCAATTTCAATCAAACATGCTAGAAATGCTCCAATTGCGCAAATAAGCCTACTGTAAGAATTTTACAAACGTCTGACAAAACTGAAAATTTAAATTTTCAATTTCAACCAAACATGCTAGAAATGCTCCAATTGAGCTAATTAGCTTATTGTGAGAATATTGCAATTGTTTGACAAAAGTGAAAAATGTAAATTTCCAATTTCAACCAAACATGCTAGAAATGCTCCAATTGAGCTAATTAGCTTATTGTGAGAATATTACAAACATCTGACAAAACTGAAAAATGTAAATTTCCAATTTCAACCAAACATGCTAGAAATGTTCCAATTGAGCTAATTAGCTTATTGTGAGAATATCGCAATTGTATGACAAAATCGAAAAATGTAAATTTCTAATTTCAACCAAACATGCTAGAAATGCTCCAATTGAGCTAATTAGCTTATTGTGAGAATATTACAAACGTTTGACAAAAGTGAAAAATGTAAATTTCCAATTTCAACCAAACCTGCTAGAAATGCTCCAATTGAGCTAATTAGCTTATTGTGAGAATATTACAAACGTCTGACAAAACTGAAAAATGTAAATTGCCAATTTCAACCAAACATGCTAGAAATGCTCCAATTGAGCTAATTAGCTTATTGTGAGAATATTGCAATTGTCTGACAAAAGTGAAAAATGTAAATTTCCAATTTCAACCAAACATGCTAGAAATGCTCCAATTGAGCTAATTAGCTTATTGTGAGAATATTACAAACGTCTGACAAAAGTAAAAAATGTAAATTTCTGATTTCAACCAAACATGCTAAAAATGCTCCAATTGAGCTAATTAGCTTATTGTGAGAATATTACAAACGTCTGACCAAACTGAAAAATGTAAATTTCCAATTTCAACCAAACAAGCTAGAAATGCTCCAATTGAGCTAATTAGCTTATTGTGAGAATATTACAAACGTCTGACAAAACTGAAAAATGTAAATTTCCAATTTCAACCAAACATGCTAGAAATGCTCCAATTGAGCTAATTAGCTTATTGATAGAATATTGCAATTGTCTGACAAAAGTGAAAAATGTAAATTTCCAATTTCAACCAAACATGCTAGAAATGCTCCAATTGAGCTAATTAGCTTATTGTTAGAATATTACAAACGTCTGACAAAAGTGAAAAATGTAAATTTCCAATTTCAACCAAACATGCTAGAAATGCTCCAATTGAGCTAATTAGCTTATTGTGAGAATATTACAAACGTCTGACAAAACTGAAAAATGTAAATTTCCAATTTCAACCAAACATGCTAGAAATGCTCCAATTGAGCTAATTAGCTTATTGTGAGAATATTACAAACGTCTGACAAAAGTAAAAAATGTAAATTTCCAATTTTAACCAAACATGCTAGAAATGCTCCAATTGAGCTAATTAGCTTATTGTGAGAATATTACAAACGTCTGACAAAACTGAAAAATAGGAATTTCCAATTTCAACCAAACATGCTAGAAATGCTCCAATTGAGCTAATTAGCTTATTGATAATATATTGCAATTGTCTGACAAAAGTGAAAAATGTAAATTTCCAATTTCAACCAAACATGCTAGAAATGCTCCAATTGAGCTAATTAGCTTATTGTTAGAATATTACAAACGTCTGACAAAACTGAAAAATAGAAATTTCCAATTTCAACCAAACATGCTAGAAATGCTCCAATTGAGCTAATTAGCTTATTGATAGAATATTGCAATTGTCTGACAAAAGTGAAAAATGTAAATTTCCAATTTCAACCAAACATGCTAGAAATGCTCCAATTGAGCTAATTAGCTTATTGTGAGAATATTACAAACGTCTGACAAAACTGAAAAATGTAAATTTCCAATTTCAACCAAACATGGTAGAAATGCTCCAATTGAGCTAATTAGCTTATTGTGAGAATATTACAAACGTCTGACAAAAGTAAAAAATGTAAATTTCCAATTTTAACCAAACATGCTAGAAATGCTCCAATTGAGCTAATTAGCTTATTGTGAGAATATTACAAAGGTCTGACAAAAGTGAAAAATGTAAATTTCCAATTTCAACCAAACATGCTAGAAATGCTCCAATTGAGCTAATTAGCTTATTGTGAGAATATTACAAACGTCTGACAAAACTTAAAAATGTAAATTTCCAATTTCAACCAAACATGCTAGAAATGCTCCAATTGAGCTAATTAGTTTATTGTGAGAATATTACAAACGTCTGACAAAACTGAAAAATGTAAATTTCCAATTTCAACCAAACAAGCTAGAAATGCTCCAATTGAGCTAATTAGCTTATTGTGAGAATATTACAAACGTCTGACAAAACTGAAAAATAGAAATTTCCAATTTCAACCAAACATGCTAGAAATGCTCCAATTGAGCTAATTAGCTTATTGATAGAATATTGCAATTGTCTGACAAAAGTGAAAAATGTAAATTTCCAATTTCAACCAAACATGCTAGAAATGCTCCAATTGAGCTAATTAGCTTAATGTTAGAATATTACAAACGTCTGACAAAAGTGAAAAATGTAAATTTCCAATTTCAACCAAACATGCTAGAAATGCTCCAATTGAGCTAATTAGCTTATTGTTAGAATATTACAAACGTCTGACAAAAGTGAAAAATGTAAATTTCCAATTTCAACCAAACATGCTAGAAATGCTCCAATTGAGCTAATTAGCTTATTGTGAGAATATTACAAACGTCTGACAAAACTGAAAAATGTAAATTTCCAATTTCAACCAAACATGCTAGAAATGCTCCAATTGAGCTAATTAGCTTATTGTGAGAATATTGCAATTGTCTGACAAAAGTGAAAAATGTAAATTTCCAATTTCAACCAAACATGCTAGAAATGCTCCAATTGAGCTAATTAGCTTATTGTGAGAATATTGCAAACGTCTGACAAAAGTAAAAATGTAAATTTCTGATTTCA
The DNA here is from genome assembly GCF_963576615.1 of Watersipora subatra. Taxonomy (NCBI): domain Eukaryota; kingdom Metazoa; phylum Bryozoa; class Gymnolaemata; order Cheilostomatida; family Watersiporidae; genus Watersipora; species Watersipora subatra. The sequence continues at coordinate 91,577 of NW_027045249.1, forward strand.
ACCAAACATGCTAGAAATGCTCCAATTGAGCTAATTAGCTTATTGTGAGAATATTACAAACGTCTGACCAAACTGAAAAATGTAAATTTCCAATTTCAACCAAACAAGCTAGAAATGCTCCAATTGAGCTAATTAGCTTATTGTGAGAATATTACAAACGTCTGACAAAACTGAAAAATGTAAATTTCCAATTTCAACCAAACATGCTAGAAATGCTCCAATTGAGCTAATTAGCTTATTGATAGAATATTGCAATTGTCTGACAAAAGTGAAAAATGTAAATTTCCAATTTCAACCAAACATGCTAGAAATGCTCCAATTGAGCTAATTAGCTTATTGTGAGAATATTACAAACGTCTGACAAAACTGAAAAATGTAAATTTCCAATTTCAACCAAACATGCTAGAAATGCTCCAATTGAGCTAATTAGCTTATTGTTGGAATATTACAAACGTCTGACAAAAGTGAAAAATGTAAATTTCCAATTTCAACCAAACATGCTAGAAATGCTCCAATTGAGCTAATTAGCTTATTGTGAGAATATTACAAACGTCTGACAAAACTGAAAAATGTAAATTTCCAATTTCAACCAAACATGCTAGAAATGCTCCAATTGAGCTAATTAGCTTATTGTGAGAATATTACAAACGTCTGACAAAAGTAAAAAATGTAAATTTCCAATTTTAACCAAACATGCTAGAAATGCTCCAATTGAGCTAATTAGCTTATTGTGAGAATATTACAAACGTCTGACAAAACTGAAAAATGTAAATTTCCAATTTCAACCAAACATGCTAGAAATGCTCCAATTGAGCTAATTAGCTTATTGTGAGAATATTACAAACGTCTGACAAAACTTAAAAATGTAAATTTCCAATTTCAACCAAACATGCTAGAAATGCTCCAATTGAGCTAATTAGTTTATTGTGAGAATATTACAAACGTCTGACAAAACTGAAAAATGTAAATTTCCAATTTCAACCAAACAAGCTAGAAATGCTCCAATTGAGCTAATTAGCTTATTGTGAGAATATTACAAACGTCTGACAAAACTGAAAAATGTAAATTTCCAATTTCAACCAAACATGCTAGAAATGCTCCAATTGAGCTAATTAGCTTATTGATAGAATATTGCAATTGTCTGACAAAAGTGAAAAATGTAAATTTCCAATTTCAACCAAACATGCTAGAAATGCTCCAATTGAGCTAATTAGCTTAATGTTAGAATATTACAAACGTCTGACAAAAGTGAAAAATGTAAATTTCCAATTTCAACCAAACATGCTAGAAATGCTCCAATTGAGCTAATTAGCTTACTGTGAGAATATTACAAACGTCTGACAAAACTGAAAAATGTAAATTTCCAATTTCAACCAAACATGCTAGAAATGCTCCAATTGAGCTAATTAGCTTATTGTGAGAATATTACAAACGTCTGACAAAAGTAAAAAATGTAAATTTCTGATTTCAACCAAACATGCTAGAAATGCTCCAATTGAGCTAATTAGCTTATTGTGAGAATATTACAAACGTCTGACAAAACTGAAAAATAGAAATTTCCAATTTCAACCAAACATGCTAGAAATGCTCCAATTGAGCTAATTAGCTTATTGATAGAATATTGCAATTGTCTGACAAAAGTGAAAAATGTAAATTTCCAATTTCAGACAAACATGCTAGAAATGCTCTAATTGAGCTAATTAGCTTATTGTTAGAATATTACAAACCTCTGACAAAAGTTAAAAATGTAAATTTCCAATTTCAACCAAACATGCTAGAAATGCTCCAATTGAGCTAATTAGTTTATTGTGAGAATATTACAAACGTCTGACAAAACTGAAAAATGTAAATTTCCAATTTCAACCAAACAAGCTAGAAATGCTCCAATTGAGCTAATTAGCTTATTGTGAGAATATTACAAACGTCTGACAAAACTGAAAAATAGAAATTTCCAATTTCAACCAAACATGCTAGAAATGCTCCAATTGAGCTAATTAGCTTATTGATAGAATATTGCAATTGTCTGACAAAAGTGAAAAATGTAAATTTCCAATTTCAACCAAACATGCTAGAAATGCTCCAATTGAGCTAATTAGCTTAATGTTAGAATATTACAAACGTCTGACAAAAGTGAAAAATGTAAATTTCCAATTTCAACCAAACATGCTAGAAATGCTCCAATTGAGCTAACTAGCTTATTGTGAGAATATTACAAACGTCTGACAAAAGTGAAAAATGTAAATTTCCAATTTCAACCAAACATGCTAGAAATGCTCCAATTGAGCTAATTAGCTTATTGTGAGAATATTACAAACGTCTGACAAAAGTAAAAAATGTAAATTTCTGATTTCAACCAAACATGCTAGAAATGCTCCAATTGAGCTAATTAGTTTATTGTGAGAATATTACAAACGTCTGACAAAACTGAAAAATAGAAATTTCCAATTTCAACCAAACATGCTAGAAATGCTCCAATTGAGCTAATTAGCTTATTGTGAGAATATTGCAATTGTCTGACAAAAGTGAAAAATGTAAATTTCCAATTTCAACCAAACTTGCTAGAAATGCTCCAATTGAGCTAATTAGCTTATTGTGAGAATATTGCAATTGTCTGACAAAAGTGAAAAATGTAAATTTCCAATTTCAACCAAACATGCTAGAAATGCTCCAATTGTGCTAATTAACTTATTGTGAGAATATTACAAAGGTCTGACAAAACTGAAAAATGTAAATTTCCAATTTCAACCAAACATGCTAGAAATGCTCCAATTGAGCTAATTAGCTTATTGTGAGAATATTACAAACGTCTGACAAAAGTGAAAAATTTATAATTCCAATTTCAATCAAACATGCTAGAAATGCTCCAATTGCGCAAATAAGCCTACTGTAAGAATTTTACAAACGTCTGACAAAACTGAAAATTTAAATTTTCAATTTCAACCAAACATGCTAGAAATGCTCCAATTGAGCTAATTAGCTTATTGATAGAATATTGCAATTGTCTGACAAAAGTGAAAAATGTAAATTTCCAATTTCAACCAAACATGCTAGAAATGCTCCAATTGAGCTAATTAGCTTATTGTGAGAATATTACAAACGTCTGACAAAACTGAAAAATAGAAATTTCCAATTTCAACCAAACATGCTAGATATGCTCCAATTGAGCTAATTAGCTTATTGTGAGAATATTACAAACGTCTGACAAAACTGAAAAAGGTAAATTTCCAATTTCAACCAAACATGCAAGAAATGCTCAAATTGCGCAAATAAGCCTACTGTAAGAATTTTACAAACGTCTGACAAAACTGAAAAATGTAAATTTCTAATTTCAACCAAACATGCTAGAAATGCTCCAATTGAGCTAATTAGCTTATTGTGAGAATATTACAAACGTCTGACAAAACTGAAAAATGTAAATTTCCAATTTCAACCAAACATGCTAGAAATGCTCCAATTGAGCTAATTAGCTTATTGTGAGAATATTACAAACGTCTGACAAAACTGAAAAATGTAAAATTCTAATTTCAACTAAACATGCTAGAAATGCTCCAATTGAGCTAATTAGCTTATTGTGAGAATATTGCAATTGTCTGACAAAAGTGAAAAATGTAAATTTCCAATTTCAACCAAACATGCTAGAAATGCTCCAATTGAGCTAATTAGCTTATTGTGAGAATATTACAAAGGTCTGACAAAAGTGAAAAATGTAAATTTCCAATTTCAACCAAACATGCTAGAAATGCTCCAATTGAGCTATTTAGCTTATTGTGAGAATATTACAAACGTCTGACAAAACTTAAAAATGTAAATTTCCAATTTCAACCAAACATGCTAGAAATGCTCCAAATGAGCTAATTAGCTTATTGTGAGAATATTACAAACGTCTGACAAAACTGAAAAATGTAAATTTCCAATTTCAACCAAACATGCTAGAAATGCTCCAATTGAGCTAATTAGCTTATTGATAGAATATTGCAATTGTCTGACAAAAGTGAAAAATGTAAATTTCCAATTTCAGACAAACATGCTAGAAATGCTCTAATTGAGCTAATTAGCTTATTGTTAGAATATTACAAACGTCTGACAAAAGTTAAAAATGTAAATTTCCAATTTCAACCAAACATGCTAGAAATGCTCCAATTGAGCTAATTAGTTTATTGTGAGAATATTACAAACGTCTGACAAAACTGAAAAATGTAAATTTCCAATTTCAACCAAACATGCTAGAAATGCTCCAATTGAGCTAATTAGCTTATTGTGAGAATATTACAAACGTCTGACAAAAGTAAAAAATGTAAATTTCTGATTTCAACCAAACATGCTAGAAATGCTCCAATTGAGCTAATTAGCTTATTGTGAGAATATTACAAACGTCTGACAAAACTGAAAAATGTAAATTTCCAATTTCAACCAAACATGCTAGAAATGCTCCAATTGAGCTAATTAGCTTATTGTGAGAATATTGCAATTGTCTGACAAAAGTGAAAAATGTAAATTTCCAATTTCAACCAAACATGCTAGAAATGTTCCAATTGAGCTAATTAGCTTATTGTGAGAATATTGCAATTGTCTGACAAAAGTGAAAAATGTAAATTTCCAATTTCAACCAAACATGCTAGAAATGCTCCAATTGTGCTAATTAGCTTATTGTGAGAATATTACAAACGTCTGACAAAACTGAAAAATGTAAATTTCCAATATCAACCAAACATGCTAGAAATGCTCCAATTGAGCTAATTAGCTTATTGTGAGAATATTACAAGCGTCTGACAAAAGTAAAAAATTTATAATTCCAATTTCAATCAAACATGCTAGAAATGCTCCAATTGCGCAAATAAGCCTACTGTAAGAATTTTACAAACGTCTGACAAAACTGAAAATTTAAATTTTCAATTTCAACCAAACATGCTAGAAATGCTCCAATTGAGCTAATTAGCTTATTGTGAGAATATTACAAACGTCTGACAAAACTGAAAAATGTAAATTTCCAATTTCAACCAAACGTGCTAGAAATGTTCCAATTGAGCTAATTAGCTTATTGTGAGAATATCGCAATTGTATGACAAAATCGAAAAATGTAAATTTCCAATTTCAACCAAACATGCTAGAAATGCTCCAATTGAGCTAATTAGCTTATTGTGAGAATAATACAAACGTTTGACAAAAGTGAAAAATGTAAATTTCCAATTTCAACCAAACCTGCTAGAAATGCTCCAATTGAGCTAATTAGCTTATTGTGAGAATATTACAAACGTCTGACAAAACTGAAAAATGTAAATTGCCAATTTCAACCAAACATGCTAGAAATGCTCCAATTGAGCTAATTAGCTTATTGTGAGAATATTGCAATTGTCTGACAAAAGTGAAAAATGTAAATTTCCAATTTCAACCAAACATGCTAGAAATGCTCCAATTGAGCTAATTAGCTTATTGTGAGAATAATACAAACGTCTGACAAAAGTAAAAAATGTAAATTTCTGATTTCAACCAAACATGCTAGAAATGCTCCAATTGAGCTAATTAGCTTATTGTGAGAATATTACAAACGTCTGACCAAACTGAAAAATGTAAATTTCCAATTTCAACCAAACAAGCTAGAAATGCTCCAATTGAGCTAATTAGCTTATTGTGAGAATATTACAAACGTCTGACAAAACTGAAAAATGTAAATTTCCAATTTCAACCAAACATGCTAGAAATGCTCCAATTGAGCTAATTAGCTTATTGATAGAATATTGCAATTGTCTGACAAAAGTGAAAAATGTAAATTTCCAATTTCAACCAAACATGCTAGAAATGCTCCAATTGAGCTAATTAGCTTATTGTTAGAATATTACAAACGTCTGACAAAAGTGAAAAATGTAAATTTCCAATTTCAACCAAACATGCTAGAAATGCTCCAATTGAGCTAATTAGCTTATTGTGAGAATATTACAAACGTCTGACAAAACTGAAAAATGTAAATTTCCAATTTCAACCAAACATGCTAGAAATGCTCCAATTGAGCTAATTAGCTTATTGTGAGAATATTACAAACGTCTGACAAAAGTAAAAAATGTAAATTTCCAATTTTAACCAAACATGCTAGAAATGCTCCAATTGAGCTAATTAGCTTATTGTGAGAATATTACAAACGTCTGACAAAACTGAAAAATAGGAATTTCCAATTTCAACCAAACATGCTAGAAATGCTCCAATTGAGCTAATTAGCTTATTGATAATATATTGCAATTGTCTGACAAAAGTGAAAAATGTAAATTTCCAATTTCAACCAAACATGCTAGAAATGCTCCAATTGAGCTAATTAGCTTATTGTTAGAATATTACAAACGTCTGACAAAACTGAAAAATAGGAATTTCCAATTTCAACCAAACATGCTAGAAATGCTCCAATTGAGCTAATTAGCTTATTGATAGAATATTGCAATTGTCTGACAAAAGTGAAAAATGTAAATTTCCAATTTCAACCAAACATGCTAGAAATGCTCCAATTGAGCTAATTAGCTTATTGTGAGAATATTACAAACGTCTGACAAAACTGAAAAATGTAAATTTCCAATTTCAACCAAACATGCTAGAAATGCTCCAATTGAGCTAATTAGCTTATTGTGAGAATATTACAAACGTCTGACAAAAGTAAAAAATGTAAATTTCCAATTTTAACCAAACATGCTAGAAATGCTCCAATTGAGCTAATTAGCTTATTGTGAGAATATTACAAAGGTCTGACAAAAGTGAAAAATGTAAATTTCCAATTTCAACCAAACATGCTAGAAATGCTCCAATTGAGCTAATTAGCTTATTGTGAGAATATTACAAACGTCTGACAAAACTGAAAAATAGAAATTTCCAATTTCAACCAAACATGCTAGAAATGCTCCAATTGAGCTAATTAGCTTAATGTTAGAATATTACAAACGTCTGACAAAAGTGAAAAATGTAAATTTCCAATTTCAACCAAACATGCTAGAAATGCTCCAATTGAGCTAATTAGCTTATTGTGAGAATATTACAAACGTCTGACAAAACTGAAAAATGTAAATTTCCAATTTCAACCAAACATGCTAGAAATGCTCCAATTGAGCTAATTAGCTTATTGTGAGAATATTACAAACGTCTGACAAAACTGAAAAATGTAAAATTCTAATTTCAACTAAACATGCTAGAAATGCTCCAATTGAGCTAATTAGCTTATTGTGAGAATATTGCAATTGTCTGTCAAAAGTGAAAAATGTAAATTTCCAATTTCAACCAAACATGCTAGAAATGCTCCAATTGAGCTAATTAGCTTATTGTGAGAATATTACAAAGGTCTGACAAAAGTGAAAAATGTAAATTTCCAATTTCAACCAAACATGCTAGAAATGCTCCAATTGAGCTATTTAGCTTATTGTGAGAATATTACAAACGTCTGACAAAACTTAAAAATGTAAATTTCCAATTTCAACCAAACATGCTAGAAATGCTCCAATTGAGCTAATTAGCTTATTGAGAGAATATTACCAACGTCTGACAAAACTGAAAAATGTAAATTTCCAATTTCAACCAAACATGCTAGAAATGCTCCAATTGAGCTAATTAGCTTATTGATAGAATATTGCAATTGTCTGACAAAAGTGAAAAATGTAAATTTCCAATTTCAGACAAACATGCTAGAAATGCTCTAATTGAGCTAATTAGCTTATTGTTAGAATATTACAAACGTCTGACAAAAGTTAAAAATGTAAATTTCCAATTTCAACCAAACATGCTAGAAATGCTCCAATTGAGCTAATTAGTTTATTGTGAGAATATTACAAACGTCTGACAAAACTGAAAAATGTAAATTTCCAATTTCAACCAAACATGCTAGAAATGCTCCAATTGAGCTAATTAGCTTATTGTGAGAATATTACAAACGTCTGACAAAAGTAAAAAATGTAAATTTCTGATTTCAACCAAACATGCTAGAAATGCTCCAATTGAGCTAATTAGCTTATTGTGAGAATATTACAAACGTCTGACAAAACTGAAAAATGTAAATTTCCAATTTCAACCAAACATGCTAGAAATGCTCCAATTGAGCTAATTAGCTTATTGTGAGAATATTGCAATTGTCTGACAAAAGTGAAAAATGTAAATTTCCAATTTCAACCAAACATGCTAGAAATGTTCCAATTGAGCTAATTAGCTTATTGTGAGAATATTGCAATTGTCTGACAAAAGTGAAAAATGTAAATTTCCAATTTCAACCAAACATGCTAGAAATGCTCCCATTGTGCTAATTAGCTTATTGTGAGAATATTACAAACGTCTGACAAAACTGAAAAATGTAAATTTCCAATTTCAACCAAACATGCTAGAAATGCTCCAATTGAGCTAATTAGCTTATTGTGAGAATATTACAAGCGTCTGACAAAAGTGAAAAATTTATAATTCCAATTTCAATCAAACATGCTAGAAATGCTCCAATTGCGCAAATAAGCCTACTGTAAGAATTTTACAAACGTCTGACAAAACTGAAAATTTAAATTTTCAATTTCAACCAAACATGCTAGAAATGCTCCAATTGAGCTAATTAGCTTATTGTGAGAATATTGCAATTGTTTGACAAAAGTGAAAAATGTAAATTTCCAATTTCAACCAAACATGCTAGAAATGCTCCAATTGAGCTAATTAGCTTATTGTGAGAATATTACAAACATCTGACAAAACTGAAAAATGTAAATTTCCAATTTCAACCAAACATGCTAGAAATGTTCCAATTGAGCTAATTAGCTTATTGTGAGAATATCGCAATTGTATGACAAAATCGAAAAATGTAAATTTCTAATTTCAACCAAACATGCTAGAAATGCTCCAATTGAGCTAATTAGCTTATTGTGAGAATATTACAAACGTTTGACAAAAGTGAAAAATGTAAATTTCCAATTTCAACCAAACCTGCTAGAAATGCTCCAATTGAGCTAATTAGCTTATTGTGAGAATATTACAAACGTCTGACAAAACTGAAAAATGTAAATTGCCAATTTCAACCAAACATGCTAGAAATGCTCCAATTGAGCTAATTAGCTTATTGTGAGAATATTGCAATTGTCTGACAAAAGTGAAAAATGTAAATTTCCAATTTCAACCAAACATGCTAGAAATGCTCCAATTGAGCTAATTAGCTTATTGTGAGAATATTACAAACGTCTGACAAAAGTAAAAAATGTAAATTTCTGATTTCAACCAAACATGCTAGAAATGCTCCAATTGAGCTAATTAGCTTATTGTGAGAATATTACAAACGTCTGACCAAACTGAAAAATGTAAATTTCCAATTTCAACCAAACAAGCTAGAAATGCTCCAATTGAGCTAATTAGCTTATTGTGAGAATATTACAAACGTCTGACAAAACTGAAAAATGTAAATTTCCAATTTCAACCAAACATGCTAGAAATGCTCCAATTGAGCTAATTAGCTTATTGATAGAATATTGCAATTGTCTGACAAAAGTGAAAAATGTAAATTTCCAATTTCAACCAAACATGCTAGAAATGCTCCAATTGAGCTAATTAGCTTATTGTTAGAATATTACAAACGTCTGACAAAAGTGAAAAATGTAAATTTCCAATTTCAACCAAACATGCTAGAAATGCTCCAATTGAGCTAATTAGCTTATTGTGAGAATATTACAAACGTCTGACAAAACTGAAAAATGTAAATTTCCAATTTCAACCAAACATGCTAGAAATGCTCCAATTGAGCTAATTAGCTTATTGTGAGAATATTACAAACGTCTGACAAAAGTAAAAAATGTAAATTTCCAATTTTAACCAAACATGCTAGAAATGCTCCAATTGAGCTAATTAGCTTATTGTGAGAATATTACAAACGTCTGACAAAACTGAAAAATAGGAATTTCCAATTTCAACCAAACATGCTAGAAATGCTCCAATTGAGCTAATTAGCTTATTGATAATATATTGCAATTGTCTGACAAAAGTGAAAAATGTAAATTTCCAATTTCAACCAAACATGCTAGAAATGCTCCAATTGAGCTAATTAGCTTATTGTTAGAATATTACAAACGTCTGACAAAACTGAAAAATAGAAATTTCCAATTTCAACCAAACATGCTAGAAATGCTCCAATTGAGCTAATTAGCTTATTGATAGAATATTGCAATTGTCTGACAAAAGTGAAAAATGTAAATTTCCAATTTCAACCAAACATGCTAGAAATGCTCCAATTGAGCTAATTAGCTTATTGTGAGAATATTACAAACGTCTGACAAAACTGAAAAATGTAAATTTCCAATTTCAACCAAACATGGTAGAAATGCTCCAATTGAGCTAATTAGCTTATTGTGAGAATATTACAAACGTCTGACAAAAGTAAAAAATGTAAATTTCCAGTTTTAACCAAACATGCTAGAAATGCTCCAATTGAGCTAATTAGCTTATTGTGAGAATATTACAAAGGTCTGACAAAAGTGAAAAATGTAAATTTCCAATTTCAACCAAACATGCTAGAAATGCTCCAATTGAGCTAATTAGCTTATTGTGAGAATATTACAAACGTCTGACAAAACTTAAAAATGTAAATTTCCAATTTCAACCAAACATGCTAGAAATGCTCCAATTGAGCTAATTAGTTTATTGTGAGAATATTACAAACGTCTGACAAAACTGAAAAATGTAAATTTCCAATTTCAACCAAACAAGCTAGAAATGCTCCAATTGAGCTAATTAGCTTATTGTGAGAATATTACAAACGTCTGACAAAACTGAAAAATAGAAATTTCCAATTTCAACCAAACATGCTAGAAATGCTCCAATTGAGCTAATTAGCTTATTGATAGAATATTGCAATTGTCTGACAAAAGTGAAAAATGTAAATTTCCAATTTCAACCAAACATGCTAGAAATGCTCCAATTGAGCTAATTAGCTTAATGTTAGAATATTACAAACGTCTGACAAAAGTGAAAAATGTAAATTTCCAATTTCAACCAAACATGCTAGAAATGCTCCAATTGAGCTAATTAGCTTATTGTTAGAATATTACAAACGTCTGACAAAAGTGAAAAATGTAAATTTCCAATTTCAACCAAACATGCTAGAAATGCTCCAATTGAGCTAATTAGCTTATTGTGAGAATATTACAAACGTCTGACAAAACTGAAAAATGTAAATTTCCAATTTCAACCAAACATGCTAGAAATGCTCCAATTGAGCTAATTAGCTTATTGTGAGAATATTACAAACGTCTGACAAAAGTAAAAAATGTAAGTTTCCAATTTTAACCAAACATGCTAGAAATGCTCCAATTGAGCTAATTAGCTTATTGTGAGAATATTACAAACGTCTGACAAAACTGAAAAATAGGAATTTCCAATTTCAACCAAACATGCTAGAAATGCTCCAATTGAGCTAATTAGCTTATTGATAATATATTGCAATTGTCTGACAAAAGTGAAAAATGTAAATTTCCAATTTCAACCAAACATGCTAGAAATGCTCCAATTGAGCTAATTAGCTTATTGTTAGAATATTACAAACGTCTGACAAAACTGAAAAATAGGAATTTCCAATTTCAACCAAACATGCTAGAAATGCTCCAGTTGAGCTAATTAGCTTATTGTGAGAATATTACAAACGTCTGACAAAAGTAAAAAATGTAAATTTCCAATTTTAACCAAACATGCTAGAAATGCTCCAATTGAGCTAATTAGCTTATTGTGAGAATATTACAAAGGTCTGACAAAAGTGAAAAATGTAAATTTCCAATTTCAACCAAACATGCTAGAAATGCTCCAATTGAGCTAATTAGCTTATTGTGAGAATATTACAAACGTCTGACAAAACTTAAAAATGTAAATTTCCAATTTCAACCAAACATGCTAGAAATGCTCCAATTGAGCTAATTAGTTTATTGTGAGAATATTACAAACGTCTGACAAAACTGAAAAATGTAAATTTCCAATTTCAACCAAACAAGCTAGAGATGCTCCAATTGAGCTAATTAGCTTATTGTGAGAATATTACAAACGTCTGACAAAACTGAAAAATAGAAATTTCCAATTTCAACCAAACATGCTAGAAATGCTCCAATTGAGCTAATTAGCTTATTGATAGAATATTGCAATTGTCTGACAAAAGTGAAAAATGTAAATTTCCAATTTCAACCAAACATGCTAGAAATGCTCCAATTGAGCTAATTAGCTTAATGTTAGAATATTACAAACGTCTGACAAAAGTGAAAAATGTAAATTTCCAATTTCAACCAAACATGCTAGAAATGCTCCAATTGAGCTAATTAGCTTATTGTGAGAATATTACAAACGTCTGACAAAACTGAAAAATGTAAATTTCCAATTTCAACCAAACATGCTAGAAATGCTCCAATTGAGCTAATTAGCTTATTGTGAGAATATTACAAACGTCTGACAAAACTGAAAAATGTAAAATTCTAATTTCAACTAAACATGCTAGAAATGCTCCAATTGAGCTAATTAGCTTATTGTGAGAATATTGCAATTGTCTGACAAAAGTGAAAAATGTAAATTTCCAATTTCAACCAAACATGCTAGAAATGCTCCAATTGAGCTAATTAGCTTATTGTGAGAATATTACAAAGGTCTGACAAAAGTGAAAAATGTAAATTTCCAATTTCAACCAAACATGCTAGAAATGCTCCAATTGAGCTATTTAGCTTATTGTGAGAATATTACAAACGTCTGACAAAACTTAAAAATGTAAATTTCCAATTTCAACCAAACATGCTAGAAATGCTCCAATTGAGCTAATTAGCTTATTGTGAGAATATTACAAACGTCTGACAAAACTGAAAAATGTAAATTTCCAATTTCAACCAAACATGCTAGAAATGCTCCAATTGAGCTAATTAGCTTATTGATAGAATATTGCAATTGTCTGACAAAAGTGAAAAATGTAAATTTCCAATTTCAGACAAACATGCTAGAAATGCTCTAATTGAGCTAATTAGCTTATTGTTAGAATATTACAAACGTCTGACAAAAGTTAAAAATGTAAATTTCCAATTTCAACCAAACATGCTAGAAATGCTCCAATTGAGCTAATTAGTTTATTGTGAGAATATTACAAACGTCTGACAAAACTGAAAAATGTAAATTTCCAATTTCAACCAAACATGCTAGAAATGCTCCAATTGAGCTAATTAGCTTATTGTGAGAATATTACAAACGTCTGACAAAAGTAAAAAATGTAAATTTCTGATTTCAACCAAACATGCTAGAAATGCTCCAATTGAGCTAATTAGCTTATTGTGAGAATATTACAAACGTCTGACAAAACTGAAAAATAGGAATTTCCAATTTCAACCAAACATGCTAGAAATGCTCCAATTGAGCTAATTAGCTTATTGTGAGAATATTGCAATTGTCTGACAAAAGTGAAAAATGTAAATTTCCAATTTCAACCAAACATGCTAGAAATGTTCCAATTGAGCTAATTAGCTTATTGTGAGAATATTGCAATTGTCTGACAAAAGTGAAAAATGTAAATTTCCAATTTCAACCAAACATGTTAGAAATGCTCCAATTGTGCTAATTAGCTTATTGTGAGAATATTACAAACGTCTGACAAAACTGAAAAATGTAAATTTCCAATTTCAACCAAACATGCTAGAAATGCTCCAATTGAGCTAATTAGCTTATTGTGAGAATATTACAAGCGTCTGACAAAAGTGAAAAATTTATAATTCCAATTTCAATCAAACATGCTAGAAATGCTCCAATTGCGCAAATAAGCCTACTGTAAGAATTTTACAAACGTCTGACAAAACTGAAAATTTAAATTTTCAATTTCAACCAAACATGCTAGAAATGCTCCAATTGAGCTAATTAGCTTATTGTGAGAATATTGCAATTGTTTGACAAAAGTGAAAAATGTAAATTTCCAATTTCAACCAAACATGCTAGAAATGCTCCAATTGAGCTAATTAGCTTATTGTGAGAATATTACAAACATCTGACAAAACTGAAAAATGTAAATTTCCAATTTCAACCAAACATGCTAGAAATGTTCCAATTGAGCTAATTAGCTTATTGTGAGAATATCGCAATTGTATGACGAAATCGAAAAATGTAAATTTCTAATTTCAACCAAACATGCTAGAAATGCTCCAATTGAGCTAATTAGCTTATTGTGAGAATATTACAAACGTTTGACAAAAGTGAAAAATGTAAATTTCCAATTTCAACCAAACCTGCTAGAAATGCTCCAATTGAGCTAATTAGCTTATTGTGAGAATATTACAAACGTCTGACAAAACTGAAAAATGTAAATTGCCAATTTCAACCAAACATGCTAGAAATGCTCCAATTGAGCTAATTAGCTTATTGTGAGAATATTGCAATTGTCTGACAAAAGTGAAAAATGTAAATTTCCAATTTCAACCAAACATGCTAGAAATGCTCCAATTGAGCTAATTAGCTTATTGTGAGAATATTACAAACGTCTGACAAAAGTAAAAAATGTAAATTTCCAATTTCAACCAAACATGCTAGAAATGCTCCAATTGAGCTAATTAGCTTATTGATAGAATATTGCAATTGTCTGACAAAAGTGAAAAATGTAAATTTCCAATTTCAACCAAACATGCTAGAAATGCTCCAATTGAGCTAATTAGCTTATTGTTAGAATATTACAAACGTCTGACAAAAGTGAAAAATGTAAATTTCCAATTTCAACCAAACATGCTAGAAATGCTCCAATTGAGCTAATTAGCTTATTGTGAGAATATTACAAACGTCTGACAAAACTGAAAAATGTAAATTTCCAATTTCAACCAAACATGCTAGAAATGCTCCAATTGAGCTAATTAGCTTATTGTGAGAATATTACAAACGTCTGACAAAAGTAAAAAATGTAAATTTCCAATTTTAACCAAACATGCTAGAAATGCTCCAATTGAGCTAATTAGCTTATTGTGAGAATATTACAAACGTCTGACAAAACTGAAAAATAGGAATTTCCAATTTCAACCAAACATGCTAGAAATGCTCCAATTGAGCTAATTAGCTTATTGATAATATATTGCAATTGTCTGACAAAAGTGAAAAATGTAAATTTCCAATTTCAACCAAACATGCTAGAAATGCTCCAATTGAGCTAATTAGCTTATTGTTAGAATATTACAAACGTCTGACAAAACTGAAAAATAGAAATTTCCAATTTCAACCAAACATGCTAGAAATGCTCCAATTGAGCTAATTAGCTTATTGATAGAATATTGCAATTGTCTGACAAAAGTGAAAAATGTAAATTTCCAATTTCAACCAAACATGCTAGAAATGCTCCAATTGAGCTAATTAGCTTATTGTGAGAATATTACAAACGTCTGACAAAACTGAAAAATGTAAATTTCCAATTTCAACCAAACATGGTAGAAATGCTCCAATTGAGCTAATTAGCTTATTGTGAGAATATTACAAACGTCTGACAAAAGTAAAAAATGTGAATTTCCAATTTTAACCAAACATGCTAGAAATGCTCCAATTGAGCTAATTAGCTTATTGTGAGAATATTACAAAGGTCTGACAAAAGTGAAAAATGTAAATTTCCAATTTCAACCAAACATGCTAGAAATGCTCCAATTGAGCTAATTAGCTTATTGTGAGAATATTACAAACGTCTGACAAAACTTAAAAATGTAAATTTCCAATTTCAACCAAACATGCTAGAAATGCTCCAATTGAGCTAATTAGTTTATTGTGAGAATATTACAAACGTCTGACAAAACTGAAAAATGTAAATTTCCAATTTCAACCAAACAAGCTAGAAATGCTCCAATTGAGCTAATTAGCTTATTGTGAGAATATTACAAACGTCTGACAAAACTGAAAAATAGAAATTTCCAATTTCAACCAAACATGCTAGAAATGCTCCAATTGAGCTAATTAGCTTATTGATAGAATATTGCAATTGTCTGACAAAAGTGAAAAATGTAAATTTCCAATTTCAACCAAACATGCTAGAAATGCTCCAATTGAGCTAATTAGCTTAATGTTAGAATATTACAAACGTCTGACAAAAGTGAAAAATGTAAATTTCCAATTTCAACCAAACATGCTAGAAATGCTCCAATTGAGCTAATTAGCTTACTGTGAGAATATTACAAACGCCTGAAAAAACTGAAAAATGTAAATTTCCAATTTCAACCAAACATGCTAGAAATGCTCCAATTGAGCTAATTAGCTTATTGTGAGAATATTACAAACGTCTGACAAAAGTAAAAAATGTAAATTTCTGATTTCAACCAAACATGCTAGAAATGCTCCAATTGAGCTAATTAGCTTATTGTGAGAATATTGCAATTGTCTGACAAAAGTGAAAAATGTAAATTTCCAATTTCAACCAAACCTGCTAGAAATGCTCCAATTGAGCTAATTAGCTTATTGTGAGAATATTGCAATTGTCTGACAAAAGTGAAAAATGTAAATTTCCAATTTCAACCAAACATGCTAGAAATGTTCCAATTGAGCTAATTAGCTTATTGTGAGAATATTGCAATTGTCTGACAAAAGTGAAAAATGTAAATTTCCAATTTCAACCAAACATGCTAGAAATGCTCCAATTGTGCTAATTAGCTTATTGTGAGAATATTACAAACGTCTGACAAAACTGAAAAATGTAAATTTCCAATTTCAACCAAACATGCTAGAAATGCTCCAATTGAGCTAATTAGCTTATTGTGAGAATATTACAAGCGTCTGACAAAAGTGAAAAATTTATAATTCCAATTTCAATCAAACATGCTAGAAATGCTCCAATTGCGCAAATAAGCCTACTGTAAGAATTTTACAAACGTCTGACAAAACTGAAAATTTAAATTTTCAATTTCAACCAAACATGCTAGAAATGCTCCAATTGAGCTAATTAGCTTATTGTGAGAATATTGCAATTGTTTGACAAAAGTGAAAAATGTAAATTTCCAATTTCAACCAAACATGCTAGAAATGCTCCAATTGAGCTAATTAGCTTATTGTGAGAATATTACAAACGTCTGACAAAACTGAAAAATGTAAATTTCCAATTTCAACCAAACATGCTAGAAATGTTCCAATTGAGCTAATTAGCTTATTGTGAGAATATCGCAATTGTATGACAAAATCGAAAAATGTAAATTTCCAATTTCAACCAAACATGCTAGAAATGCTCCAATTGAGCTAATTAGCTTATTGTGAGAATATTACAAACGTTTGACAAAAGTGAAAAATGTAAATTTCCAATTTCAACCAAACCTGCTAGAAATGCTCCAATTGAGCTAATTAGCTTATTGTGAGAATATTACAAACGTCTGACAAAACTGAAAAATGTAAATTGCCAATTTCAACCAAACATGCTAGAAATGCTCCAATTGAGCTAATTAGCTTATTGTGAGAATATTGCAATTGTCTGACAAAAGTGAAAAATGTAAATTTCCAATTTCAACCAAACATGCTAGAAATGCTCCAATTGAGCTAATTAGCTTATTGTGAGAATATTACAAACGTCTGACAAAAGTAAAAAATGTAAATTTCTGATTTCAACCAAACATGCTAGAAATGCTCCAATTGAGCTAATTAGCTTATTGTGAGAATATTACAAACGTCTGACCAAACTGAAAAATGTAAATTTCCAATTTCAACCAAACAAGCTAGAAATGCTCCAATTGAGCTAATTAGCTTATTGCGAGAATATTACAAACGTCTGACAAAACTGAAAAATGTAAATTTCCAATTTCAACCAAACATGCTAGAAATGCTCCAATTGAGCTAATTAGCTTATTGATAGAATATTGCAATTGTCTGACAAAAGTGAAAAATGTAAATTTCCAATTTCAGACAAACATGCTAGAAATGCTCTAATTGAGCTAATTAGCTTATTGTTAGAATATTACAAACGTCTGACAAAAGTTAAAAATGTAAATTTCCAATTTCAACCAAACATGCTAGAAATGCTCCAATTGAGCTAATTAGTTTATTGTGAGAATATTACAAACGTCTGACAAAACTGAAAAATGTAAATTTCCAATTTCAACCAAACATGCTAGAAATGCTCCAATTGAGCTAATTAGCTTATTGTGAGAATATTACAAACGTCTGACAAAAGTAAAAAATGTAAATTTCTGATTTCAACCAAACATGCTAGAAATGCTCCAATTGAGCTAATTAGCTTATTGTGAGAATATTACAAACGTCTGACAAAACTGAAAAATGTAAATTTCCAATTTCAACCAAACATGCTAGAAATGCTCCAATTGAGCTAATTAGCTTATTGTGAGAATATTGCAATTGTCTGACAAAAGTGAAAAATGTAAATTTCCAATTTCAACCAAACATGCTAGAAATGTTCCAATTGAGCTAATTAGCTTATTGTGAGAATATTGCAATTGTCTGACAAAAGTGAAAAATGTAAATTTCCAATTTCAACCAAACATGCTAGAAATGCTCCCATTGTGCTAATTAGCTTATTGTGAGAATATTACAAACGTCTGACAAAACTGAAAAATGTAAATTTCCAATTTCAACCAAACATGCTAGAAATGCTCCAATTGAGCTAATTAGCTTATTGTGAGAATATTACAAGCGTCTGACAAAAGTGAAAAATTTATAATTCCAATTTCAATCAAACATGCTAGAAATGCTCCAATTGCGCAAATAAGCCTACTGTAAGAATTTTACAAACGTCTGACAAAACTGAAAAATGTAAATTTCCAATTTCAACCAAACATGCTAGAAATGCTCCAATTGAGCTAATTAGCTTATTGTGAGAATATTACAAACGTCTGACAAAAGTAAAAAATGTAAATTTCCAATTTTAACCAAACATGCTAGAAATGCTCCAATTGAGCTAATTAGCTTATTGTGAGAATATTACAAACGTCTGACAAAACTGAAAAATAGGAATTTCCAATTTCAACCAAACATGCTAGAAATGCTCCAATTGAGCTAATTAGCTTATTGATAATATATTGCAATTGTCTGACAAAAGTGAAAAATGTAAATTTCCAATTTCAACCAAACATGCTAGAAATGCTCCAATTGAGCTAATTAGCTTATTGTTAGAATATTACAAACGTCTGACAAAACTGAAAAATAGAAATTTCCAATTTCAACCAAACATGCTAGAAATGCTCCAATTGAGCTAATTAGCTTATTGATAGAATATTGCAATTGTCTGACAAAAGTGAAAAATGTAAATTTCCAATTTCAACCAAACATGCTAGAAATGCTCCAATTGAGCTAATTAGCTTATTGTGAGAATATTACAAACGTCTGACAAAACTGAAAAATGTAAATTTTCAATTTCAACCAAACATGGTAGAAATGCTCCAATTGAGCTAATTAGCTTATTGTGAGAATATTACAAACGTCTGACAAAAGTAAAAAATGTAAATTTCCAATTTTAACCAAACATGCTAGAAATGCTCCAATTGAGCTAATTAGCTTATTGTGAGAATATTACAAAGGTCTGACAAAAGTGAAAAATGTAAATTTCCAATTTCAACCAAACATGCTAGAAATGCTCCAATTGAGCTAATTAGCTTATTGTGAGAATATTACAAACGTCTGACAAAACTTAAAAATGTAAATTTCCAATTTCAACCAAACATGCTAGAAATGCTCCAATTGAGCTAATTAGTTTATTGTGAGAATATTACAAACGTCTGACAAAACTGAAAAATGTAAATTTCCAATTTCAACCAAACAAGCTAGAAATGCTCCAATTGAGCTAATTAGCTTATTGTGAGAATATTACAAACGTCTGACAAAACTGAAAAATAGAAATTTCCAATTTCAACCAAACATGCTAGAAATGCTCCAATTGAGCTAATTAGCTTATTGATAGAATATTGCAATTGTCTGACAAAAGTGAAAAATGTAAATTTCCAATTTCAACCAAACATGCTAGAAATGCTCCAATTGAGCTAATTAGCTTAATGTTAGAATATTACAAACGTCTGACAAAAGTGAAAAATGTAAATTTCCAATTTCAACCAAACATGCTAGAAATGCTCCAATTGAGCTAATTAGCTTATTGTTAGAATATTACAAACGTCTGACAAAAGTGAAAAATGTAAATTTCCAATTTCAACCAAACATGCTAGAAATGCTCCAATTGAGCTAATTAGCTTATTGTGAGAATATTACAAACGTCTGACAAAACTGAAAAATGTAAATTTCCAATTTCAACCAAACATGCTAGAAATGCTCCAATTGAGCTAATTAGCTTATTGTGAGAATATTACAAACGTCTGACAAAAGTAAAAAATGTAAATTTCCAATTTTAACCAAACATGCTAGAAATGCTCCAATTGAGCTAATTAGCTTATTGTGAGAATATTACAAACGTCTGACAAAACTGAAAAATAGGAATTTCCAATTTCAACCAAACATGCTAGAAATGCTCCAATTGAGCTAATTAGCTTATTGATAATATATTGCAATTGTCTGACAAAAGTGAAAAATGTAAATTTCCAATTTCAACCAAACATGCTAGAAATGCTCCAATTGAGCTAATTAGCTTATTGTTAGAATATTACAAACGTCTGACAAAACTGAAAAATAGAAATTTCCAATTTCAACCAAACATGCTAGAAATGCTCCAATTGAGCTAATTAGCTTATTGATAGAATATTGCAATTGTCTGACAAAAGTGAAAAATGTAAATTTCCAATTTCAACCAAACATGCTAGAAATGCTCCAATTGAGCTAATTAGCTTATTGTGAGAATATTACAAACGTCTGACAAAACTGAAAAATGTAAATTTCCAATTTCAACCAAACATGCTAGAAATGCTCCAATTGAGCTAATTAGCTTATTGTGAGAATATTACAAACGTCTGACAAAAGTAAAAAATGTAAATTTCCAATTTTAACCAAACATGCTAGAAATGCTCCAATTGAGCTAATTAGCTTATTGTGAGAATATTACAAAGGTCTGACAAAAGTGAAAAATGTAAATTTCCAATTTCAACCAAACATGCTAGAAATGCTCCAATTGAGCTAATTAGCTTATTGTGAGAATATTACAAACGTCTGACAAAACTTAAAAATGTAAATTTCCAATTTCAACCAAACATGCTAGAAATGCTCCAATTGAGCTAATTAGTTTATTGTGAGAATATTACAAACGTCTGACAAAACTGAAAAATGTAAATTTCCAATTTCAACCAAACAAGCTAGAAATGCTCCAATTGAGCTAATTAGCTTATTGTGAGAATATTACAAACGTCTGACAAAACTGAAAAATGTAAATTTCCAATTTCAACCAAACATGCTAGAAATGCTCCAATTGAGCTAATTAGTTTATTGTGAGAATATTACAAACGTCTGACAAAACTGAAAAATGTAAATTTCCAATTTCAACCAAACATGCTAGAATTGCTCCAATTGAGCTAATTAGCTTATTGTGAGAATATTGCAATCGTCTGACAAAAGTGAAAAATGTAAATTTCCAATTTCAACCAAACATGCTAGAAATGTTCCAATTGAGCTAATTAGCTTATTGTGAGAATATTGCAATTGTCTGACAAAAGTGAAAAATGTAAATTTCCAATTTCAACCAAACATGCTAGAAATGCTCCAATTGTGCTAATTAGCTTATTGTGAGAATATTACAAACGTCTGACAAAACTGAAAAATGTAAATTTCCAATTTCAACCAAACATGCTAGAAATGCTCCAATTGAGCTAATTAGCTTATTGTGAAAATATTACAAGCGTCTGACAAAAGTGAAAAATTTATAATTCCAATTTCAATCAAACATGCTAGAAATGCTCCAATTGCGCAAATAAGCCTACTGTAAGAATTTTACAAACGTCTGACAAAACTGAAAATTTAAATTTTCAATTTCAACCAAACATGCTAGAAATGCTCCAATTGAGCTAATTAGCTTATTGTGAGAATATTGCAATTGTTTGACAAAAGTGAAAAATGTAAATTTCCAATTTCAACCAAACATGCTAGAAATGCTCCAATTGAGCTAATTAGCTTATTGTGAGAATATTACAAACATCTGACAAAACTGAAAAATGTAAATTTCCAATTTCAACCAAACATGCTAGAAATGTTCCAATTGAGCTAATTAGCTTATTGTGAGAATATCGCAATTGTATGACAAAATCGAAAAATGTAAATTTCTAATTTCAACCAAACATGCTAGAAATGCTCCAATTGAGCTAATTAGCTTATTGTGAGAATATTACAAACGTTTGACAAAAGTGAAAAATGTAAATTTCCAATTTCAACCAAACCTGCTAGAAATGCTCCAATTGAGCTAATTAGCTTATTGTGAGAATATTACAAACGTCTGACAAAACTGAAAAATGTAAATTGCCAATTTCAACCAAACATGCTAGAAATGCTCCAATTGAGCTAATTAGCTTATTGTGAGAATATTGCAATTGTCTGACAAAAGTGAAAAATGTAAATTTCCAATTTCAACCAAACATGCTAGAAATGCTCCAATTGAGCTAATTAGCTTATTGTGAGAATATTACAAACGTCTGACAAAAGTAAAAAATGTAAATTTCCAATTTCAACCAAACATGCTAGAAATGCTCCAATTGAGCTAATTAGCTTATTGATAGAATATTGCAATTGTCTGACAAAAGTGAAAAATGTAAATTTCCAATTTCAACCAAACATGCTAGAAATGCTCCAATTGAGCTAATTAGCTTATTGTTAGAATATTACAAACGTCTGACAAAAGTGAAAAATGTAAATTTCCAATTTCAACCAAACATGCTAGAAATGCTCCAATTGAGCTAATTAGCTTATTGTGAGAATATTACAAACGTCTGACAAAACTGAAAAATGTAAATTTCCAATTTCAACCAAACATGCTAGAAATGCTCCAATTGAGCTAATTAGCTTATTGTGAGAATATTACAAACGTCTGACAAAAGTAAAAAATGTAAATTTCCAATTTTAACCAAACATGCTAGAAATGCTCCAATTGAGCTAATTAGCTTATTGTGAGAATATTACAAACGTCTGACAAAACTGAAAAATAGGAATTTCCAATTTCAACCAAACATGCTAGAAATGCTCCAATTGAGCTAATTAGCTTATTGATAATATATTGCAATTGTCTGACAAAAGTGAAAAATGTAAATTTCCAATTTCAACCAAACATGCTAGAAATGCTCCAATTGAGCTAATTAGCTTATTGTTAGAATATTACAAACGTCTGACAAAACTGAAAAATAGAAATTTCCAATTTCAACCAAACATGCTAGAAATGCTCCAATTGAGCTAATTAGCTTATTGATAGAATATTGCAATTGTCTGACAAAAGTGAAAAATGTAAATTTCCAATTTCAACCAAACATGCTAGAAATGCTCCAATTGAGCTAATTAGCTTATTGTGAGAATATTACAAACGTCTGACAAAACTGAAAAATGTAAATTTCCAATTTCAACCAAACATGGTAGAAATGCTCCAATTGAGCTAATTAGCTTATTGTGAGAATATTACAAACGTCTGACAAAAGTAAAAAATGTGAATTTCCAATTTTAACCAAACATGCTAGAAATGCTCCAATTGAGCTAATTAGCTTATTGTGAGAATATTACAAAGGTCTGACAAAAGTGAAAAATGTAAATTTCCAATTTCAACCAAACATGCTAGAAATGCTCCAATTGAGCTAATTAGCTTATTGTGAGAATATTACAAACGTCTGACAAAACTTAAAAATGTAAATTTCCAATTTCAACCAAACATGCTAGAAATGCTCCAATTGAGCTAATTAGTTTATTGTGAGAATATTACAAACGTCTGACAAAACTGAAAAATGTAAATTTCCAATTTCAACCAAACAAGCTAGAAATGCTCCAATTGAGCTAATTAGCTTATTGTGAGAATATTACAAACGTCTGACAAAACTGAAAAATAGAAATTTCCAATTTCAACCAAACATGCTAGAAATGCTCCAATTGAGCTAATTAGCTTATTGTGAGAATATTGCAATTGTCTGACAAAAGTGAAAAATGTAAATTTCCAATTTCAACCAAACATGCTAGAAATGCTCCAATTGAGCTAATTAGCTTATTGTGAGAATATTGCAATTGTTTGACAAAACTGAAAAATGTAAATTTCCAATTTCAACCAAACATGCTAGAAATGTTCCAATTGAGCTAATTAGCTTATTGTGAGAATATCGCAATTGTATGACAAAATCGAAAAATGTAAATTTCCAATTTCAACCAAACATGCTAGAAATGCTCCAATTGAGCTAATTAGCTTATTGTGAGAATATTACAAACGTTTGACAAAAGTGAAAAATGTAAATTTCCAATTTCAACCAAACCTGCTAGAAATGCTCCAATTGAGCTAATTAGCTTATTGTGAGAATATTACAAACGTCTGACAAAACTGAAAAATGTAAATTGCCAATTTCAACCAAACATGCTAGAAATGCTCCAATTGAGCTAATTAGCTTATTGTTAGAATATTACAAACGTCTGACAAAAGTGAAAAATGTAAATTTCCAATTTCAACCAAACATGCTAGAAATGCTCCAATTGAGCTAATTAGCTTATTGTGAGAATATTACAAACGTCTGACAAAACTGAAAAATGTAAATTTCCAATTTCAACCAAACATGCTAGAAATGCTCCAATTGAGCTAATTAGCTTATTGAGAGAATATTGCAATTGTCTGACAAAAGTGAAAAATGTAAATTTCCAATTTCAACCAAACATGCTAGAAATGCTCCAATTGAGCTAATTAGCTTATTGTGAGAATATTACAAACGTCTGACAAAACTGAAAAATGTAAATTTCCAATTTCAACCAAACATGCTAGAAATGCTCCAATTGAGCTAATTAGCTTATTGATAGAATATTGCAATTGTCTGACAAAAGTGAAAAATGTAAATTTCCAATTTCAACCAAACATGCTAGAAATGCTCCAATTGAGCTAATTAGCTTATTGTTAGAATATTACAAACGTCTGACAAAAGTGAAAAATGTAAATTTCCAATTTCAACCAAACATGCTAGAAATGCTCCAATTGAGCTAATTAGCTTATTGTGAGAATATTACAAACGTCTGAAAAAACTGAAAAATGTAAATTTCCAATTTCAACCAAACATGCTAGAAATGCTCCAATTGAGCTAATTAGCTTATTGTGAGAATATTACAAACGTCTGACAAAAGTAAAAAATGTAAATTTCCAATTTTAACCAAACATGCTAGAAATGCTCAAATTGAGCTAATTAGCTTATTGTGAGAATATTACAAACGTCTGACAAAAGTGAAAAATGTAAATTTCCAATTTCAACCAAACATGCTAGAAATGCTCCAATTGAGCTAATTAGCTTATTGATAGAATATTGCAATTGTCTGACAAAAGTGAAAAATGTAAATTTCCAATTTCAACCAAACATGCTAGAAATGCTCCAATTGAGCTAATTAGCTTATTGTTAGAATATTACAAACGTCTGACAAAAGTGAAAAATGTAAATTTCCAATTTCAACCAAACATGCTAGAAATGCTCCAATTGAGCTAATTAGCTTATTGTGAGAATATTACAAACGTCTGACAAAACTGAAAAATGTAAATTTCCAATTTCAACCAAACATGCTAGAAATGCTCCAATTGAGCTAATTAGCTTATTGTGAGAATATTACAAACGTCTGACAAAAGTAAAAAATGTAAATTTCTGATTTCAACCAAACATGCTAGAAATGCTCCAATTGAGCTAATTAGCTTATTGTGAGAATATTACAAACGTCTGACAAAACTGAAAAATAGAAATTTCCAATTTCAACCAAACATGCTAGAAATGCTCCAATTGAGCTAATTAGCTTATTGTGAGAATATTGCAATTGTCTGACAAAAGTGAAAAATGTAAATTTCCAATTTCAACCAAACCTGCTAGAAATGCTCCAATTGAGCTAATTAGCTTATTGTGAGAATATTGCAATTGTCTGACAAAAGTGAAAAATGTAAATTTCCAATTTCAACCAAACATGCTAGAAATGCTCCAATTGTGCTAATTAACTTATTGTGAGAATATTACAAACGTCTGACAAAACTGAAAAATGTAAATTTCCAATTTCAACCAAACATGCTAGAAATGCTCCAATTGAGCTAATTAGCTTATTGTGAGAATATTACAAACGTCTGACAAAAGTGAAAAATTTATAATTCCAATTTCAATCAAACATGCTAGAAATGCTCCAATTGCGCAAATAAGCCTACTGTAAGAATTTTACAAATGTCTGACAAAACTGAAAATTTAAATTTTCAATTTCAACCAAACATGCTAGAAATGCTCCAATTGAGCTAATTAGCTTATTGATAGAATATTGCAATTGTCTGACAAAAGTGAAAAATGTAAATTTCCAATTTCAACCAAACATGCTAGAAATGCTCCAATTGAGCTAATTAGCTTATTGTGAGAATATTACAAACGTCTGACAAAACTGAAAAATGTAAATTTCCAATTTCAACCAAACATGCTAGAAATGCTCCAATTGAGCTAATTAGCTTATTGTGAGAATATTACAAACGTCTGACAAAACTGAAAAATGTAAATTTCCAATTTCAACCAAACATGCTAGAAATGCTCCAATTGAGCTAATTAGCTTATTGTGAGAATATTACAAACGTCTGACAAAAGTGAAAAATTTATAATTCCAATTTCAATCAAACATGCTAGAAATGCTCCAATTGCGCAAATAAGCCTACTGTAAGAATTTTACAAACGTCTGACAAAACTGAAAATTTAAATTTTCAATTTCAACCAAGCATGCTAGAAATGCTCCAATTGAGCTAATTAGCTTATTGTGAGAATATTACAAACGTCTGACAAAAGTGAAAAATGTAAATTTCCAATTTCAACCAAACATGCTAGAAATGCTCCAATTGAGCTAATTAGCTTATTGTGAGAATATTACAAACGTCTGACAAAACTGAAAAATGTAAATTTCCAATTTCAACCAAACATGCTAGAAATGCTCCAATTGAGCTAATTAGCTTATTGTGAGAATATTACAAACGTCTGACAAAACTGAAAAATGTAAATTTCCAATTTCAACCAAACATGCTAGAAATGCTCAAATTGCGCAAATAAACCTACTGTAAGAATTTTACAAAAGTCTGACAAAACTGAAAAATGTAAATTTCTAATTTCAACCAAACATGCTAGAAATGCTCCAATTGAGCTAATTAGCTTATTGTGAGAATATTACAAACGTCTGACAAAACTGAAAAATGTAAATTTCCAATTTCAACCAAACATGCTAGAAATGCTCCAATTGAGCTAATTAGCTTATTGTGAGAATATTACAAACGTCTGACAAAACTGAAAAATGTAAAATTCTAATTTCAACTAAACATGCTAGAAATGCTCCAATTGAGCTAATTAGCTTATTGTGAGAATATTGCAATTGTCTGACAAAAGTGAAAAATGTAAATTTCCAATTTTAACCAAACATGCTAGAAATGCTCCAATTGAGCTAATTAGCTTATTGTGAGAATATTACAAAGGTCTGACAAAAGTGAAAAATGTAAATTTCCAATTTCAACCAAACATGCTAGAAATGCTCCAATTGAGCTATTTAGCTTATTGTGAGAATATTACAAACGTCTGACAAAACTTAAAAATGTAAATTTCCAATTTCAACCAAACATGCTAGAAATGCTCCAATTGAGCTATTTAGCTTATTGTGAGAATATTACAAACGTCTGACAAAACTGAAAAATGTAAATTTCCAATTTCAACCAAACATGCTAGAAATGCTCCAATTGAGCTAATTAGCTTATTGATAGAATATTGCAATTGTCTGACAAAAGTGAAAAATGTAAATTTCCAATTTCAGACAAACATGCTAGAAATGCTCTAATTGAGCTAATTAGCTTATTGTTAGAATATTACAAACGTCTGACAAAAGTTAAAAATGTAAATTTCCAATTTCAACCAAACATGCTAGAAATGCTCCAATTGAGCTAATTAGTTTATTGTGAGAATATTACAAACGTCTGACAAAACTGAAAAATGTAAATTTCCAATTTCAACCAAACATGCTAGAAATGCTCCAATTGAGCTAATTAGCTTATTGTGAGAATATTACAAACGTCTGACAAAAGTAAAAAATGTAAATTTCTGATTTCAACCAAACATGCTAGAAATGCTCCAATTGAGCTAATTAGCTTATTGTGAGAATATTACAAACGTCTGACAAAACTGAAAAATGTAAATTTCCAATTTCAACCAAACATGCTAGAAATGCTCCAATTGAGCTAATTAGCTTATTGTGAGAATATTACAAACGTCTGACAAAAGTAAAAAATGTAAATTTCTGATTTCAACCAAACATGCTAGAAATGCTCCAATTGAGCTAATTAGCTTATTGTGAGAATATTACAAACGTCTGACAAAACTGAAAAATAGAAATTTCCAATTTCAACCAAACATGCTAGAAATGCTCCAATTGAGCTAATTAGCTTATTGTGAGAATATTGCAATTGTCTGACAAAAGTGAAAAATGTAAATTTCCAATTTCAACCAAACCTGCTAGAAATGCTCCAATTGAGCTAATTAGCTTATTGTGAGAATATTGCAATTGTCTGACAAAAGTGAAAAATGTAAATTTCCAATTTCAACCAAACATGCTAGAAATGCTCCAATTGTGCTAATTAACTTATTGTGAGAATATTACAAACGTCTGACAAAACTGAAAAATGTAAATTTCCAATTTCAACCAAACATGCTAGAAATGCTCCAATTGAGCTAATTAGCTTATTGTGAGAATATTACAAACGTCTGACAAAAGTGAAAAATTTATAATTCCAATTCCAATCAAAGATGCTAGAAATGCTCCAATTGCGCAAATAAGCCTACTGTAAGAATTTTACAAACGTCTGACAAAACTGAAAATTTAAATTTTCAATTTCAACCAAGCATGCTAGAAATGCTCCAATTGAGCTAATTAGCTTATTGTGAGAATATTGCAATTGTTTGACAAAAGTGAAAAATGTAAATTTCCAATTTCAACCAAACATGCTAGAAATGCTCCAATTGAGCTAATTAGCTTATTGATAGAATATTGCAATTGTCTGACAAAAGTGAAAAATGTAAATTTCCAATTTCAACCAAACCTGCTAGAAATGCTCCAATTGAGCTAATTAGCTTATTGTGAGAATATTGCAATTGTCTGACAAAAGTGAAAAATTTAAATTTTCAGTTTCAACCAAACATGCTAGAAATGCTCCAATTGAGCTAATTAGCTTATTGTGAGAATATTACAAACGTCTGACAAAACTGAAAAATGTAAATTTCCAATTTCAACCAAACATGCTAGAAATGCTCCAATTGAGCTAATTAGCTTATTGTGAGAATATTACAAACGTCTGACAAAAGTGAAAAATTTATAATTCCAATTTCAATCAAACATGCTAGAAATGCTCCAATTGCGCAAATAAGCCTACTGTAAGAATTTTACAAACGTCTGACAAAACTGAAAATTTAAATTTTCAATTTCAACCAAGCATGCTAGAAATGCTCCAATTGAGCTAATTAGCTTATTGTGAGAATATTGCAATTGTTTGACAAAAGTGAAAAATGTAAATTTCCAATTTCAACCAAACATGCTAGAAATGCTCCAATTGAGCTAATTAGCTTATTGTGAGAATATTACAAACGTCTGACAAAACTGAAAAATGTAAATTTCCAATTTCAACCAAACATGCTAGAAATGCTCCAATTGAGCTAATTAGCTTATTGTGAGAATATTACAAACGTCTGACAAAACTGAAAAATGTAAATTTCCAATTTCAACCAAACATGCTAGAAATGCTCAAATTGCGCAAATAAACCTACTGTAAGAATTTTACAAAAGTCTGACAAAACTGAAAAATGTAAATTTCTAATTTCAACCAAACATGCTAGAAATGCTCCAATTGAGCTAATTAGCTTATTGTGAGAATATTACAAACGTCTGACAAAACTGAAAAATGTAAATTTCCAATTTCAACCAAACATGCTAGAAATGCTCCAATTGAGCTAATTAGCTTATTGTGAGAATATTACAAACGTCTGACAAAACTGAAAAATGTAAAATTCTAATTTCAACTAAACATGCTAGAAATGCTCCAATTGAGCTAATTAGCTTATTGTGAGAATATTGCAATTGTCTGACAAAAGTGAAAAATGTAAATTTCCAATTTCAACCAAACATGCTAGAAATGCTCCAATTGAGGTAATTAGCTTATTGTGAGAATATTACAAACGTCTGACAAAAGTAAAAAATGTAAATTTCTGATTTCAACCAAACATGCTAGAAATGCTCCAATTGAGCTAATTAGCTTATTGTGAGAATATTACAAACGTCTGACAAAACTGAAAAATGTAAATTTCCAATTTCAACCAAACATGCTAGAAATGCTCCAATTGAGCTAATTAGCTTATTGTGAGAATATTGCAATTGTTTGACAAAACTGAAAAATGTAAATTTCCAATTTCAACCAAACATGCTAGAAATGTTCCAATTGAGCTAATTAGCTTATTGTGAGAATATCGCAATTGTATGACAAAATCGAAAAATGTAAATTTCCAATTTCAACCAAACATGCTAGAAATGCTCCAATTGAGCTAATTAGCTTATTGTGAGAATATTACAAACGTTTGACAAAAGTGAAAAATGTAAATTTCCAATTTCAACCAAACCTGCTAGAAATGCTCCAATTGAGCTAATTAGCTTATTGTGAGAATATTACAAACGTCTGACAAAACTGAAAAATGTAAATTGCCAATTTCAACCAAACATGCTAGAAATGCTCCAATTGAGCTAATTAGCTTATTGTTAGAATATTACAAACGTCTGACAAAAGTGAAAAATGTAAATATCCAATTTCAACCAAACATGCTAGAAATGCTCCAATTGAGCTAATTAGCTTATTGTGAGAATATTACAAACGTCTGACAAAACTGAAAAATGTAAATTTCCAATTTCAACCAAACATGCTAGAAATGCTCAAATTGCGCAAATAAACCTACTGTAAGAATTTTACAAAAGTCTGACAAAACTGAAAAATGTAAATTTCTAATTTCAACCAAACATGCTAGAAATGCTCCAATTGAGCTAATTAGCTTATTGTGAGAATATTACAAACGTCTGACAAAACTGAAAAATGTAAATTTCCAATTTCAACCAAACATGCTAGAAATGCTCCAATTGAGCTAATTAGCTTATTGTGAGAATATTACAAACGTCTGACAAAACTGAAAAATGTAAAATTCTAATTTCAACTAAACATGCTAGAAATGCTCCAATTGAGCTAATTAGCTTATTGTGAGAATATTGCAATTGTCTGACAAAAGTGAAAAATGTAAATTTCCAATTTCAACCAAACATGCTAGAAATGCTCCAATTGAGCTAATTAGCTTATTGTGAGAATATTACAAAGGTCTGACAAAAGTGAAAAATGTAAATTTCCAATTTCAACCAAACATGCTAGAAATGCTCCAATTGAGCTATTTAGCTTATTGTGAGAATATTACAAACGTCTGACAAAACTTAAAAATGTAAATTTCCAATTTCAACCAAACATGCTAGAAATGCTCCAATTTAGCTATTTAGCTTATTGTGAGAATATTACAAACGTCTGACAAAACTGAAAAATGTAAATTTCCAATTTCAACCAAACATGCTAGAAATGCTCCAATTGAGCTAATTAGCTTATTGATAGAATATTGCAATTGTCTGACAAAAGTGAAAAATGTAAATTTCCAATTTCAGACAAACATGCTAGAAATGCTCTAATTGAGCTAATTAGCTTATTGTTAGAATATTACAAACGTCTGACAAAAGTTAAAAATGTAAATTTCCAATTTCAACCAAACATGCTAGAAACGCTCCAATTGAGCTAATTAGTTTATTGTGAGAATATTACAAACGTCTGACAAAACTGAAAAATGTAAATTTCCAATTTCAACCAAACATGCTAGAAATGCTCCAATTGAGCTAATTAGCTTATTGTGAGAATATTACAAACGTCTGACAAAAGTAAAAAATGTAAATTTCTGATTTCAACCAAACATGCTAGAAATGCTCCAATTGAGCTAATTAGCTTATTGTGAGAATATTACAAACGTCTGACAAAACTGAAAAATGTAAATTTCCAATTTCAACCAAACATGCTAGAAATGCTCCAATTGAGCTAATTAGCTTATTGTGAGAATATTGCAATTGTCTGACAAAAGTGAAAAATGTAAATTTCCAATTTCAACCAAACATGCTAGAAATGTTCCAATTGAGCTAATTAGCTTATTGTGAGAATATTGCAATTGTCTGACAAAAGTGAAAAATGTAAATTTCCAATTTCAACCAAACATGCTAGAAATGCTCCAATTGTGCTAATTAGCTTATTGTGAGAATATTACAAACGTCTGACAAAACTGAAAAATGTAAATTTCCAATTTCAACCAAACATGCTAGAAATGCTCCAATTGAGCTAATTAGCTTATTGTGAGAATATTACAAGCGTCTGACGAAAGTGAAAAATTTATAATTCCAATTTCAATCAAACATGCTAGAAATGCTCCAATTGCGCAAATAAGCCTACTGTAAGAATTTTACAAACGTCTGACAAAACTGAAAATTTAAATTTTCAATTTCAACCAAACATGCTAGAAATGCTCCAATTGAGCTAATTAGCTTATTGTGAGAATATTGCAATTGTTTGACAAAACTGAAAAATGTAAATTTCCAATTTCAACCAAACATGCTAGAAATGTTCCAATTGAGCTAATTAGCTTATTGTGAGAATATCGCAATTGTATGACAAAATCGAAAAATGTAAATTTCCAATTTCAACCAAACATGCTAGAAATGCTCCAATTGAGCTAATTAGCTTATTGTGAGAATATTACAAACGTTTGACAAAAGTGAAAAATGTAAATTTCCAATTTCAACCAAACCTGCTAGAAATGCTCCAATTGAGCTAATTACCTTATTGTGAGAATATTACAAACGTCTGACAAAACTGAAAAATGTAAATTGCCAATTTCAACCAAACATGCTAGAAATGCTCCAATTGAGCTAATTAGCTTATTGTGAGAATATTGCAATTGTCTGACAAAAGTGAAAAATGTAAATTTCCAATTTCAACCAAACATGCTAGAAATGCTCCAATTGAGCTAATTAGCTTATTGTGAGAATATTACAAACGTCTGACAAAAGTAAAAAATGTAAATTTCTGATTTCAACCAAACATGCTAGAAATGCTCCAATTGAGCTAATTAGCTTATTGTGAGAATATTACAAACGTCTGACCAAACTGAAAAATGTAAATTTCCAATTTCAACCAAACAAGCTAGAAATGCTCCAATTGAGCTAATTAGCTTATTGTGAGAATATTACAAACGTCTGACAAAACTGAAAAATGTAAATTTCCAATTTCAACCAAACATGCTAGAAATGCTCCAATTGAGCTAATTAGCTTATTGATAGAATATTGCAATTGTCTGACAAAAGTGAAAAATGTAAATTTCCAATTTCAACCAAACATGCTAGAAATGCTCCAATTGAGCTAATTAGCTTATTGTTAGAATATTACAAACGTCTGACAAAAGTGAAAAATGTAAATTTCCAATTTCAACCAAACATGCTAGAAATGCTCCAATTGAGCTAATTAGCTTATTGTGAGAATATTACAAACGTCTGACAAAACTGAAAAATGTAAATTTCCAATTTCAACCAAACATGCTAGAAATGCTCCAATTGAGCTAATTAGCTTATTGTGAGAATATTACAAACGTCTGACAAAAGTAAAAAATGTAAATTTCCAATTTTAACCAAACATGCTAGAAATGCTCCAATTGAGCTAATTAGCTTATTGTGAGAATATTACAAACGTCTGACAAAACTGAAAAATAGGAATTTCCAATTTCAACCAAACATGCTAGAAATGCTCCAATTGAGCTAATTAGCTTATTGATAATATATTGCAATTGTCTGACAAAAGTGAAAAATGTAAATTTCCAATTTCAACCAAACATGCTAGAAATGCTCCAATTGAGCTAATTAGCTTATTGTTAGAATATTACAAACGTCTGACAAAAGTGAAAAATGTAAATTTCCAATTTCAACCAAACATGCTAGAAATGCTCCAATTGAGCTAATTAGCTTATTGTGAGAATATTACAAACGTCTGACAAAACTGAAAAATGTAAATTTCCAATTTCAACCAAACATGCTAGAAATGCTCCAATTGAGCTAATTAGCTTATTGAGAGAATATTGCAATTGTCTGACAAAAGTGAAAAATGTAAATTTCCAATTTCAACCAAACATGCTAGAAATGCTCCAATTGAGCTAATTAGCTTATTGTGAGAATATTACAAACGTCTGACAAAACTGAAAAATGTAAATTTCCAATTTCAACCAAACATGCTAGAAATGCTCCAATTGAGCTAATTAGCTTATTGTGAGAATATTACAAACGTCTGACAAAAGTAAAAAATGTAAATTTCCAATTTTAACCAAACATGCTAGAAATGCTCAAATTGAGCTAATTAGCTTATTGTGAGAATATTACAAACGTCTGACAAAAGTGAAAAATGTTAATTTCCAATTTCAACCAAACATGCTAGAAATGCTCCAATTGAGCTAATTAGCTTATTGATAGAATATTGCAATTGTCTGACAAAAGTGAAAAATGTAAATTTCCAATTTCAGACAAATATGCTAGAAATGCTCTAATTGAGCTAATTAGCTTATTGTTAGAATATTACAAACGTCTGACAAAAGTGAAAAATGTAAATTTCCAATTTCAACCAAACATGCTAGAAATGCTCCAATTGAGCTAATTAGCTTATTGTGAGAATATTACAAACGTCTGACAAAACTGAAAAATGTAAATTTCCAATTTCAACCAAACATGCTAGAAATGCTCCAATTGAGCTAATTAGCTTATTGTGAGAATATTACAAACGTCTGACAAAAGTAAAAAATGTAAATTTCTGATTTCAACCAAACATGCTAGAAATGCTCCAATTGAGCTAATTAGCTTATTGTGAGAATATTACAAACGTCTGACAAAACTGAAAAATAGAAATTTCCAATTTCAACCAAACATGCTAGAAATGCTCCAATTGAGCTAATTAGCTTATTGTGAGAATATTGCAATTGTCTGACAAAAGTGAAAAATGTAAATTTCCAATTTCAACCAAACCTGCTAGAAATGCTCCAATTGAGCTAATTAGCTTATTGTGAGAATATTGCAATTGTCTGACAAAAGTGAAAAATGTAAATTTCCAATTTCAACCAAACATGCTAGAAATGCTCCAATTGTGCTAATTAACTTATTGTGAGAATATTACAAACGTCTGACAAAACTGAAAAATGTAAATTTCCAATTTCAACCAAACATGCTAGAAATGCTCCAATTGAGCTAATTAGCTTATTGTGAGAATATTACAAACGTCTGACAAAAGTGAAAAATTTATAATTCCAATTTCAATCAAACATGCTAGAAATGCTCCAATTGCGCAAATAAGCCTACTGTAAGAATTTTACAAACGTCTGACAAAACTGAAAATTTAAATTTTCAATTTCAACCAAACATGCTAGAAATGCTCCAATTGAGCTAATTAGCTTATTGATAGAATATTGCAATTGTCTGACAAAAGTGAAAAATGTAAATTTCCAATTTCAACCAAACATGCTAGAAATGCTCCAATTGAGCTAATTAGCTTATTGTGAGAATATTACAAACGTCTGACAAAACTGAAAAATAGAAATTTCCAATTTCAACCAAACATGCTAGAAATGCTCCAATTGAGCTAATTAGCTTATTGTGAGAATATTACAAACGTCTGACAAAACTGAAAAATGTAAATTTCCAATTTCAACCAAACATGCTAGAAATGCTCCAATTGAGCTAATTAGCTTATTGTGAGAATATTACAAACGTCTGACAAAAGTGAAAAATTTATAATTCCAATTTCAATCAAACATGCTAGAAATGCTCCAATTGCGCAAATAAGCCTACTGTAAGAATTTTACAAACGTCTGACAAAACTGAAAATTTAAATTTTCAATTTCAACCAAGCATGCTAGAAATGCTCCAATTGAGCTAATTAGCTTATTGTGAGAATATTACAAACGTCTGACAAAAGTGAAAAATGTAAATTTCCAATTTCAACCAAACATGCTAGAAATGCTCCAATTGAGCTAATTAGCTTATTGTGAGAATATTACAAACGTCTGACAAAACTGAAAAATGTAAATTTCCAATTTCAACCAAACATGCTAGAAATGCTCCAATTGAGCTAATTAGCTTATTGTGAGAATATTACAAACGTCTGACAAAACTGAAAAATGTAAATTTCCAATTTCAACCAAACATGCTAGAAATGCTCCAATTGAGCTAATTAGCTTATTGTGAGAATATTACAAACGTCTGACAAAAGTAAAAAATGTAAATTTCTGATTTCAACCAAACATGCTAGAAATGCTCCAATTGAGCTAATTAGCTTATTGTGAGAATATTACAAACGTCTGACAAAACTGAAAAATGTAAATTTCCAATTTCAACCAAACATGCTAGAAATGCTCCAATTGAGCTAATTAGCTTATTGTGAGAATATTACAAACGTCTGACAAAAGTAAAAAATGTAAATTTCTGATTTCAACCAAACATGCTAGAAATGCTCCAATTGAGCTAATTAGCTTATTGTGAGAATATTACAAACGTCTGACAAAACTGAAAAATAGAAATTTCCAATTTCAACCAAACATGCTAGAAATGCTCCAATTGAGCTAATTAGCTTATTGTGAGAATATTGCAATTGTCTGACAAAAGTGAAAAATGTAAATTTCCAATTTCAACCAAACCTGCTAGAAATGCTCCAATTGAGCTAATTAGCTTATTGTGAGAATATTGCAATTGTCTGACAAAAGTGAAAAATGTAAATTTCCAATTTCAACCAAACATGCTAGAAATGCTCCAATTGTGCTAATTAACTTATTGTGAGAATATTACAAACGTCTGACAAAACTGAAAAATGTAAATTTCCAATTTCAACCAAACATGCTAGAAATGCTCCAATTGAGCTAATTAGCTTATTGTGAGAATATTACAAACGTCTGACAAAAGTGAAAAATTTATAATTCCAATTTCAATCAAACATGCTAGAAATGCTCCAATTGCGCAAATAAGCCTACTGTAAGAATTTTACAAACGTCTGACAAAACTGAAAATTTAAATTTTCAATTTCAACCAAACATGCTAGAAATGCTCCAATTGAGCTAATTAGCTTATTGAGAGAATATTGCAATTGTCTGACAAAAGTGAAAAATGTAAATTTCCAATTTCAACCAAACATGCTAGAAATGCTCCAATTGAGCTAATTAGCTTATTGTGAGAATATTACAAACGTCTGACAAAACTGAAAAATAGAAATTTCCAATTTCAACCAAACATGCTAGAAATGCTCCAATTGAGCTAATTAGCTTATTGTGAGAATATTACAAACGTCTGACAAAACTGAAAAATGTAAATTTCCAATTTCAACCAAACATGCTAGAAATGCTCCAATTGAGCTAATTAGCTTATTGTGAGAATATTACAAACGTCTGACAAAAGTGAAAAATTTATAATTCCAATTTCAATCAAACATGCTAGAAATGCTCCAATTGCGCAAATAAGCCTACTGTAAGAATTTTACAAACGTCTGACAAAACTGAAAATTTAAATTTTCAATTTCAACCAAGCATGCTAGAAATGCTCCAATTGAGCTAATTAGCTTATTGTGAGAATATTGCAATTGTTTGACAAAAGTGAAAAATGTAAATTTCCAATTTCAACCAAACATGCTAGAAATGCTCCAATTGAGCTAATTAGCTTATTGTGAGAATATTACAAACGTCTGACAAAACTGAAAAATGTAAATTTCCAATTTCAACCAAACATGCTAGAAATGCTCCAATTGAGCTAATTAGCTTATTGTGAGAATATTACAAACGTCTGACAAAACTGAAAAATGTAAATTTCCAATTTCAACCAAACATGCTAGAAATGCTCAAATTGCGCAAATAAACCTACTGTAAGAATTTTACAAAAGTCTGACAAAACTGAAAAATGTAAATTTCTAATTTCAACCAAACATGCTAGAAATGCTCCAATTGAGCTAATTAGCTTATTGTGAGAATATTACAAACGTCTGACAAAACTGAAAAATGTAAATTTCCAATTTCAACCAAACATGCTAGAAATGCTCCAATTGAGCTAATTAGCTTATTGTGAGAATATTACAAACGTCTGACAAAACTGAAAAATGTAAATTTCCAATTTCAACCAAACATGCTAGAAATGCTCAAATTGCGCAAATAAACCTACTGTAAGAATTTTACAAAAGTCTGACAAAACTGAAAAATGTAAATTTCTAATTTCAACCAAACATGCTAGAAATGCTCCAATTGAGCTAATTAGCTTATTGTGAGAATATTACAAACGTCTGACAAAACTGAAAAATGTAAATTTCCAATTTCAACCAAACATGCTAGAAATGCTCCAATTGAGCTAATTAGCTTATTGTGAGAATATTACAAACGTCTGACAAAACTGAAAAATGTAAAATTTTAATTTCAACTAAACATGCTAGAAATGCTCCAATTGAGCTAATTAGCTTATTGTGAGAATATTGCAATTGTCTGACAAAAGTGAAAAATGTAAATTTCCAATTTCAACCAAACATGCTAGAAATGCTCCAATTGAGCTAATTAGCTTATTGTGAGAATATTACAAACGTCTGACAAAAGTAAAAAATGTAAATTTCTGATTTCAACCAAACATGCTAGAAATGCTCCAATTGAGCTAATTAGCTTATTGTGAGAATATTACAAACGTCTGACAAAACTGAAAAATGTAAATTTCCAATTTCAACCAAACATGCTAGAAATGCTCCAATTGAGCTAATTAGCTTATTGTGAGAATATTACAAACGTTTGACAAAAGTGAAAAATGTAAATTTCCAATTTCAACCAAACCTGCTAGAAATGCTCCAATTGAGCTAATTAGCTTATTGTGAGAATATTACAAACGTCTGACAAAACTGAAAAATGTAAATTGCCAATTTCAACCAAACATGCTAGAAATGCTCCAATTGAGCTAATTAGCTTATTGTTAGAATATTACAAACGTCTGACAAAAGTGAAAAATGTAAATTTCCAATTTCAACCAAACATGCTAGAAATGCTCCAATTGAGCTAATTAGCTTATTGTGAGAATATTACAAACGTCTGACAAAACTGAAAAATGTAAATTTCCAATTTCAACCAAACATGCTAGAAATGCTCCAATTGAGCTAATTAGCTTATTGAGAGAATATTGCAATTGTCTGACAAAAGTGAAAAATGTAAATTTCCAATTTCAACCAAACATGCTAGAAATGCTCCAATTGAGCTAATTAGCTTATTGTGAGAATATTACAAACGTCTGACAAAAGTAAAAAATGTAAATTTCCAATTTTAACCAAACATGCTAGAAATGCTCAAATTGAGCTAATTAGCTTATTGTGAGAATATTACAAACGTCTGACAAAAGTGAAAAATGTAAATTTCCAATTTCAACCAAACATGCTAGAAATGCTCCAATTGAGCTAATTAGCTTATTGATAGAATATTGCAATTGTCTGACAAAAGTGAAAAATGTAAATTTCCAATTTCAGACAAATATGCTAGAAATGCTCTAATTGAGCTAATTAGCTTATTGTTAGAATATTACAAACGTCTGACAAAAGTGAAAAATGTAAATTTCCAATTTCAACCAAACATGCTAGAAATGCTCCAATTGAGCTAATTAGCTTATTGTGAGAATATTACAAACGTCTGACAAAACTGAAAAATGTAAATTTCCAATTTCAACCAAACATGCTAGAAATGCTCCAATTGAGCTAATTAGCTTATTGTGAGAATATTACAAACGTCTGACAAAAGTAAAAAATGTAAATTTCTGATTTCAACCAAACATGCTAGAAATGCTCCAATTGAGCTAATTAGCTTATTGTGAGAATATTACAAACGTCTGACAAAACTGAAAAATAGAAATTTCCAATTTCAACCAAACTTGCTAGAAATGCTCCAATTGAGCTAATTAGCTTATTGTGAGAATATTGCAATTGTCTGACAAAAGTGAAAAATGTAAATTTCCAATTTCAACCAAACCTGCTAGAAATGCTCCAATTGAGCTAATTAGCTTATTGTGAGAATATTGCAATTGTCTGACAAAAGTGAAAAATGTAAATTTCCAATTTCAACCAAACATGCTAGAAATGCTCCAATTGTGCTAATTAACTTATTGTGAGAATATTACAAACGTCTGACAAAACTGAAAAATGTAAATTTCCAATTTCAACCAAACATGCTAGAAATGCTCCAATTGAGCTAATTAGCTTATTGTGAGAATATTACAAACGTCTGACAAAAGTGAAAAATTTATAATTCCAATTTCAATCAAACATGCTAGAAATGCTCCAATTGCGCAAATAAGCCTACTGTAAGAATTTTACAAACGTCTGACAAACTGAAAATTTAAATTTTCAATTTCAACCAAACATGCTAGAAATGCTCCAATTGAGCTAATTAGCTTATTGATAGAATATTGCAATTGTCTGACAAAAGTGAAAAATGTAAATTTCCAATTTCAACCAAACATGCTAGAAATGCTCCAATTGAGCTAATTAGCTTATTGTGAGAATATTACAAACGTCTGACAAAACTGAAAAATAGAAATTTCCAATTTCAACCAAACATGCTAGAAATGCTCCAATTGAGCTAATTAGCTTATTGTGAGAATATTACAAACGTCTGACAAAACTGAAAAATGTAAATTTCCAATTTCAACCAAACATGCTAGAAATGCTCCAATTGAGCTAATTAGCTTATTGTGAGAATATTACAAACGTCTGACAAAAGTGAAAAATTTATAATTCAAATTTCAATCAAACATGCTAGAAATGCTCCAATTGCGCAAATAAGCCTACTGTAAGAATTTTACAAACGTCTGACAAAACTGAAAATTTAAATTTTCAATTTCAACCAAGCATGCTAGAAATGCTCCAATTGAGCTAATTAGCTTATTGTGAGAATATTGCAATTGTTTGACAAAAGTGAAAAATGTAAATTTCCAATTTCAACCAAACATGCTAGAAATGCTCCAATTGAGCTAATTAGCTTATTGTGAGAATATTACAAACGTCTGACAAAACTGAAAAATGTAAATTTCCAATTTCAACCAAACATGCTAGAAATGCTCCAATTGAGCTAATTAGCTTATTGTGAGAATATTACAAACGTCTGACAAAACTGAAAAATGTAAATTTCCAATTTCAACCAAACATGCTAGAAATGCTCAAATTGCGCAAATAAACCTACTGTAAGAATTTTACAAAAGTCTGACAAAACTGAAAAATGTAAATTTCTAATTTCAACCAAACATGCTAGAAATGCTCCAATTGAGCTAATTAGCTTATTGTGAGAATATTACAAACGTCTGAAAAAACTGAAAAATGTAAATTTCCAATTTCAACCAAACATGCTAGAAATGCTCCAATTGAGCTAATTAGCTTATTGTGAGAATATTACAAACGTCTGACAAAACTGAAAAATGTAAAATTCTAATTTCAACTAAACATGCTAGAAATGCTCCAATTGAGCTAATTAGCTTATTGTGAGAATATTGCAATTGTCTGACAAAAGTGAAAAATGTAAATTTCCAATTTCAACCAAACATGCTAGAAATGCTCCAATTGAGCTAATTAGCTTATTGTGAGAATATTACAAAGGTCTGACAAAAGTGAAAAATGTAAATTTCCAATTTCAACCAAACATGCTAGAAATGCTCCAATTGAGCTATTTAGCTTATTGTGAGAATATTACAAACGTCTGACAAAACTTAAAAATGTAAATTTCCAATTTCAACCAAACATGCTAGAAATGCTCCAATTTAGCTATTTAGCTTATTGTGAGAATATTACAAACGTCTGACAAAACTGAAAAATGTAAATTTCCAATTTCAACCAAACATGCTAGAAATGCTCCAATTGAGCTAATTAGCTTATTGATAGAATATTGCAATTGTCTGACAAAAGTGAAAAATGTAAATTTCCAATTTCAGACAAACATGCTAGAAATGCTCTAATTGCGCTAATTAGCTTATTGTTAGAATATTACAAACGTCTGACAAAAGTTAAAAATGTAAATTTCCAATTTCAACCAAACATGCTAGAAATGCTCCAATTGAGCTAATTAGCTTATTGAGAGAATATTGCAATTGTCTGACAAAAGTGAAAAATGTAAATTTCCAATTTCAACCAAACATGCTAGAAATGCTCCAATTGAGCTAATTAGCTTATTGTGAGAATATTACAAACGTCTGACATAACTGAAAAATGTAAATTTCCAATTTCAACCAAACATGCTAGAAATGCTCCAATTGAGCTAATTAGCTTATTGAGAGAATATTGCAATTGTCTGACAAAAGTGAAAAATGTAAATTTCCAATTTCAACCAAACATGCTAGAAATGCTCCAATTGAGCTAATTAGCTTATTGTGAGAATATTACAAACGTCTGACAAAAGTAAAAAATGTAAATTTCCAATTTTAACCAAACATGCTAGAAATGCTCAAATTGAGCTAATTAGCTTATTGTGAGAATATTACAAACGTCTGACAAAAGTGAAAAATGTAAATTTCCAATTTCAACCAAACATGCTAGAAATGCTCCAATTGAGCTAATTAGCTTATTGATAGAATATTGCAATTGTCTGACAAAAGTGAAAAATGTAAATTTCCAATTTCAGACAAATATGCTAGAAATGCTCTAATTGAGCTAATTAGCTTATTGTTAGAATATTACAAACGTCTGACAAAAGTGAAAAATGTAAATTTCCAATTTCAACCAAACATGCTAGAAATGCTCCAATTGAGCTAATTAGCTTATTGTGAGAATATTACAAACGTCTGACAAAACTGAAAAATGTAAATTTCCAATTTCAACCAAACATGCTAGAAATGCTCCAATTGAGCTAATTAGCTTATTGTGAGAATATTACAAACGTCTGACAAAAGTAAAAAATGTAAATTTCTGATTTCAACCAAACATGCTAGAAATGCTCCAATTGAGCTAATTAGCTTATTGTGAGAATATTACAAACGTCTGACAAAACTGAAAAATAGAAATTTCCAATTTCAACCAAACATGCTAGAAATGCTCCAATTGAGCTAATTAGCTTATTGTGAGAATATTGCAATTGTCTGACAAAAGTGAAAAATGTAAATTTCCAATTTCAACCAAACCTGCTAGAAATGCTCCAATTGAGCTAATTAGCTTATTGTGAGAATATTGCAATTGTCTGACAAAAGTGAAAAATGTAAATTTCCAATTTCAACCAAACATGCTAGAAATGCTCCAATTGTGCTAATTAACTTATTGTGAGAATATTACAAACGTCTGACAAAACTGAAAAATGTAAATTTCCAATTTCAACCAAACATGCTAGAAATGCTCCAATTGAGCTAATTAGCTTATTGTGAGAATATTACAAACGTCTGACAAAAGTGAAAAATTTATAATTCCAATTTCAATCAAACATGCTAGAAATGCTCCAATTGCGCAAATAAGCCTACTGTAAGAATTTTACAAACGTCTGACAAACTGAAAATTTAAATTTTCAATTTCAACCAAACATGCTAGAAATGCTCCAATTGAGCTAATTAGCTTATTGATAGAATATTGCAATTGTCTGACAAAAGTGAAAAATGTAAATTTCCAATTTCAACCAAACATGCTAGAAATGCTCCAATTGAGCTAATTAGCTTATTGTGAGAATATTACAAACGTCTGACAAAACTGAAAAATAGAAATTTCCAATTTCAACCAAACATGCTAGA
This sequence comes from Watersipora subatra, assembly GCF_963576615.1. NCBI lineage: Eukaryota > Metazoa > Bryozoa > Gymnolaemata > Cheilostomatida > Watersiporidae > Watersipora > Watersipora subatra. Next base: position 135,476 of record NW_027045249.1, read on the forward strand.
AATGCTCCAATTGAGCTAATTAGCTTATTGTGAGAATATTACAAACGTCTGACAAAACTGAAAAATGTAAATTTCCAATTTCAACCAAACATGCTAGAAATGCTCCAATTGAGCTAATTAGCTTATTGTGAGAATATTACAAACGTCTGACAAAAGTGAAAAATTTATAATTCCAATTTCAATCAAACATGCTAGAAATGCTCCAATTGCGCAAATAAGCCTACTGTAAGAATTTTACAAACGTCTGACAAAACTGAAAATTTAAATTTTCAATTTCAACCAAGCATGCTAGAAATGCTCCAATTGAGCTAATTAGCTTATTGTGAGAATATTGCAATTGTTTGACAAAAGTGAAAAATGTAAATTTCCAATTTCAACCAAACATGCTAGAAATGCTCCAATTGAGCTAATTAGCTTATTGTGAGAATATTACAAACGTCTGACAAAACTGAAAAATGTAAATTTCCAATTTCAACCAAACATGCTAGAAATGCTCCAATTGAGCTAATTAGCTTATTGTGAGAATATTACAAACGTCTGACAAAACTGAAAAATGTAAATTTCCAATTTCAACCAAACATGCTAGAAATGCTCAAATTGCGCAAATAAACCTACTGTAAGAATTTTACAAAAGTCTGACAAAACTGAAAAATGTAAATTTCTAATTTCAACCAAACATGCTAGAAATGCTCCAATTGAGCTAATTAGCTTATTGTGAGAATATTACAAACGTCTGAAAAAACTGAAAAATGTAAATTTCCAATTTCAACCAAACATGCTAGAAATGCTCCAATTGAGCTAATTAGCTTATTGTGAGAATATTACAAACGTCTGACAAAACTGAAAAATGTAAAATTCTAATTTCAACTAAACATGCTAGAAATGCTCCAATTGAGCTAATTAGCTTATTGTGAGAATATTGCAATTGTCTGACAAAAGTGAAAAATGTAAATTTCCAATTTCAACCAAACATGCTAGAAATGCTCCAATTGAGCTAATTAGCTTATTGTGAGAATATTACAAAGGTCTGACAAAAGTGAAAAATGTAAATTTCCAATTTCAACCAAACATGCTAGAAATGCTCCAATTGAGCTATTTAGCTTATTGTGAGAATATTACAAACGTCTGACAAAACTTAAAAATGTAAATTTCCAATTTCAACCAAACATGCTAGAAATGCTCCAATTTAGCTATTTAGCTTATTGTGAGAATATTACAAACGTCTGACAAAACTGAAAAATGTAAATTTCCAATTTCAACCAAACATGCTAGAAATGCTCCAATTGAGCTAATTAGCTTATTGATAGAATATTGCAATTGTCTGACAAAAGTGAAAAATGTAAATTTCCAATTTCAGACAAACATGCTAGAAATGCTCTAATTGCGCTAATTAGCTTATTGTTAGAATATTACAAACGTCTGACAAAAGTTAAAAATGTAAATTTCCAATTTCAACCAAACATGCTAGAAATGCTCCAATTGAGCTAATTAGCTTATTGAGAGAATATTGCAATTGTCTGACAAAAGTGAAAAATGTAAATTTCCAATTTCAACCAAACATGCTAGAAATGCTCCAATTGAGCTAATTAGCTTATTGTGAGAATATTACAAACGTCTGACAAAAGTAAAAAATGTAAATTTCCAATTTTAACCAAACATGCTAGAAATGCTCAAATTGAGCTAATTAGCTTATTGTGAGAATATTACAAACGTCTGACAAAAGTGAAAAATGTAAATTTCCAATTTCAACCAAACATGCTAGAAATGCTCCAATTGAGCTAATTAGCTTATTGATAGAATATTGCAATTGTCTGACAAAAGTGAAAAATGTAAATTTCCAATTTCAGACAAATATGCTAGAAATGCTCTAATTGAGCTAATTAGCTTATTGTTAGAATATTACAAACGTCTGACAAAAGTGAAAAATGTAAATTTCCAATTTCAACCAAACATGCTAGAAATGCTCCAATTGAGCTAATTAGCTTATTGTGAGAATATTACAAACGTCTGACAAAACTGAAAAATGTAAATTTCCAATTTCAACCAAACATGCTAGAAATGCTCCAATTGAGCTAATTAGCTTATTGTGAGAATATTACAAACGTCTGACAAAAGTAAAAAATGTAAATTTCTGATTTCAACCAAACATGCTAGAAATGCTCCAATTGAGCTAATTAGCTTATTGTGAGAATATTACAAACGTCTGACAAAACTGAAAAATAGAAATTTCCAATTTCAACCAAACATGCTAGAAATGCTCCAATTGAGCTAATTAGCTTATTGTGAGAATATTGCAATTGTCTGACAAAAGTGAAAAATGTAAATTTCCAATTTCAACCAAACCTGCTAGAAATGCTCCAATTGAGCTAATTAGCTTATTGTGAGAATATTGCAATTGTCTGACAAAAGTGAAAAATGTAAATTTCCAATTTCAACCAAACATGCTAGAAATGCTCCAATTGTGCTAATTAACTTATTGTGAGAATATTACAAACGTCTGACAAAACTGAAAAATGTAAATTTCCAATTTCAACCAAACATGCTAGAAATGCTCCAATTGAGCTAATTAGCTTATTGTGAGAATATTACAAACGTCTGACAAAAGTGAAAAATTTATAATTCCAATTTCAATCAAACATGCTAGAAATGCTCCAATTGCGCAAATAAGCCTACTGTAAGAATTTTACAAACGTCTGACAAACTGAAAATTTAAATTTTCAATTTCAACCAAACATGCTAGAAATGCTCCAATTGAGCTAATTAGCTTATTGATAGAATATTGCAATTGTCTGACAAAAGTGAAAAATGTAAATTTCCAATTTCAACCAAACATGCTAGAAATGCTCCAATTGAGCTAATTAGCTTATTGTGAGAATATTACAAACGTCTGACAAAACTGAAAAATAGAAATTTCCAATTTCAACCAAACATGCTAGAAATGCTCCAATTGAGCTAATTAGCTTATTGTGAGAATATTACAAACGTCTGACAAAACTGAAAAATGTAAATTTCCAATTTCAACCAAACATGCTAGAAATGCTCCAATTGAGCTAATTAGCTTATTGTGAGAATATTACAAACGTCTGACAAAAGTGAAAAATTTATAATTCCAATTTCAATCAAACATGCTAGAAATGCTCCAATTGCGCAAATAAGCCTACTGTAAGAATTTTACAAACGTCTGACAAAACTGAAAATTTAAATTTTCAATTTCAACCAAGCATGCTAGAAATGCTCCAATTGAGCTAATTAGCTTATTGTGAGAATATTGCAATTGTTTGACAAAAGTGAAAAATGTAAATTTCCAATTTCAACCAAACATGCTAGAAATGCTCCAATTGAGCTAATTAGCTTATTGTGAGAATATTACAAACGTCTGACAAAACTGAAAAATGTAAATTTCCAATTTCAACCAAACATGCTAGAAATGCTCCAATTGAGCTAATTAGCTTATTGTGAGAATATTACAAACGTCTGACAAAACTGAAAAATGTAAATTTCCAATTTCAACCAAACATGCTAGAAATGCTCAAATTGCGCAAATAAACCTACTGTAAGAATTTTACAAAAGTCTGACAAAACTGAAAAATGTAAATTTCTAATTTCAACCAAACATGCTAGAAATGCTCCAATTGAGCTAATTAGCTTATTGTGAGAATATTACAAACGTCTGAAAAAACTGAAAAATGTAAATTTCCAATTTCAACCAAACATGCTAGAAATGCTCCAATTGAGCTAATTAGCTTATTGTGAGAATATTACAAACGTCTGACAAAACTGAAAAATGTAAAATTCTAATTTCAACTAAACATGCTAGAAATGCTCCAATTGAGCTAATTAGCTTATTGTGAGAATATTGCAATTGTCTGACAAAAGTGAAAAATGTAAATTTCCAATTTCAACCAAACATGCTAGAAATGCTCCAATTGAGCTAATTAGCTTATTGTGAGAATATTACAAAGGTCTGACAAAAGTGAAAAATGTAAATTTCCAATTTCAACCAAACATGCTAGAAATGCTCCAATTGAGCTATTTAGCTTATTGTGAGAATATTACAAACGTCTGACAAAACTTAAAAATGTAAATTTCCAATTTCAACCAAACATGCTAGAAATGCTCCAATTTAGCTATTTAGCTTATTGTGAGAATATTACAAACGTCTGACAAAACTGAAAAATGTAAATTTCCAATTTCAACCAAACATGCTAGAAATGCTCCAATTGAGCTAATTAGCTTATTGATAGAATATTGCAATTGTCTGACAAAAGTGAAAAATGTAAATTTCCAATTTCAGACAAACATGCTAGAAATGCTCTAATTGCGCTAATTAGCTTATTGTTAGAATATTACAAACGTCTGACAAAAGTTAAAAATGTAAATTTCCAATTTCAACCAAACATGCTAGAAATGCTCCAATTGAGCTAATTAGTTTATTGTGAGAATATTACAAACGTCTGACAAAACTGAAAAATGTAAATTTCCAATTTCAACCAAACATGCTAGAAATGCTCCAATTGAGCTAATTAGCTTATTGTGAGAATATTACAAACGTCTGACAGAAGTAAAAAATGTAAATTTCTGATTTCAACCAAACATGCTAGAAATGCTCCAATTGAGCTAATTAGCTTATTGTGAGAATATTACAAACGTCTGACAAAACTGAAAAATGTAAATTTCCAATTTCAACCAAACATGCTAGAAATGCTCCAATTGTGCTAATTAGCTTATTGTGAGAATATTACAAACGTCTGACAAAACTGAAAAATGTAAATTTCCAATTTCAACCAAACATGCTAGAAATGCTCCAATTGAGCTAATTAGCTTATTGTGAGAATATTACAAGCGTCTGACGAAAGTGAAAAATTTATAATTCCAATTTCAATCAAACATGCTAGAAATGCTCCAATTGCGCAAATAAGCCTACTGTAAGAATTTTACAAACGTCTGACAAAACTGAAAATTTAAATTTTCAATTTCAACCAAACATGCTAGAAATGCTCCAATTGAGCTAATTAGCTTATTGTGAGAATATTGCAATTGTTTGACAAAACTGAAAAATGTAAATTTCCAATTTCAACCAAACATGCTAGAAATGTTCCAATTGAGCTAATTAGCTTATTGTGAGAATATCGCAATTGTATGACAAAATCGAAAAATGTAAATTTCCAATTTCAACCAAACATGCTAGAAATGCTCCAATTGAGCTAATTAGCTTATTGTGAGAATATTACAAACGTTTGACAAAAGTGAAAAATGTAAATTTCCAATTTCAACCAAACCTGCTAGAAATGCTCCAATTGAGCTAATTACCTTATTGTGAGAATATTACAAACGTCTGACAAAACTGAAAAATGTAAATTGCCAATTTCAACCAAACATGCTAGAAATGCTCCAATTGAGCTAATTAGCTTATTGTGAGAATATTGCAATTGTCTGACAAAAGTGAAAAATGTAAATTTCCAATTTCAACCAAACATGCTAGAAATGCTCCAATTGAGCTAATTAGCTTATTGTGAGAATATTACAAACGTCTGACAAAAGTAAAAAATGTAAATTTCTGATTTCAACCAAACATGCTAGAAATGCTCCAATTGAGCTAATTAGCTTATTGTGAGAATATTACAAACGTCTGACCAAACTGAAAAATGTAAATTTCCAATTTCAACCAAACAAGCTAGAAATGCTCCAATTGAGCTAATTAGCTTATTGTGAGAATATTACAAACGTCTGACAAAACTGAAAAATGTAAATTTCCAATTTCAACCAAACATGCTAGAAATGCTCCAATTGAGCTAATTAGCTTATTGATAGAATATTGCAATTGTCTGACAAAAGTGAAAAATGTAAATTTCCAATTTCAACCAAACATGCTAGAAATGCTCCAATTGAGCTAATTAGCTTATTGTTAGAATATTACAAACGTCTGACAAAAGTGAAAAATGTAAATTTCCAATTTCAACCAAACATGCTAGAAATGCTCCAATTGAGCTAATTAGCTTATTGTGAGAATATTACAAACGTCTGACAAAAGTAAAAAATGTAAATTTCCAATTTTAACCAAACATGCTAGAAATGCTCCAATTGAGCTAATTAGCTTATTGTGAGAATATTACAAACGTCTGACAAAACTGAAAAATAGGAATTTCCAATTTCAACCAAACATGCTAGAAATGCTCAAATTGCGCAAATAAACCTACTGTAAGAATTTTACAAAAGTCTGACAAAACTGAAAAATGTAAATTTCTAATTTCAACCAAACATGCTAGAAATGCTCCAATTGAGCTAATTAGCTTATTGTGAGAATATTACAAACGTCTGACAAAACTGAAAAATGTAAATTTCCAATTTCAACCAAACATGCTAGAAATGCTCCAATTGAGCTAATTAGCTTATTGTGAGAATATTACAAACGTCTGACAAAACTGAAAAATGTAAATTTCCAATTTCAACCAAACATGCTAGAAATGCTCAAATTGCGCAAATAAACCTACTGTAAGAATTTTACAAAAGTCTGACAAAACTGAAAAATGTAAATTTCTAATTTCAACCAAACATGCTAGAAATGCTCCAATTGAGCTAATTAGCTTATTGTGAGAATATTACAAACGTCTGACAAAACTGAAAAATGTAAATTTCCAATTTCAACCAAACATGCTAGAAATGCTCCAATTGAGCTAATTAGCTTATTGTGAGAATATTACAAACGTCTGACAAAACTGAAAAATGTAAAATTTTAATTTCAACTAAACATGCTAGAAATGCTCCAATTGAGCTAATTAGCTTATTGTGAGAATATTGCAATTGTCTGACAAAAGTGAAAAATGTAAATTTCCAATTTCAACCAAACATGCTAGAAATGCTCCAATTGAGCTAATTAGCTTATTGTGAGAATATTACAAACGTCTGACAAAAGTAAAAAATGTAAATTTCTGATTTCAACCAAACATGCTAGAAATGCTCCAATTGAGCTAATTAGCTTATTGTGAGAATATTACAAACGTCTGACAAAACTGAAAAATGTAAATTTCCAATTTCAACCAAACATGCTAGAAATGCTCCAATTGAGCTAATTAGCTTATTGTGAGAATATTGCAATTGTTTGACAAAACTGAAAAATGTAAATTTCCAATTTCAACCAAACATGCTAGAAATGTTCCAATTGAGCTAATTAGCTTATTGTGAGAATATCGCAATTGTATGACAAAATCGAAAAATGTAAATTTCCAATTTCAACCAAACATGCTAGAAATGCTCCAATTGAGCTAATTAGCTTATTGTGAGAATATTACAAACGTTTGACAAAAGTGAAAAATGTAAATTTCCAATTTCAACCAAACCTGCTAGAAATGCTCCAATTGAGCTAATTAGCTTATTGTGAGAATATTACAAACGTCTGACAAAACTGAAAAATGTAAATTGCCAATTTCAACCAAACATGCTAGAAATGCTCCAATTGAGCTAATTAGCTTATTGTTAGAATATTACAAACGTCTGACAAAAGTGAAAAATGTAAATTTCCAATTTCAACCAAACATGCTAGAAATGCTCCAATTGAGCTAATTAGCTTATTGTGAGAATATTACAAACGTCTGACAAAACTGAAAAATGTAAATTTCCAATTTCAACCAAACATGCTAGAAATGCTCCAATTGAGCTAATTAGCTTATTGAGAGAATATTGCAATTGTCTGACAAAAGTGAAAAATGTAAATTTCCAATTTCAACCAAACATGCTAGAAATGCTCCAATTGAGCTAATTAGCTTATTGTGAGAATATTACAAACGTCTGACAAAAGTAAAAAATGTAAATTTCCAATTTTAACCAAACATGCTAGAAATGCTCAAATTGAGCTAATTAGCTTATTGTGAGAATATTACAAACGTCTGACAAAAGTGAAAAATGTAAATTTCCAATTTCAACCAAACATGCTAGAAATGCTCCAATTGAGCTAATTAGCTTATTGATAGAATATTGCAATTGTCTGACAAAAGTGAAAAATGTAAATTTCCAATTTCAGACAAATATGCTAAAAATGCTCTAATTGAGCTAATTAGCTTATTGTTAGAATATTACAAACGTCTGACAAAAGTGAAAAATGTAAATTTCCAATTTCAACCAAACATGCTAGAAATGCTCCAATTGAGCTAATTAGCTTATTGTGAGAATATTACAAACGTCTGACAAAACTGAAAAATGTAAATTTCCAATTTCAACCAAACATGCTAGAAATGCTCCAATTGAGCTAATTAGCTTATTGTGAGAATATTACAAACGTCTGACAAAAGTAAAAAATGTAAATTTCTGATTTCAACCAAACATGCTAGAAATGCTCCAATTGAGCTAATTAGCTTATTGTGAGAATATTACAAACGTCTGACAAAACTGAAAAATAGAAATTTCCAATTTCAACCAAACATGCTAGAAATGCTCCAATTGAGCTAATTAGCTTATTGTGAGAATATTGCAATTGTCTGACAAAAGTGAAAAATGTAAATTTCCAATTTCAACCAAACCTGCTAGAAATGCTCCAATTGAGCTAATTAGCTTATTGTGAGAATATTGCAATTGTCTGACAAAAGTGAAAAATGTAAATTTCCAATTTCAACCAAACATGCTAGAAATGCTCCAATTGTGCTAATTAACTTATTGTGAGAATATTACAAACGTCTGACAAAACTGAAAAATGTAAATTTCCAATTTCAACCAAACATGCTAGAAATGCTCCAATTGAGCTAATTAGCTTATTGTGAGAATATTACAAACGTCTGACAAAAGTGAAAAATTTATAATTCCAATTTCAATCAAACATGCTAGAAATGCTCCAATTGCGCAAATAAGCCTACTGTAAGAATTTTACAAACGTCTGACAAACTGAAAATTTAAATTTTCAATTTCAACCAAACATGCTAGAAATGCTCCAATTGAGCTAATTAGCTTATTGATAGAATATTGCAATTGTCTGACAAAAGTGAAAAATGTAAATTTCCAATTTCAACCAAACATGCTAGAAATGCTCCAATTGAGCTAATTAGCTTATTGTGAGAATATTACAAACGTCTGACAAAACTGAAAAATAGAAATTTCCAATTTCAACCAAACATGCTAGAAATGCTCCAATTGAGCTAATTAGCTTATTGTGAGAATATTACAAACGTCTGACAAAACTGAAAAATGTAAATTTCCAATTTCAACCAAACATGCTAGAAATGCTCCAATTGAGCTAATTAGCTTATTGTGAGAATATTACAAACGTCTGACAAAAGTGAAAAATTTATAATTCCAATTTCAATCAAACATGCTAGAAATGCTCCAATTGCGCAAATAAGCCTACTGTAAGAATTTTACAAACGTCTGACAAAACTGAAAATTTAAATTTTCAATTTCAACCAAGCATGCTAGAAATGCTCCAATTGAGCTAATTAGCTTATTGTGAGAATATTGCAATTGTTTGACAAAAGTGAAAAATGTAAATTTCCAATTTCAACCAAACATGCTAGAAATGCTCCAATTGAGCTAATTAGCTTATTGTGAGAATATTACAAACGTCTGACAAAACTGAAAAATGTAAATTTCCAATTTCAACCAAACATGCTAGAAATGCTCCAATTGAGCTAATTAGCTTATTGTGAGAATATTACAAACGTCTGACAGAAGTAAAAAATGTAAATTTCTGATTTCAACCAAACATGCTAGAAATGCTCCAATTGAGCTAATTAGCTTATTGTGAGAATATTACAAACGTCTGACAAAACTGAAAAATGTAAATTTCCAATTTCAACCAAACATGCTAGAAATGCTCCAATTGTGCTAATTAGCTTATTGTGAGAATATTACAAACGTCTGACAAAACTGAAAAATGTAAATTTCCAATTTCAACCAAACATGCTAGAAATGCTCCAATTGAGCTAATTAGCTTATTGTGAGAATATTACAAGCGTCTGACGAAAGTGAAAAATTTATAATTCCAATTTCAATCAAACATGCTAGAAATGCTCCAATTGCGCAAATAAGCCTACTGTAAGAATTTTACAAACGTCTGACAAAACTGAAAATTTAAATTTTCAATTTCAACCAAACATGCTAGAAATGCTCCAATTGAGCTAATTAGCTTATTGTGAGAATATTGCAATTGTTTGACAAAACTGAAAAATGTAAATTTCCAATTTCAACCAAACATGCTAGAAATGTTCCAATTGAGCTAATTAGCTTATTGTGAGAATATCGCAATTGTATGACAAAATCGAAAAATGTAAATTTCCAATTTCAACCAAACATGCTAGAAATGCTCCAATTGAGCTAATTAGCTTATTGTGAGAATATTACAAACGTTTGACAAAAGTGAAAAATGTAAATTTCCAATTTCAACCAAACCTGCTAGAAATGCTCCAATTGAGCTAATTACCTTATTGTGAGAATATTACAAACGTCTGACAAAACTGAAAAATGTAAATTGCCAATTTCAACCAAACATGCTAGAAATGCTCCAATTGAGCTAATTAGCTTATTGTGAGAATATTGCAATTGTCTGACAAAAGTGAAAAATGTAAATTTCCAATTTCAACCAAACATGCTAGAAATGCTCCAATTGAGCTAATTAGCTTATTGTGAGAATATTACAAACGTCTGACAAAAGTAAAAAATGTAAATTTCTGATTTCAACCAAACATGCTAGAAATGCTCCAATTGAGCTAATTAGCTTATTGTGAGAATATTACAAACGTCTGACCAAACTGAAAAATGTAAATTTCCAATTTCAACCAAACAAGCTAGAAATGCTCCAATTGAGCTAATTAGCTTATTGTGAGAATATTACAAACGTCTGACAAAACTGAAAAATGTAAATTTCCAATTTCAACCAAACATGCTAGAAATGCTCCAATTGAGCTAATTAGCTTATTGATAGAATATTGCAATTGTCTGACAAAAGTGAAAAATGTAAATTTCCAATTTCAACCAAACATGCTAGAAATGCTCCAATTGAGCTAATTAGCTTATTGTTAGAATATTACAAACGTCTGACAAAAGTGAAAAATGTAAATTTCCAATTTCAACCAAACATGCTAGAAATGCTCCAATTGAGCTAATTAGCTTATTGTGAGAATATTACAAACGTCTGACAAAAGTAAAAAATGTAAATTTCCAATTTTAACCAAACATGCTAGAAATGCTCCAATTGAGCTAATTAGCTTATTGTGAGAATATTACAAACGTCTGACAAAACTGAAAAATAGGAATTTCCAATTTCAACCAAACATGCTAGAAATGCTCAAATTGCGCAAATAAACCTACTGTAAGAATTTTACAAAAGTCTGACAAAACTGAAAAATGTAAATTTCTAATTTCAACCAAACATGCTAGAAATGCTCCAATTGAGCTAATTAGCTTATTGTGAGAATATTACAAACGTCTGACAAAACTGAAAAATGTAAATTTCCAATTTCAACCAAACATGCTAGAAATGCTCCAATTGAGCTAATTAGCTTATTGTGAGAATATTACAAACGTCTGACAAAACTGAAAAATGTAAATTTCCAATTTCAACCAAACATGCTAGAAATGCTCAAATTGCGCAAATAAACCTACTGTAAGAATTTTACAAAAGTCTGACAAAACTGAAAAATGTAAATTTCTAATTTCAACCAAACATGCTAGAAATGCTCCAATTGAGCTAATTAGCTTATTGTGAGAATATTACAAACGTCTGACAAAACTGAAAAATGTAAATTTCCAATTTCAACCAAACATGCTAGAAATGCTCCAATTGAGCTAATTAGCTTATTGTGAGAATATTACAAACGTCTGACAAAACTGAAAAATGTAAAATTTTAATTTCAACTAAACATGCTAGAAATGCTCCAATTGAGCTAATTAGCTTATTGTGAGAATATTGCAATTGTCTGACAAAAGTGAAAAATGTAAATTTCCAATTTCAACCAAACATGCTAGAAATGCTCCAATTGAGCTAATTAGCTTATTGTGAGAATATTACAAACGTCTGACAAAAGTAAAAAATGTAAATTTCTGATTTCAACCAAACATGCTAGAAATGCTCCAATTGAGCTAATTAGCTTATTGTGAGAATATTACAAACGTCTGACAAAACTGAAAAATGTAAATTTCCAATTTCAACCAAACATGCTAGAAATGCTCCAATTGAGCTAATTAGCTTATTGTGAGAATATTGCAATTGTTTGACAAAACTGAAAAATGTAAATTTCCAATTTCAACCAAACATGCTAGAAATGTTCCAATTGAGCTAATTAGCTTATTGTGAGAATATCGCAATTGTATGACAAAATCGAAAAATGTAAATTTCCAATTTCAACCAAACATGCTAGAAATGCTCCAATTGAGCTAATTAGCTTATTGTGAGAATATTACAAACGTTTGACAAAAGTGAAAAATGTAAATTTCCAATTTCAACCAAACCTGCTAGAAATGCTCCAATTGAGCTAATTAGCTTATTGTGAGAATATTACAAACGTCTGACAAAACTGAAAAATGTAAATTGCCAATTTCAACCAAACATGCTAGAAATGCTCCAATTGAGCTAATTAGCTTATTGTTAGAATATTACAAACGTCTGACAAAAGTGAAAAATGTAAATTTCCAATTTCAACCAAACATGCTAGAAATGCTCCAATTGAGCTAATTAGCTTATTGTGAGAATATTACAAACGTCTGACAAAACTGAAAAATGTAAATTTCCAATTTCAACCAAACATGCTAGAAATGCTCCAATTGAGCTAATTAGCTTATTGAGAGAATATTGCAATTGTCTGACAAAAGTGAAAAATGTAAATTTCCAATTTCAACCAAACATGCTAGAAATGCTCCAATTGAGCTAATTAGCTTATTGTGAGAATATTACAAACGTCTGACAAAAGTAAAAAATGTAAATTTCCAATTTTAACCAAACATGCTAGAAATGCTCAAATTGAGCTAATTAGCTTATTGTGAGAATATTACAAACGTCTGACAAAAGTGAAAAATGTAAATTTCCAATTTCAACCAAACATGCTAGAAATGCTCCAATTGAGCTAATTAGCTTATTGATAGAATATTGCAATTGTCTGACAAAAGTGAAAAATGTAAATTTCCAATTTCAGACAAATATGCTAAAAATGCTCTAATTGAGCTAATTAGCTTATTGTTAGAATATTACAAACGTCTGACAAAAGTGAAAAATGTAAATTTCCAATTTCAACCAAACATGCTAGAAATGCTCCAATTGAGCTAATTAGCTTATTGTGAGAATATTACAAACGTCTGACAAAACTGAAAAATGTAAATTTCCAATTTCAACCAAACATGCTAGAAATGCTCCAATTGAGCTAATTAGCTTATTGTGAGAATATTACAAACGTCTGACAAAAGTAAAAAATGTAAATTTCTGATTTCAACCAAACATGCTAGAAATGCTCCAATTGAGCTAATTAGCTTATTGTGAGAATATTACAAACGTCTGACAAAACTGAAAAATAGAAATTTCCAATTTCAACCAAACATGCTAGAAATGCTCCAATTGAGCTAATTAGCTTATTGTGAGAATATTGCAATTGTCTGACAAAAGTGAAAAATGTAAATTTCCAATTTCAACCAAACCTGCTAGAAATGCTCCAATTGAGCTAATTAGCTTATTGTGAGAATATTGCAATTGTCTGACAAAAGTGAAAAATGTAAATTTCCAATTTCAACCAAACATGCTAGAAATGCTCCAATTGTGCTAATTAACTTATTGTGAGAATATTACAAACGTCTGACAAAACTGAAAAATGTAAATTTCCAATTTCAACCAAACATGCTAGAAATGCTCCAATTGAGCTAATTAGCTTATTGTGAGAATATTACAAACGTCTGACAAAAGTGAAAAATTTATAATTCCAATTTCAATCAAACATGCTAGAAATGCTCCAATTGCGCAAATAAGCCTACTGTAAGAATTTTACAAACGTCTGACAAACTGAAAATTTAAATTTTCAATTTCAACCAAACATGCTAGAAATGCTCCAATTGAGCTAATTAGCTTATTGATAGAATATTGCAATTGTCTGACAAAAGTGAAAAATGTAAATTTCCAATTTCAACCAAACATGCTAGAAATGCTCCAATTGAGCTAATTAGCTTATTGTGAGAATATTACAAACGTCTGACAAAACTGAAAAATAGAAATTTCCAATTTCAACCAAACATGCTAGAAATGCTCCAATTGAGCTAATTAGCTTATTGTGAGAATATTACAAACGTCTGACAAAACTGAAAAATGTAAATTTCCAATTTCAACCAAACATGCTAGAAATGCTCCAATTGAGCTAATTAGCTTATTGTGAGAATATTACAAACGTCTGACAAAAGTGAAAAATTTATAATTCCAATTTCAATCAAACATGCTAGAAATGCTCCAATTGCGCAAATAAGCCTACTGTAAGAATTTTACAAACGTCTGACAAAACTGAAAATTTAAATTTTCAATTTCAACCAAGCATGCTAGAAATGCTCCAATTGAGCTAATTAGCTTATTGTGAGAATATTGCAATTGTTTGACAAAAGTGAAAAATGTAAATTTCCAATTTCAACCAAACATGCTAGAAATGCTCCAATTGAGCTAATTAGCTTATTGTGAGAATATTACAAACGTCTGACAAAACTGAAAAATGTAAATTTCCAATTTCAACCAAACATGCTAGAAATGCTCCAATTGAGCTAATTAGCTTATTGTGAGAATATTACAAACGTCTGACAAAACTGAAAAATGTAAATTTCCAATTTCAACCAAACATGCTAGAAATGCTCAAATTGCGCAAATAAACCTACTGTAAGAATTTTACAAAAGTCTGACAAAACTGAAAAATGTAAATTTCTAATTTCAACCAAACATGCTAGAAATGCTCCAATTGAGCTAATTAGCTTATTGTGAGAATATTACAAACGTCTGAAAAAACTGAAAAATGTAAATTTCCAATTTCAACCAAACATGCTAGAAATGCTCCAATTGAGCTAATTAGCTTATTGTGAGAATATTACAAACGTCTGACAAAACTGAAAAATGTAAAATTCTAATTTCAACTAAACATGCTAGAAATGCTCCAATTGAGCTAATTAGCTTATTGTGAGAATATTGCAATTGTCTGACAAAAGTGAAAAATGTAAATTTCCAATTTCAACCAAACATGCTAGAAATGCTCCAATTGAGCTAATTAGCTTATTGTGAGAATATTACAAAGGTCTGACAAAAGTGAAAAATGTAAATTTCCAATTTCAACCAAACATGCTAGAAATGCTCCAATTGAGCTATTTAGCTTATTGTGAGAATATTACAAACGTCTGACAAAACTTAAAAATGTAAATTTCCAATTTCAACCAAACATGCTAGAAATGCTCCAATTTAGCTATTTAGCTTATTGTGAGAATATTACAAACGTCTGACAAAACTGAAAAATGTAAATTTCCAATTTCAACCAAACATGCTAGAAATGCTCCAATTGAGCTAATTAGCTTATTGATAGAATATTGCAATTGTCTGACAAAAGTGAAAAATGTAAATTTCCAATTTCAGACAAACATGCTAGAAATGCTCTAATTGCGCTAATTAGCTTATTGTTAGAATATTACAAACGTCTGACAAAAGTTAAAAATGTAAATTTCCAATTTCAACCAAACATGCTAGAAATGCTCCAATTGAGCTAATTAGTTTATTGTGAGAATATTACAAACGTCTGACAAAACTGAAAAATGTAAATTTCCAATTTCAACCAAACATGCTAGAAATGCTCCAATTGAGCTAATTAGCTTATTGTGAGAATATTACAAACGTCTGACAAAAGTAAAAAATGTAAATTTCTGATTTCAACCAAACATGCTAGAAATGCTCCAATTGAGCTAATTAGCTTATTGTGAGAATATTACAAACGTCTGACAAAACTGAAAAATGTAAATTTCCAATTTCAACCAAACATGCTAGAAATGCTCCAATTGTGCTAATTAGCTTATTGTGAGAATATTACAAACGTCTGACAAAACTGAAAAATGTAAATTTCCAATTTCAACCAAACATGCTAGAAATGCTCCAATTGAGCTAATTAGCTTATTGTGAGAATATTACAAGCGTCTGACGAAAGTGAAAAATTTATAATTCCAATTTCAATCAAACATGCTAGAAATGCTCCAATTGCGCAAATAAGCCTACTGTAAGAATTTTACAAACGTCTGACAAAACTGAAAATTTAAATTTTCAATTTCAACCAAACATGCTAGAAATGCTCCAATTGAGCTAATTAGCTTATTGTGAGAATATTGCAATTGTTTGACAAAACTGAAAAATGTAAATTTCCAATTTCAACCAAACATGCTAGAAATGTTCCAATTGAGCTAATTAGCTTATTGTGAGAATATCGCAATTGTATGACAAAATCGAAAAATGTAAATTTCCAATTTCAACCAAACATGCTAGAAATGCTCCAATTGAGCTAATTAGCTTATTGTGAGAATATTACAAACGTTTGACAAAAGTGAAAAATGTAAATTTCCAATTTCAACCAAACCTGCTAGAAATGCTCCAATTGAGCTAATTACCTTATTGTGAGAATATTACAAACGTCTGACAAAACTGAAAAATGTAAATTGCCAATTTCAACCAAACATGCTAGAAATGCTCCAATTGAGCTAATTAGCTTATTGTGAGAATATTGCAATTGTCTGACAAAAGTGAAAAATGTAAATTTCCAATTTCAACCAAACATGCTAGAAATGCTCCAATTGAGCTAATTAGCTTATTGTGAGAATATTACAAACGTCTGACAAAAGTAAAAAATGTAAATTTCTGATTTCAACCAAACATGCTAGAAATGCTCCAATTGAGCTAATTAGCTTATTGTGAGAATATTACAAACGTCTGACCAAACTGAAAAATGTAAATTTCCAATTTCAACCAAACAAGCTAGAAATGCTCCAATTGAGCTAATTAGCTTATTGTGAGAATATTACAAACGTCTGACAAAACTGGAAAATGTAAATTTCCAATTTCAACCAAACATGCTAGAAATGCTCCAATTGAGCTAATTAGCTTATTGATAGAATATTGCAATTGTCTGACAAAAGTGAAAAATGTAAATTTCCAATTTCAACCAAACATGCTAGAAATGCTCCAATTGAGCTAATTAGCTTATTGTTAGAATATTACAAACGTCTGACAAAAGTGAAAAATGTAAATTTCCAATTTCAACCAAACATGCTAGAAATGCTCCAATTGAGCTAATTAGCTTATTGTGAGAATATTACAAACGTCTGACAAAACTGAAAAATGTAAATTTCCAATTTCAACCAAACATGCTAGAAATGCTCCAATTGAGCTAATTAGCTTATTGTGAGAATATTACAAACGTCTGACAAAAGTAAAAAATGTAAATTTCCAATTTTAACCAAACATGCTAGAAATGCTCCAATTGAGCTAATTAGCTTATTGTGAGAATATTACAAACGTCTGACAAAACTGAAAAATAGGAATTTCCAATTTCAACCAAACATGCTAGAAATGCTCCAATTGAGCTAATTAGCTTATTGATAATATATTGCAATTGTCTGACAAAAGTGAAAAATGTAAATTTCCAATTTCAACCAAACATGCTAGAAATGCTCCAATTGAGCTAATTAGCTTATTGTGAGAATATTACAAACGTCTGACAAAACTGAAAAATGTAAATTTCCAATTTCAACCAAACATGCTAGAAATGCTCCAATTGAGCTAATTAGCTTATTGTGAGAATATTACAAACGTCTGACAAAACTGAAAAATGTAAATTTCCAATTTCAACCAAACATGCTAGAAATGCTCAAATTGCGCAAATAAGCCTACTGTAAGAATTTTACAAAAGTCTGACAAAACTGAAAAATGTAAATTTCTAATTTCAACCAAACATGCTAGAAATGCTCCAATTGAGCTAATTAGCTTATTGTGAGAATATTACAAACGTCTGACAAAACTGAAAAATGTAAATTTCCAATTTCAACCAAACATGCTAGAAATGCTCCAATTGAGCTAATTAGCTTATTGTGAGAATATTACAAACGTCTGACAAAACTGAAAAATGTAAAATTCTAATTTCAACTAAACATGCTAGAAATGCTCCAATTGAGCTAATTAGCTTATTGTGAGAATATTGCAATTGTCTGACAAAAGTGAAAAATGTAAATTTCAAATTTCAACCAAACATGCTAGAAATGCTCCAATTGAGCTAATTAGCTTATTGTGAGAATATTACAAAGGTCTGACAAAAGTGAAAAATGTAAATTTCCAATTTCAACCAAACATGCTAGAAATGCTCGAATTGAGCTATTTAGCTTATTGTGAGAATATTACAAACGTCTGACAAAACTTAAAAATGTAAATTTCCAATTTCAACCAAACATGCTAGAAATGCTCCAATTGAGCTAATTAGCTTATTGTGAGAATATTACAAACGTCTGACAAAACTGAAAAATGTAAATTTCCAATTTCAACCAAACATGCTAGAAATGCTCCAATTGAGCTAATTAGCTTATTGATAGAATATTGCAATTGTCTGACAAAAGTGAAAAATGTAAATTTCCAATTTCAGACAAACATGCTAGAAATGCTCCAATTGAGCTAATTAGCTTATTGTTAGAATATTACAAACGTCTGACAAAAGTTAAAAATGTAAATTTCCAATTTCAACCAAACATGCTAGAAATGCTCCAATTGAGCTAATTAGTTTATTGTGAGAATATTACAAACGTCTGACAAAACTGAAAAATGTAAATTTCCAATTTCAACCAAACATGCTAGAAATGCTCCAATTGAGCTAATTAGCTTATTGTGAGAATATTACAAACGTCTGACAAAAGTAAAAAATGTAAATTTCTGATTTCAACCAAACATGCTAGAAATGCTCCAATTGAGCTAATTAGCTTATTGTGAGAATATTACAAACGTCTGACAAAACTGAAAAATGTAAATTTCCAATTTCAACCAAACATGCTAGAAATGCTCCAATTGAGCTAATTAGCTTATTGTGAGAATATTGCAATTGTCTGACAAAAGTGAAAAATGTAAATTTCCAGTTTCAACCAAACATGCTAGAAATGTTCCAATTGAGCTAATTAGCTTATTGTGAGAATATTGCAATTGTCTGACAAAAGTGAAAAATGTAAATTTCCAATTTCAACCAAACATGCTAGAAATGCTCCAATTGTGCTAATTAGCTTATTGTGAGAATATTACAAACGTCTGACAAAACTGAAAAATGTAAATTTCCAATTTCAACCAAACATGCTAGAAATGCTCCAATTGAGCTAATTAGCTTATTGTGAGAATATTACAAGCGTCTGACGAAAGTGAAAAATTTATAATTCCAATTTCAATCAAACATGCTAGAAATGCTCCAATTGCGCAAATAAGCCTACTGTAAGAATTTTACAAACGTCTGACAAAACTGAAAATTTAAATTTTCAATTTCAACCAAACATGCTAGAAATGCTCCAATTGAGCTAATTAGCTTATTGTGAGAATATTGCAATTGTTTGACAAAAGTGAAAAATGTAAATTTCCAATTTCAACCAAACATGCTAGAAATGCTCCAATTGAGCTAATTAACTTATTGTGAGAATATTACAAACGTCTGACAAAACTGAAAAATGTAAATTTCCAATTTCAACCAAACATGCTAGAAATGTTCCAATTGAGCTAATTAGCTTATTGTGAGAATATCGCAATTGTATGACAAAATCGAAAAATGTAAATTTCCAATTTCAACCAAACATGCTAGAAATGCTCCAATTGAGCTAATTAGCTTATTGTGAGAATATTACAAACGTTTGACAAAAGTGAAAAATGTAAATTTCCAATTTCAACCAAACCTGCTAGAAATGCTCCAATTGAGCTAATTAGCTTATTGTGAGAATATTACAAACGTCTGACAAAACTGAAAAATGTAAATTGCCAATTTCAACCAAACATGCTAGAAATGCTCCAATTGAGCTAATTAGCTTATTGTGAGAATATTGCAATTGTCTGACAAAAGTGAAAAATGTAAATTTCCAATTTCAACCAAACATGCTAGAAATGCTCCAATTGAGCTAATTAGCTTATTGTGAGAATATTACAAACGTCTGACAAAAGAAAAAAATGTAAATTTCTGATTTCAACCAAACATGCTAGAAATGCTCCAATTGAGCTAATTAGCTTATTGTGAGAATATTACAAACGTCTGACCAAACTGAAAAATGTAAATTTCCAATTTCAACCAAACAAGCTAGAAATGCTCCAATTGAGCTAATTAGCTTATTGTGAGAATATTACAAACGTCTGACAAAACTGAAAAATGTAAATTTCCAATTTCAACCAAACATGCTAGAAATGCTCCAATTGAGCTAATTAGCTTATTGATAGAATATTGCAATTGTCTGCCAAAAGTGAAAAATGTAAATTTCCAATTTCAACCAAACATGCTAGAAATGCTCCAATTGAGCTAATTAGCTTATTGTTAGAATATTACAAACGTCTGACAAAAGTGAAAAATGTAAATTTCCAATTTCAACCAAACATGCTAGAAATGCTCCAATTGAGCTAATTAGCTTATTGTGAGAATATTACAAACGTCTGACAAAACTGAAAAATGTAAATTTCCAATTTCAATCAAACATGCTAGAAATGCTCCAATTGAGCTAATTAGCTTATTGTGAGAATATTACAAACGTCTGACAAAAGTAAAAAATGTAAATTTCCAATTTTAACCAAACATGCTAGAAATGCTCCAATTGAGCTAATTAGCTTATTGTGAGAATATTACAAACGTCTGACAAAACTGAAAAATAGGAATTTCCAATTTCAACCAAACATGCTAGAAATGCTCCAATTGAGCTAATTAGCTTATTGATAATATATTGCAATTGTCTGACAAAAGTGAAAAATGTAAATTTCCAATTTCAACCAAACATGCTAGAAATGCTCCAATTGAGCTAATTAGCTTATTGTTAGAATATTACAAACGTCTGACAAAACTGAAAAATAGAAATTTCCAATTTCAACCAAACATGCTAGAAATGCTCCAATTGAGCTAATTAGCTTATTGATAGAATATTGCAATTGTCTGACAAAAATGAAAAATGTAAATTTCCAATTTCAGACAAACATGCTAGAAATGCTCTAATTGAGCTAATTAGCTTATTGTTAGAATATTACAAACCTCTGACAAAAGTTAAAAATGTAAATTTCCAATTTCAACCAAACATGCTAGAAATGCTCCAATTGAACTAATTAGTTTATTGTGAGAATATTACAAACGTCTGACAAAACTGAAAAATGTAAATTTCCAATTTCAACCAAACATGCTAGAAATGCTCCAATTGAGCTAATTAGCTTATTGTGAGAATATTACAAACGTCTGACAAAAGTAAAAAATGTAAATTTCTGATTTCAACCAAACATGCTAGAAATGCTCCAATTGAGCTAATTAGCTTATTGTGAGAATATTACAAACGTCTGACAAAACTGAAAAATGTAAATTTCCAATTTCAACCAAACATGCTAGAAATGCTCCAATTGAGCTAATTAGCTTATTGTGAGAATATTGCAATTGTCTGACAAAAGTGAAAAATGTAAATTTCCAATTTCAACCAAACATGCTAGAAATGTTCCAATTGAGCTAATTAGCTTATTGTGAGAATATTGCAATTGTCTGACAAAAGTGAAAAATGTAAATTTCCAATTTCAACCAAACATGCTAGAAATGCTCCAATTGTGCTAATTAGCTTATTGTGAGAATATTACAAACGTCTGACAAAACTGAAAAATGTAAATTTCCAATTTCAACCAAACATGCTAGAAATGCTCATATTGAGCTAATTAGCTTATTGTGAGAATATTACAAGCATCTGACGAAAGTGAAAAATTTATAATTCCAATTTCAATCAAACATGCTAGAAATGCTCCAATTGCGCAAATAAGCCTACTGTAAGAATTTTACAAACGTCTGACAAAACTGAAAATTTAAATTTTCAATTTCAACCAAACATGCTAGAAATGCTCCAATTGAGCTAATTAGCTTATTGTGAGAATATTGCAATTGTTTGACAAAAGTGAAAAATGTAAATTTCCAATTTCAACCAAACATGCTAGAAATGCTCCAATTGAGCTAATTAGCTTATTGTGAGAATATTACAAACGTCTGACAAAACTGAAAAATGTAAATTTCCAATTTCAACCAAACATGCTAGAAATGTTCCAATTGAGCTAATTAGCTTATTGTGAGAATATCGCAATTGTATGACAAAATCGAAAAATGTAAATTTCCAATTTCAACCAAACATGCTAGAAATGCTCCAATTGAGCTAATTAGCTTATTGTGAGAATATTACAAACGTTTGACAAAAGTGAAAAATGTAAATTTCCAATTTCAACCAAACCTGCTAGAAATGCTCCAATTGAGCTAATTAGCTTATTGTGAGAATATTACAAACGTCTGACAAAACTGAAAAATGTAAATTGCCAATTTCAACCAAACATGCTAGAAATGCTCCAATTGAGCTAATTAGCTTATTGTGAGAATATTGCAATTGTCTGACAAAAGTGAAAAATGTAAATTTCCAATTTCAACCAAACATGCTAGAAATGCTCCAATTGAGCTAATTAGCTTATTGTGAGAATATTACAAACGTCTGACAAAAGTAAAAAATGTAAATTTCTGATTTCAACCAAACATGCTAGAAATGCTCCAATTGAGCTAATTAGCTTATTGTGAGAATATTACAAACGTCTGACCAAACTGAAAAATGTAAATTTCCAATTTCAACCAAACAAGCTAGAAATGCTCCAATTGAGCTAATTAGCTTATTGTGAGAATATTACAAACGTCTGACAAAACTGAAAAATGTAAATTTCCAATTTCAACCAAACATGCTAGAAATGCTCCAATTGAGCTAATTAGCTTATTGATAGAATATTGCAATTGTCTGACAAAAGTGAAAAATGTAAATTTCCAATTTCAACCAAACATGCTAGAAATGCTCCAATTGAGCTAATTAGCTTATTGTTAGAATATTACAAACGTCTGACAAAAGTGAAAAATGTATATTTCCAATTTCAACCAAACATGCTAGAATTGCTCCAATTGAGCTAATTAGCTTATTGTGAGAATATTACAAACGTCTGACAAAACTGAAAAATGTAAATTTCCAATTTCAACCAAACATGCTAGAAATGCTTCAATTGAGCTAATTAGCTTATTGTGAGAATATTACAAACGTCTGACAAAAGTAAAAAATGTAAATTTCCAATTTTAACCAAACATGCTAGAAATGCTCCAATTGAGCTAATTAACTTATTGTGAGAATATTACAAACGTCTGACAAAACTGAAAAATAGGAATTTCCAATTTCAACCAAACATGCTAGAAATGCTCCAATTGAGCTAATTAGCTTATTGATAATATATTGCAATTGTCTGACAAAAGTGAAAAATGTAAATTTCCAATTTCAACCAAACATGCTAGAAATGCTCCAATTGAGCTAATTAGCTTATTGTTAGAATATTACAAACGTCTGACAAAACTGAAAAACAGAAATTTCCAATTTCAACCAAACATGCTAGAAATGCTCCAATTGAGCTAGTTAGCTTATTGATAGAATATTGCAATTGTCTGACAAAAGTGAAAAATGTAAATTTCCAATTTCAGACAAACATGCTAGAAATGCTCTAATTGAGCTAATTAGCTTATTGTTAGAATATTACAAACCTCTGACAAAAGTTAAAAATGTAAATTTCCAATTTCAACCAAACATGCTAGAAATGCTCCAATTGAGCTAATTAGTTTATTGTGAGAATATTACAAACGTCTGACAAAACTGAAAAATGTAAATTTCCAATTTCAACCAAACATGCTAGAAATGCTCCAATTGAGCTAATTAGCTTGTTGTGAGAATATTACAAACGTCTGACAAAAGTAAAAAATGTAAATTTCTGATTTCAACCAAACATGCTAGAAATGCTCCAATTGAGCTAATTAGCTTATTGTGAGAATATTACAAACGTCTGACAAAACTGAAAAATGTAAATTTCCAATTTCAACCAAACATGCTAGAAATGCTCCAATTGAGCTAATTAGCTTATTGTGAGATTATTGCAATTGTCTGACAAAAGTGAAAAATGTAAATTTCCAATTTCAACCAAACATGCTAGAAATGTTCCAATTGAGCTAATTAGCTTATTGTGAGAATATTGCAATTGTCTGACAAAAGTGAAAAATGTAAATTTCCAATTTCAACCAAACATGCTAGAAATGCTCCAATTGTGCTAATTAGCTTATTGTGAGAATATTACAAACGTCTGACAAAAGTGAAAAATGTAAATTTCCAATTTCAACCAAACATGCTAGAAATGCTCCAATTGAGCTAATTAGCTTATTGTGAGAATATTACAAGCGTCTGACGAAAGTGAAAAATTTATAATTCCAATTTCAATCAAACATGCTAGAAATGCTCCAATTGCGCAAATAAGCCTACTGTAAGAATTTTACAAACGTCTGACAAAACTGAAATATTAAATTTTCAATTTCAACCAAACATGCTAGAAATGCTCCAATTGAGCTAATTAGCTTATTGTGAGAATATTGCAATTGTTTGACAAAAGTGAAAAATGTAAATTTCCAATTTCAACCAAACATGCTAGAAATGCTCCAATTGAGCTAATTAGCTTATTGTGAGAATATTACAAACGTCTGACAAAACTGAAAAATGTAAATTTCCAATTTCAACCAAACATGCTAGAAATGTTCCAATTGAGCTAATTAGCTTATTGTGAGAATATCGCAATTGTATGACAAAATCGAAAAATGTAAATTTCCAATTTCAACCAAACATGCTAGAAATGCTCCAATTGAGCTAATTAGCTTATTGTGAGAATAT
The DNA here is from genome assembly GCF_963576615.1 of Watersipora subatra. Lineage (NCBI taxonomy): Eukaryota > Metazoa > Bryozoa > Gymnolaemata > Cheilostomatida > Watersiporidae > Watersipora > Watersipora subatra. The sequence goes on from NW_027045249.1 coordinate 160,391, forward strand.
TACAAACGTTTGACAAAAGTGAAAAATGTAAATTTCCAATTTCAACCAAACCTGCTAGAAATGCTCCAATTGAGCTAATTAGCTTATTGTGAGAATATTACAAACGTCTGACAAAACTGAAAAATGTAAATTGCCAATTTCAACCAAACATGCTAGAAATGCTCCAATTGAGCTAATTAGCTTATTGTGAGAATATTGCAATTGTCTGACAAAAGTGAAAAATGTAAATTTCCAATTTCAACCAAACATGCTAGAAATGCTCCAATTGAGCTAATTAGCTTATTGTGAGAATATTACAAACGTCTGACAAAAGTAAAAAATTTAAATTTCTGATTTCAACCAAACATGCTAGAAATGCTCCAATTGAGCTAATTAGCTTATTGTGAGAATATTACAAACGTCTGACCAAACTGAAAAATGTAAATTTCCAATTTCAACCAAACAAGCTAGAAATGCTCCAATTGAGCTAATTAGCTTATTGTGAGAATATTACAAACGTCTGACAAAAGTAAAAAATGTAAATTTCTGATTTCAACCAAACATGCTAGAAATGCTCCAATTGAGCTAATTAGCTTATTGTGAGAATATTACAAACGTCTGACCAAACTGAAAAATGTAAATTTCCAATTTCAACCAAACATGCTAGAAATGCTCCAATTGAGCTAATTAGCTTATTGTGAGAATATTACAAACGTCTGACCAAACTGAAAAATGTAAATTTCCAATTTCAACCAAACAAGCTAGAAATGCTCCAATTGAGCTAATTAGCTTATTGTGAGAATATTACAAACGTCTGACAAAACTGAAAAATGTAAATTTCCAATTTCAACCAAACATGCTAGAAATGCTCCAATTGAGCTAATTAGCTTATTGATAGAATATTGCAATTGTCTGAAAAAAGTGAAAAATGTAAATTTCCAATTTCAACCAAACATGCTAGAAATGCTCCAATTGAGCTAATTAGCTTATTGTTAGAATATTACAAACGTCTGACAAAAGTGAAAAATGTAAATTTCCAATTTCAACCAAACATGCTAGAAATGCTCCAATTGAGCTAATTAGCTTATTGTGAGAATATTACAAACTTCTGACAAAACTGAAAAATGTAAATTTCCAATTTCAACCAAACATGCTAGAAATGCTTCAATTGAGCTAATTAGCTTATTGTGAGAATATTACAAACGTCTGACAAAAGTAAAAAATGTAAATTTCCAATTTTAACCAAACATGCTAGAAATGCTCCAATTGAGCTAATTAGCTTATTGTGAGAATATTACAAACGTCTGACAAAACTGAAAAATAGGAATTTCCAATTTCAACCAAACATGCTAGAAATGCTCCAATTGAGCTAATTAGCTTATTGATAATATATTGCAATTGTCTGACAAAAGTGAAAAATGTAAATTTCCAATTTCAACCAAACATGCTAGAAATGCTCCAATTGAGCTAATTAGCTTATTGTGAGAATATTTCAAACGTCTGACAAAACTGAAAAATGTAAATTTCCAATTTCAACCAAACATGCTAGAAATGCTCCAATTGAGCTAATTAGCTTATTGTGAGAATATTACAAACGTCTGACAAAAGTAAAAAATGTAAATTTCTGATTTCAACCAAACATGCTAGAAATGCTCCAATTGAGCTAATTAGCTTATTGTGAGAATATTGCAATTGTCTGACAAAAGTGAAAAATGTAAATTTCCAATTTCAACCAAACCTGCTAGAAATGCTCCAATTGAGCTAATTAGCTTATTGTGAGAATATTGCAATTGTCTGACAAAAGTGAAAAATGTAAATTTCCAATTTCAACCAAACATGCTAGAAATGCTCCAATTGTGCTAATTAACTTATTGTGAGAATATTACAAACGTCTGACAAAACTGAAAAGTGTAAATTTCCAATTTCAACCAAACATGCTAGAAATGCTCCAATTGAGCTAATTAGCTTATTGTGAGAATATTACAAACGTCTGACAAAAGTGAAAAATTTATAATTCCAATTTCAATCAAACATGCTAGAAATGCTCCAATTGCGCAAATAAGCCTACTGTAAGAATTTTACAAACGTCTGACAAAACTGAAAATTTAAATTTTCAATTTCAACCAAACATGCTAGAAATGCTCCAATTGAGCTAATTAGCTTATTGATAGAATATTGCAATTGTCTGACAAAAGTGAAAAATGTAAATTTCCAATTTCAACCAAACATGCTAGAAATGCTCCAATTGAGCTAATTAGCTTATTGTGAGAATATTACAAACGTCTGACAAAACTGAAAAATGTAAATTTCCAATTTCAACCAAACATGCTAGAAATGCTCAAATTGCGCAAATAAGCCTACTGTAAGAATTTTACAAACGTCTGACAAAACTGAAAAATGTAAATTTCTAATTTCAACCAAACATGCTAGAAATGCTCCAATTGAGCTAATTAGCTTATTGTGAGAATATTACAAACGTCTGACAAAACTGAAAAATGTAAATTTCCAATTTCAACCAAACATGCTAGAAATGCTCCAATTGAGCTAATTAGCTTATTGTGAGAATATTACAAACGTCTGACAAAACTGAAAAATGTAAAATTCTAATTTCAACTAAACATGCTAGAAATGCTCCAATTGAGCTAATTAGCTTATTGTGAGAATATTGCAATTGTCTGACAAAAGTGAAAAATGTAAATTTCCAATTTCAACCAAACATGCTAGAAATGCTCCAATTGAGCTAATTAGCTTATTGTTAGAATATTACAAACGTCTGACAAAAGTGAAAAATGTAAATTTCCAATTTCAACCAAACATGCTAGAAATGCTCCAATTGAGCTAATTAGCTTATTGTGAGAATATTACAAACTTCTGACAAAACTGAAAAATGTAAATTTCCAATTTCAACCAAACATGCTAGAAATGCTTCAATTGAGCTAATTAGCTTATTGTGAGAATATTACAAACGTCTGACAAAAGTAAAAAATGTAAATTTCCAATTTTAACCAAACATGCTAGAAATGCTCCAATTGAGCTAATTAGCTTATTGTGAGAATATTACAAACGTCTGACAAAACTGAAAAATAGGAATTTCCAATTTCAACCAAACATGCTAGAAATGCTCCAATTGAGCTAATTAGCTTATTGATAATATATTGCAATTGTCTGACAAAAGTGAAAAATGTAAATTTCCAATTTCAACCAAACATGCTAGAAATGCTCCAATTGAGCTAATTAGCTTATTGTGAGAATATTTCAAACGTCTGACAAAACTGAAAAATGTAAATTTCCAATTTCAACCAAACATGCTAGAAATGCTCCAATTGAGCTAATTAGCTTATTGTGAGAATATTACAAACGTCTGACAAAAGTAAAAAATGTAAATTTCTGATTTCAACCAAACATGCTAGAAATGCTCCAATTGAGCTAATTAGCTTATTGTGAGAATATTACAAACGTCTGACAAAACTGAAAAATAGAAATTTCCATTTTCAACCAAACATGCTAGAAATGCTCCAATTGAGCTAATTAGCTTATTGTGAGAATATTGCAATTGTCTGAAAAAAGTGAAAAATGTAAATTTCCAATTTCAACCAAACCTGCTAGAAATGCTCCAATTGAGCTAATTAGCTTATTGTGAGAATATTGCAATTGTCTGACAAAAGTGAAAAATGTAAATTTCCAATTTCAACCAAACATGCTAGAAATGCTCCAATTGTGCTAATTAACTTATTGTGAGAATATTACAAATGTCTGACAAAACTGAAAAGTGTAAATTTCCAATTTCAACCAAACATGCTAGAAATGCTCCAATTGAGCTAATTAGCTTATTGTGAGAATATTACAAACGTCTGACAAAAGTGAAAAATTTATAATTCCAATTTCAATCAAACATGCTAGAAATGCTCCAATTGCGCAAATAAGCCTACTGTAAGAATTTTACAAACGTCTGACAAAACTGAAAATTTAAATTTTCAATTTCAACCAAACATGCTAGAAATGCTCCAATTGAGCTAATTAGCTTATGGATAGAATATTGCAATTGTCTGACAAAAGTGAAAAATGTAAATTTCCAATTTCAACCAAACATGCTAGAAATGCTCCAATTGAGCTAATTAGCTTATTGTGAGAATATTACAAACGTCTGACAAAAGTTAAAAATGTAAATTTCCACTTTCAACCAAACATGCTAGAAATGCTCCAATTGAGCTAATTAGCTTATTGTGAGAATATTACAAACGTCTGACAAAACTGAAAAATGTAAATTTCCAATTTCAACCAAACATGCTAGAAATGCTCCAATTGAGCTAATTAGCTTATTGTGAGAATATTACAAACGTCGGACAGAAGTGAAAAATTTATAATTCCAATTTCAATCAAACATGCTAGAAATGCTCAAATTGCGCAAATAAGCCTACTGTAAGAATTTTACAAACGTCTGACAAAACTGAAAATTTAAATTTTCAATTTCAACCAAGCATGCTAGAAATGCTCCAATTGAGCTAATTAGCTTATTGTGAGAATATTGCAATTGTTTGACAAAAGTGAAAAATGTAAATGTCCAATTTCAACCAAACATTCTAGAAATGCTCCAATTGAGCTAATTAGCTTATTGTGAGAATATTACAAACGTCTGACAAAACTGAAAAATGTAAATTTCCAATTTCAACCAAACATGCTAGAAATGCTCCAATTGAGCTAATTAGCTTATTGTGAGAATATTACAAACGTCTGACAAAACTGAAAAATGTAAATTTCCAATTTCAACCAAACATGCTAGAAATGCTCCAATTGAGCTAATTAGCTTATTGTGAGAATATTACAAACGTCTGACAAAACTGAAAAATGTAAAATTCTAATTTCAACTAAACATGCTAGAAATGCTCCAATTGAGCTAATTAGCTTATTGTGAGAATATTGCAATTGTCTGACAAAAGTGAAAAATGTAAATTTCCAATTTCAACCAAACATGCTAGAAATGCTCCAATTGAGCTAATTAGCTTATTGTGAGAATATTACAAAGGTCTGACAAAAGTGAAAAATGTAAATTTCCAATTTCAACCAAACATGCTAGAAATGCTCCAATTGAGCTAATTAGCTTATTGTGAGAATATTACAAACGTCTGACAAAACTTAAAAATGTAAATTTCCAATTTCAACCAAACATGCTAGAAATGCTTCAATTGAGCTAATTAGCTTATTGTGAGAATATTACAAACGTCTGACAAAACTGAAAAATAGAAATTTCCAATTTCAACCAAACATGCTAGAAATGCTCCAATTGAGCTAATTAGCTTATTGATAGAATATTGCAATTGTCTGACAAAAGTGAAAAATATAAATTTCCAATTTCAGACAAACATGCTAGAAATGCTCTAATTGAGCTAATTAGCTTATTGTTAGAATATTACAAACGTCTGACAAAAGTTAAAAATGTAAATTTCCATTTTCAACCAAACATGCTAGAAATGCTCCAATTGAGCTAATTAGTTTATTGTGAGAATATTACAAACGTCTGACAAAACTGAAAAATGTAAATTTCCAATTTCAACCAAACATGCTAGAAATGCTCCAATTGAGCTAATTAGCTTATTGTGAGAATATTACAAACGTCTGACAAAAGTAAAACATGTAAATTTCTGATTTCAACCAAACATGCTAGAAATGCTCCAATTGAGCTAATTAGCTTATTGTGAGAATATTACAAACGTCTGACAAAACTGAAAAATGTAAATTTCCAATTTCAACCAAACATGCTAGAAATGCTCCAATTGAGCTAATTAGCTTATTGTGAGAATATTGCAATTGTCTGACATAAGTGAAAAATGTAAATTTCCAATTTCAACCAAACATGCTAGAAATGTTCCAATTGAGCTAATTAGCTTATTGTGAGAATATTGCAATTGTCTGACAAAAGTGAAAAATGTAAATTTCCAATTTCAACCAAACATGCTAGAAATGCTCCAATTGTGCTAATTAGCTTATTGTGAGAATATTACAAACGTCTGACAAAACTGAAAAATGTAAATTTCCAATTTCAACCAAACATGCTAGAAATGCTCCAATTGAGCTAATTAGCTTATTGTGAGAATATTACAAGTGTCTGACAAAAGTGAAAAATTTATAATTCCAATTTCAATCAAACATGCTAGAAATGCTCCAATTGCGCAAATAAGCCTACTGTAAGAATTTTACAAACGTCTGACAAAACTGAAAATTTAAATTTTCAATTTCAACCAAACATGCTAGAAATGCTCCAATTGAGCTAATTAGCTTATTGTGAGAATATTGCAATTGTTTGACAAAAGTGAAAAATGTAAATTTCCAATTTCAACCAAACATGCTAGAAATGCTCCAATTGAGCTAATTAGCTTATTGTGAGAATATTACAAACGTCTGACAAAACTGAAAAATGTAAATTTCCAATTTCAACCAAACATGCTAGAAATGCTCCAATTGAGCTAATTAGCTTATTGTGAGAATATTACAAACGTCTGACCAAACTGAAAATTTAAATTTTCAATTTCAACCAAACATGCTAGAAATGCTCCAATTGAGCTAATTAGTTTATTGTGAGAATATTACAAACGTCTGACAAAACTGAAAAATGTAAATTTCCAATTTCAACCAAACATGCTAGAAATGCTCCAATTGAGCTAATTAGCTTATTGTGAGAATATTACAAACGTCTGACAAAAGTAAAAAATGTAAATTTCTGATTTCAACCAAACATGCTAGAAATGCTCCAATTGAGCTAATTAGCTTATTGTGAGAATATTACAAACGTCTGACAAAACTGAAAAATGTAAATTTCCAATTTCAACCAAACATGCTAGAAATGCTCCAATTGAGCTAATTAGCTTATTGTGAGATTATTGCAATTGTCTGACAAAAGTGAAAAATGTAAATTTCCAATTTCAACCAAACATGCTAGAAATGTTCCAATTGAGCTAATTAGCTTATTGTGAGAATATTGCAATTGTCTGACAAAAGTGAAAAATGTAAATTTCCAATTTCAACCAAACATGCTAGAAATGCTCCAATTGTGCTAATTAGCTTATTGTGAGAATATTACAAACGTCTGACAAAAGTGAAAAATGTAAATTTCCAATTTCAACCAAACATGCTAGAAATGCTCCAATTGAGCTAATTAGCTTATTGTGAGAATATTACAAGCGTCTGACGAAAGTGAAAAATTTATAATTCCAATTTCAATCAAACATGCTAGAAATGCTCCAATTGCGCAAATAAGCCTACTGTAAGAATTTTACAAACGTCTGACAAAACTGAAATATTAAATTTTCAATTTCAACCAAACATGCTAGAAATGCTCCAATTGAGCTAATTAGCTTATTGTGAGAATATTGCAATTGTTTGACAAAAGTGAAAAATGTAAATTTCCAATTTCAACCAAACATGCTAGAAATGCTCCAATTGAGCTAATTAGCTTATTGTGAGAATATTACAAACGTCTGACAAAACTGAAAAATGTAAATTTCCAATTTCAACCAAACATGCTAGAAATGTTCCAATTGAGCTAATTAGCTTATTGTGAGAATATCGCAATTGTATGACAAAATCGAAAAATGTAAATTTCCAATTTCAACCAAACATGCTAGAAATGCTCCAATTGAGCTAATTAGCTTATTGTGAGAATATTACAAACGTTTGACAAAAGTGAAAAATGTAAATTTCCAATTTCAACCAAACCTGCTAGAAATGCTCCAATTGAGCTAATTAGCTTATTGTGAGAATATTACAAACGTCTGACAAAACTGAAAAATGTAAATTGCCAATTTCAACCAAACATGCTAGAAATGCTCCAATTGAGCTAATTAGCTTATTGTGAGAATATTGCAATTGTCTGACAAAAGTGAAAAATGTAAATTTCCAATTTCAACCAAACATGCTAGAAATGCTCCAATTGAGCTAATTAGCTTATTGTGAGAATATTACAAACGTCTGACAAAAGTAAAAAATTTAAATTTCTGATTTCAACCAAACATGCTAGAAATGCTCCAATTGAGCTACTTAGCTTATTGTGAGAATATTACAAACGTCTGACCAAACTGAAAAATGTAAATTTCCAATTTCAACCAAACAAGCTAGAAATGCTCCAATTGAGCTAATTAGCTTATTGTGAGAATATTACAAACGTCTGACAAAAGTAAAAAATGTAAATTTCTGATTTCAACCAAACATGCTAGAAATGCTCCAATTGAGCTAATTAGCTTATTGTGAGAATATTACAAACGTCTGACCAAACTGAAAAATGTAAATTTCCAATTTCAACCAAACATGCTAGAAATGCTCCAATTGAGCTAATTAGCTTATTGTGAGAATATTACAAACGTCTGACCAAACTGAAAAATGTAAATTTCCAATTTCAACCAAACAAGCTAGAAATGCTCCAATTGAGCTAATTAGCTTATTGTGAGAATATTACAAACGTCTGACAAAACTGAAAAATGTAAATTTCCAATTTCAACCAAACATGCTAGAAATGCTCCAATTGAGCTAATTAGCTTATTGATAGAATATTGCAATTGTCTGAAAAAAGTGAAAAATGTAAATTTCCAATTTCAACCAAACATGCTAGAAATGCTCCAATTGAGCTAATTAGCTTATTGTTAGAATATTACAAACGTCTGACAAAAGTGAAAAATGTAAATTTCCAATTTCAACCAAACATGCTAGAAATGCTCCAATTGAGCTAATTAGCTTATTGTGAGAATATTACAAACTTCTGACAAAACTGAAAAATGTAAATTTCCAATTTCAACCAAACATGCTAGAAATGCTTCAATTGAGCTAATTAGCTTATTGTGAGAATATTACAAACGTCTGACAAAAGTAAAAAATGTAAATTTCCAATTTTAACCAAACATGCTAGAAATGCTCCAATTGAGCTAATTAGCTTATTGTGAGAATATTACAAACGTCTGACAAAACTGAAAAATAGGAATTTCCAATTTCAACCAAACATGCTAGAAATGCTCCAATTGAGCTAATTAGCTTATTGATAATATATTGCAATTGTCTGACAAAAGTGAAAAATGTAAATTTCCAATTTCAACCAAACATGCTAGAAATGCTCCAATTGAGCTAATTAGCTTATTGTGAGAATATTTCAAACGTCTGACAAAACTGAAAAATGTAAATTTCCAATTTCAACCAAACATGCTAGAAATGCTCCAATTGAGCTAATTAGCTTATTGTGAGAATATTACAAACGTCTGACAAAAGTAAAAAATGTAAATTTCTGATTTCAACCAAACATGCTAGAAATGCTCCAATTGAGCTAATTAGCTTATTGTGAGAATATTACAAACGTCTGACAAAACTGAAAAATAGAAATTTCCAATTTCAACCAAACATGCTAGAAATGCTCCAATTGAGCTAATTAGCTTATTGTGAGAATATTGCAATTGTCTGACAAAAGTGAAAAATGTAAATTTCCAATTTCAACCAAACCTGCTAGAAATGCTCCAATTGAGCTAATTAGCTTATTGTGAGAATATTGCAATTGTCTGACAAAAGTGAAAAATGTAAATTTCCAATTTCAACCAAACATGCTAGAAATGCTCCAATTGTGCTAATTAACTTATTGTGAGAATATTACAAACGTCTGACAAAACTGAAAAGTGTAAATTTCCAATTTCAACAAAACATGCTAGAAATGCTCCAATTGAGCTAATTAGCTTATTGTGAGAATATTACAAACGTCTGACAAAAGTGAAAAATTTATAATTCCAATTTCAATCAAACATGCTAGAAATGCTCCAATTGCGCAAATAAGCCTACTGTAAGAATTTTACAAACGTCTGACAAAACTGAAAATTTAAATTTTCAATTTCAACCAAACATGCTAGAAATGCTCCAATTGAGCTAATTAGCTTATTGATAGAATATTGCAATTGTCTGACAAAAGTGAAAAATGTAAATTTCCAATTTCAACCAAACATGCTAGAAATGCTCCAATTGAGCTAATTAGCTTATTGTGAGAATATTACAAACGTCTGACAAAAGTTAAAAATGTAAATTTCCAATTTCAACCAAACATGCTAGAAATGCTCCAATTGAGCTAATTAGCTTATTGTGAGAATATTACAAACGTCGGACAGAAGTGAAAAATTTATAATTCCAATTTCAATCAAACATGCTAGAAATGCTCCAATTGCGCAAATAAGCCTACTGTAAGAATTTTACAAACGTCTGACAAAACTGAAAATTTAAATTTTCAATTTCAACCAAGCATGCTAGAAATGCTCCAATTGAGCTAATTAGCTTATTGTGAGAATATTGCAATTGTTTGACAAAAGTGAAAAATGTAAATGTCCAATTTCAACCAAACATTCTAGAAATGCTCCAATTGAGCTAATTAGCTTATTGTGAGAATATTACAAACGTCTGACAAAACTGAAAAATGTAAATTTCCAATTTCAACCAAACATGCTAGAAATGCTCCAATTGAGCTAATTAGCTTATTGTGAGAATATTACAAACGTCTGACAAAACTGAAAAATGTAAATTTCCAATTTCAACCAAACATGCTAGAAATGCTCAAATTGCGCAAATAAGCCTACTGTAAGAATTTTACAAACGTCTGACAAAACTGAAAAATGTAAATTTCTAATTTCAACCAAACATGCTAGAAATGCTCCAATTGAGCTAATTAGCTTATTGTGAGAATATTACAAACGTCTGACAAAACTGAAAAATGTAAATTTCCAATTTCAACCAAACATGCTAGAAATGCTCCAATTGAGCTAATTAGCTTATTGTGAGAATATTACAAACGTCTGACAAAACTGAAAAATGTAAAATTCTAATTTCAACTAAACATGCTAGAAATGCTCCAATTGAGCTAATTAGCTTATTGTGAGAATATTGCAATTGTCTGACAAAAGTGAAAAATGTAAATTTCCAATTTCAACCAAACATGCTAGAAATGCTCCAATTGAGCTAATTAGCTTATTGTTAGAATATTACAAACGTCTGACAAAAGTGAAAAATGTAAATTTCCAATTTCAACCAAACATGCTAGAAATGCTCCAATTGAGCTAATTAGCTTATTGTGAGAATATTACAAACTTCTGACAAAACTGAAAAATGTAAATTTCCAATTTCAACCAAACATGCTAGAAATGCTTCAATTGAGCTAATTAGCTTATTGTGAGAATATTACAAACGTCTGACAAAAGTAAAAAATGTAAATTTCCAATTTTAACCAAACATGCTAGAAATGCTCCAATTGAGCTAATTAGCTTATTGTGAGAATATTACAAACGTCTGACAAAACTGAAAAATAGGAATTTCCAATTTCAACCAAACATGCTAGAAATGCTCCAATTGAGCTAATTAGCTTATTGATAATATATTGCAATTGTCTGACAAAAGTGAAAAATGTAAATTTCCAATTTCAACCAAACATGCTAGAAATGCTCCAATTGAGCTAATTAGCTTATTGTGAGAATATTTCAAACGTCTGACAAAACTGAAAAATGTAAATTTCCAATTTCAACCAAACATGCTAGAAATGCTCCAATTGAGCTAATTAGCTTATTGTGAGAATATTACAAACGTCTGACAAAAGTAAAAAATGTAAATTTCTGATTTCAACCAAACATGCTAGAAATGCTCCAATTGAGCTAATTAGCTTATTGTGAGAATATTACAAACGTCTGACAAAACTGAAAAATAGAAATTTCCAATTTCAACCAAACATGCTAGAAATGCTCCAATTGAGCTAATTAGCTTATTGTGAGAATATTGCAATTGTCTGAAAAAAGTGAAAAATGTAAATTTCCAATTTCAACCAAACCTGCTAGAAATGCTCCAATTGAGCTAATTAGCTTATTGTGAGAATATTGCAATTGTCTGACAAAAGTGAAAAATGTAAATTTCCAATTTCAACCAAACATGCTAGAAATGCTCCAATTGAGCTAATTAGCTTATTGTTAGAATATTACAAACGTCTGACAAAAGTGAAAAATGTAAATTTCCAATTTCAACCAAACATGCTAGAAATGCTCCAATTGAGCTAATTAGCTTATTGTGAGAATATTACAAACTTCTGACAAAACTGAAAAATGTAAATTTCCAATTTCAACCAAACATGCTAGAAATGCTTCAATTGAGCTAATTAGCTTATTGTGAGAATATTACAAACGTCTGACAAAAGTAAAAAATGTAAATTTCCAATTTTAACCAAACATGCTAGAAATGCTCCAATTGAGCTAATTAGCTTATTGTGAGAATATTACAAACGTCTGACAAAACTGAAAAATAGGAATTTCCAATTTCAACCAAACATGCTAGAAATGCTCCAATTGAGCTAATTAGCTTATTGATAATATATTGCAATTGTCTGACAAAAGTGAAAAATGTAAATTTCCAATTTCAACCAAACATGCTAGAAATGCTCCAATTGAGCTAATTAGCTTATTGTGAGAATATTTCAAACGTCTGACAAAACTGAAAAATGTAAATTTCCAATTTCAACCAAACATGCTAGAAATGCTCCAATTGAGCTAATTAGCTTATTGTGAGAATATTACAAACGTCTGACAAAAGTAAAAAATGTAAATTTCTGATTTCAACCAAACATGCTAGAAATGCTCCAATTGAGCTAATTAGCTTATTGTGAGAATATTACAAACGTCTGACAAAACTGAAAAATAGAAATTTCCAATTTCAACCAAACATGCTAGAAATGCTCCAATTGAGCTAATTAGCTTATTGTGAGAATATTGCAATTGTCTGAAAAAAGTGAAAAATGTAAATTTCCAATTTCAACCAAACCTGCTAGAAATGCTCCAATTGAGCTAATTAGCTTATTGTGAGAATATTGCAATTGTCTGACAAAAGTGAAAAATGTAAATTTCCAATTTCAACCAAACATGCTAGAAATGCTCCAATTGTGCTAATTAACTTATTGTGAGAATATTACAAACGTCTGACAAAACTGAAAAGTGTAAATTTCCAATTTCAACCAAACATGCTAGAAATGCTCCAATTGAGCTAATTAGCTTATTGTGAGAATATTACAAACGTCTGACAAAAGTGAAAAATTTATAATTCCAATTTCAATCAAACATGCTAGAAATGCTCCAATTGCGCAAATAAGCCTACTGTAAGAATTTTACAAACGTCTGACAAAACTGAAAATTTAAATTTTCAATTTCAACCAAACATGCTAGAAATGCTCCAATTGAGCTAATTAGCTTATGGATAGAATATTGCAATTGTCTGACAAAAGTGAAAAATGTAAATTTCCAATTTCAACCAAACATGCTAGAAATGCTCCAATTGAGCTAATTAGCTTATTGTGAGAATATTACAAACGTCTGACAAAAGTTAAAAATGTAAATTTCCACTTTCAACCAAACATGCTAGAAATGCTCCAATTGAGCTAATTAGCTTATTGTGAGAATATTACAAACGTCTGACAAAACTGAAAAATGTAAATTTCCAATTTCAACCAAACATGCTAGAAATGCTCCAATTGAGCTAATTAGCTTATTGTGAGAATATTACAAACGTCGGACAGAAGTGAAAAATTTATAATTCCAATTTCAATCAAACATGCTAGAAATGCTCAAATTGCGCAAATAAGCCTACTGTAAGAATTTTACAAACGTCTGACAAAACTGAAAATTTAAATTTTCAATTTCAACCAAGCATGCTAGAAATGCTCCAATTGAGCTAATTAGCTTATTGTGAGAATATTGCAATTGTTTGACAAAAGTGAAAAATGTAAATGTCCAATTTCAACCAAACATTCTAGAAATGCTCCAATTGAGCTAATTAGCTTATTGTGAGAATATTACAAACGTCTGACAAAACTGAAAAATGTAAATTTCCAATTTCAACCAAACATGCTAGAAATGCTCCAATTGAGCTAATTAGCTTATTGTGAGAATATTACAAACGTCTGACAAAACTGAAAAATGTAAATTTCCAATTTCAACCAAACATGCTAGAAATGCTCCAATTGAGCTAATTAGCTTATTGTGAGAATATTACAAACGTCTGACAAAACTGAAAAATGTAAAATTCTAATTTCAACTAAACATGCTAGAAATGCTCCAATTGAGCTAATTAGCTTATTGTGAGAATATTGCAATTGTCTGACAAAAGTGAAAAATGTAAATTTCCAATTTCAACCAAACATGCTAGAAATGCTCCAATTGAGCTAATTAGCTTATTGTGAGAATATTACAAAGGTCTGACAAAAGTGAAAAATGTAAATTTCCAATTTCAACCAAACATGCTAGAAATGCTCCAATTGAGCTAATTAGCTTATTGTGAGAATATTACAAACGTCTGACAAAACTTAAAAATGTAAATTTCCAATTTCAACCAAACATGCTAGAAATGCTTCAATTGAGCTAATTAGCTTATTGTGAGAATATTACAAACGTCTGACAAAACTGAAAAATAGAAATTTCCAATTTCAACCAAACATGCTAGAAATGCTCCAATTGAGCTAATTAGCTTATTGATAGAATATTGCAATTGTCTGACAAAAGTGAAAAATATAAATTTCCAATTTCAGACAAACATGCTAGAAATGCTCTAATTGAGCTAATTAGCTTATTGTTAGAATATTACAAACGTCTGACAAAAGTTAAAAATGTAAATTTCCATTTTCAACCAAACATGCTAGAAATGCTCCAATTGAGCTAATTAGTTTATTGTGAGAATATTACAAACGTCTGACAAAACTGAAAAATGTAAATTTCCAATTTCAACCAAACATGCTAGAAATGCTCCAATTGAGCTAATTAGCTTATTGTGAGAATATTACAAACGTCTGACAAAAGTAAAACATGTAAATTTCTGATTTCAACCAAACATGCTAGAAATGCTCCAATTGAGCTAATTAGCTTATTGTGAGAATATTACAAACGTCTGACAAAACTGAAAAATGTAAATTTCCAATTTCAACCAAACATGCTAGAAATGCTCCAATTGAGCTAATTAGCTTATTGTGAGAATATTGCAATTGTCTGACATAAGTGAAAAATGTAAATTTCCAATTTCAACCAAACATGCTAGAAATGTTCCAATTGAGCTAATTAGCTTATTGTGAGAATATTGCAATTGTCTGACAAAAGTGAAAAATGTAAATTTCCAATTTCAACCAAACATGCTAGAAATGCTCCAATTGTGCTAATTAGCTTATTGTGAGAATATTACAAACGTCTGACAAAACTGAAAAATGTAAATTTCCAATTTCAACCAAACATGCTAGAAATGCTCCAATTGAGCTAATTAGCTTATTGTGAGAATATTACAAGTGTCTGACAAAAGTGAAAAATTTATAATTCCAATTTCAATCAAACATGCTAGAAATGCTCCAATTGCGCAAATAAGCCTACTGTAAGAATTTTACAAACGTCTGACAAAACTGAAAATTTAAATTTTCAATTTCAACCAAACATGCTAGAAATGCTCCAATTGAGCTAATTAGCTTATTGTGAGAATATTGCAATTGTTTGACAAAAGTGAAAAATGTAAATTTCCAATTTCAACCAAACATGCTAGAAATGCTCCAATTGAGCTAATTAGCTTATTGTGAGAATATTACAAACGTCTGACAAAACTGAAAAATGTAAATTTCCAATTTCAACCAAACATGCTAGAAATGTTCCAATTGAGCTAATTAGCTTATTGTGAGAATATCGCAATTGTATGACAAAATCGAAAAATGTAAATTTCCAATTTCAACCAAACATGCTAGAAATGCTCCAATTGAGCTAATTAGCTTATTGTGAGAATATTACAAACGTTTGACAAAAGTGAAAAATGTAAATTTCCAATTTCAACCAAACATGCTAGAAATGCTCCAATTGAGCTAATTAGCTCATTGTGAGAATATTACAAACGTCTGACAAAACTGAAAAATGTAAATTGCCAATTTCAACCAAACATGCTAGAAATGCTCCAATTGAGCTAATTAGCTTATTGTGAGAATATTGCAATTGTCTGACAAAAGTGAAAAATGTAAATTTCCAATTTCAACCAAACATGCTAGAAATGCTCCAATTGAGCTAATTAGCTTATTGTGAGAATATTACAAACGTCTGACAAAAGTAAAAAATGTAAATTTCTGATTTCAACCAAACATGCTAGAAATGCTCCAATTGAGCTAATTAGCTTATTGTGAGAATATTACAAACGTCTGACCAAACTGAAAAATGTAAATTTCCAATTTCAACCAAACATGCTAGAAATGCTCCAATTGAGCTAATTAGCTTATTGTGAGAATATTACAAACGTCTGACAAAACTGAAAAATGTAAATTTCCAATTTCAACCAAACATGCTAGAAATGCTCCAATTGAGCTAATTAGCTTATTGATAGAATATTGCAATTGTCTGACAAAAGTGAAAAATGTAAATTTCCAATTTCAACCAAACATGCTAGAAATGCTCCAATTGAGCTAATTAGCTTATTGTTAGAATATTACAAACGTCTGACAAAAGTGAAAAATGTAAATTTCCAATTTCAACCAAACATGCTAGAAATGCTCCAATTGAGCTAATTAGCTTATTGTGAGAATATTACAAACGTCTGACAAAACTGAAAAATGTAAATTTCCACTTTCAACCAAACATGCTAGAAATGCTCCAATTGAGCTAATTAGCTTATTGTGAGAATATTACAAACGTCTGACAAAAGTAAAAAATGTAAATTTCCAATTTTAACCAAACATGCTAGAAATGCTCCAATTGAGCTAATTAGCTTATTGTGAGAATATTACAAACGTCTGACAAAACTGAAAAATAGGAATTTCCAATTTCAACCAAACATGCTAGAAATGCTCCAATTGAGCTAATTAGCTTATTGATAATATATTGCAGTTGTCTGACAAAAGTGAAAAATGTAAATTTCCAATTTCAACCAAACATGCTAGAAATGCTCCAATTGAGCTAATTAGCTTATTGTGAGAATATTACAAACGTCTGACAAAACTGAAAAATGTAAATTTCCAATTTCAACCAAACATGCTAGAAATGCTCCAATTGAGCTAATTAGCTTATTGATAATATATTGCAATTGTCTGACAAAAGTAAAAAATGTAAATTTCTGATTTCAACCAAACATGCTAGAAATGCTCCAATTGAGCTAATTAGCTTATTGTGAGAATATTACAAACGTCTGGAAAAACTGAAAAATGTAAATCTCCAATTTCAACCAAACATGCTAGAAATGCTCGAATTGAGCTAATTAGCTTATTGTGAGAATATT
The DNA here is from genome assembly GCF_963576615.1 of Watersipora subatra. Lineage (NCBI taxonomy): Eukaryota > Metazoa > Bryozoa > Gymnolaemata > Cheilostomatida > Watersiporidae > Watersipora > Watersipora subatra. The sequence continues at coordinate 177,629 of NW_027045249.1, forward strand.
GCAATTGTCTGACAAAAGTGAAAAATGTAAATTTCCAATTTCAACCAAACATGCTAGAAATGTTCCAATTGAGCTAATTAGCTTATTGTGAGAATATTACAAAACGTCTGACAAAACTGAAAAATGTATATCTCCAATTTCAACCAAACATGCCAGAAATGCTCCAATTGAGCTAATTAGCTTATTGTGAGAATATTGCAATTGTCTGACAAAAGTGAAAAATGTAAATTTCCAATTTCAACCAAACATGCTAGAAATGTTCCAATTGAGCTAATTAGCTTATTGTGAGAATATTACAAACGTCTGACAAAACTGAAAAATGTAAATTTCCAATTTCAACCAAACATGCTAGAAATGCTCCAATTGAGCTAATTAGCTTATTGTGAGAATATTACAAACGTCTGACAAAAGTGAAAAATTTATAATTCCAATTTCAATCAAACATGCTAGAAATGCTCCAATTGAGCTAATTAGCTTATTGATAGAATATTGCAATTGTCTGACAAAAGTGAAAAATGTAAATTTCCAATTTCAACCAAACATGCTAGAAATGCTCCAATTGAGCTAATTAGCTTATTGTGAGAATATTACAAACGTCTGACAAAAGTAAAAAATGTAAATTTCTGATTTCAACCAAACATGCTAGAAATGCTCCGATTGAGCTAATTAGCTTATTGTGAGAATATTACAAACGTCTGACCAAACTGAAAAATGTAAATTTCCAATTTCAACCAAACAAGCTAGAAATGCTCCAATTGAGCTAATTAGCTTATTGTGAGAATATTACAAACGTCTGACCAAACTGAAAAATGTAAATTTCCAATTTCAACCAAACAAGCTAGAAATGCTCCAATTGAGCTAATTAGCTTATTGTGAGAATATTACAAACGTCTGACAAAACTGAAAAATGTAAATTTCCAATTTCAACCAAACATGCTAGAAATGCTCCAATTGAGCTAATTAGCTTATTGTTAGAATATTACAAACGTCTGACAAAAGTGAAAAATGTAAATTTCCAATTTCAACCAAACATGCTAGAAATGCTCCAATTGAGCTAATTAGCTTATTGTGAGAATATTACAAACGTCTGACAAAACTGAAAAATGTAAATTTCCAATTTCAACCAAACATGCTAGAAATGCTCCAATTGAGCTAATTAGCTTATTGTGAGAATATTACAAACGTCTGACAAAAGTAAAAAATGTAAATTTCCAATTTTAACCAAACATGCTAGAAATGCTCCAATTGAGCTAATTAGCTTATTGTGAGAATATTACAAACGTCTGACAAAACTGAAAAATAGGAATTTCCAATTTCAACCAAACATGCTAGAAATGCTCCAATTGAGCTAATTAGCTTATTGATAATATATTGCAATTGTCTGACAAAAGTGAAAAATGTAAATTTCCAATTTCAACCAAACATGCTAGAAATGCTCCAATTGAGCTAATTAGCTTATTGTTAGAATATTACAAACGTCTGACAAAAGTTAAAAATGTAAATTTCCAATTTCAACCAAACATGCTAGAAATGCTCCAATTGAGCTAATTAGCTTATTGTGAGAATATTACAAACGTCTGACAAAACTGAAAAATGTAAATTTCCAATTTCAACCAAACATGCTAGAAATGCTCCAATTGAGCTAATTAGCTTATTGTGAGAATATTACAAACGTCTGACAAAAGTAAAAAATGTAAATTTCTGATTTCAACCAAACATGCTAGAAATGCTCCAATTGAGCTAATTAGCTTATTGTGAGAATATTACAAACGTCTGACAAAACTGAAAAATGTAAATCTCCAATTTCAACCAAACATGCTAGAAATGCTCCAATTGAGCTAATTAGCTTATTGTGAGAATATTGCAATTGTCTGACAAAAGTGAAAAATGTAAATTTCCAATTTCAACCAAACATGCTAGAAATGTTCCAATTGAGCTAATTAGCTTATTGTGAGAATATTGCAATTGTCTGACAAAAGTGAAAAATGTAAATTTCCAATTTCAACCAAACATGCTAGAAATGCTCCAATTGAGCTAATTAGCTTATTGTGAGAATATTACAAACGTCTGACAAAACTGAAAAATGTAAATTTCCAATTTCAACCAAACATGCTAGAAATGCTCCAATTGAGCTAATTAGCTTATTGTGAGAATATTACAAACGTCTGACAAAAGTGAAAAATTTATAATTCCAATTTCAATCAAACATGCTAGAAATGCTCCAATTGAGCTAATTAGCTTATTGATAGAATATTGCAATTGTCTGACAAAAGTGAAAAATGTAAATTTCCAATTTCAACCAAACATGCTAGAAATGCTCCAATTGAGCTAATTACCTTATTGTTAGAATATTACAAACGTCTGACAAAAGTGAAAAATGTAAATTTCCAATTTCAACCAAACATGCTAGAAATGCTCCAATTGAGCTAATTAGCTTATTGTGAGAATATTACAAACGTCTGACAAAAGTGAAAAATGTAAATTTCTGATTTCAACCAAACATGCTAGAAATGCTCCAATTGAGCTAATTAGCTTATTGTGAGAATATTACAAACGTCTGACAAAACTGAAAAATGTAAATTTCCAATTTCAACCAAACATGCTAGGAATGCTCCAATTGAGCTAATTAGCTTATTGTGAGAATATTGCAATTGTCTGACAAAAGTGAAAAATGTAAATTTCCAATTTCAACCAAACATGCTAGAAATGTTCCAATTGAGCTAATTAGCTTATTGTGAGAATATTGCAATTGTCTGACAAAAGTGAAAAATGTAAATTTCCAATTTCAACCAAACATGCTAGAAATGCTCCAATTGTGCTGATTAGCTTATTGTGAGAATTTTACAAACGTCTGACAAAACTGAAAAATGTAAATTTCCAATTTCAACCAAACATGCTAGAAATGTTCCAATTGAGCTAATTAGCTTATTGTGAGAATATTACAAACGTCTGACAAAAATGAAAAATTTATAATTCCAATTTCAATCAAACATGCTAGAAATGCTCCAATTGCGCAAATAAGCCTACTGTAAGAATTTTACAAACGTCTGACAAAACTGAAAAATGTAAATTTTCAATTTCAACCAAACATGCTAGAAATGCTCCAATTGAGCTAATTAGCTTATTGTGAGAATATTACAAACGTCTGACAAAACTGAAAAATGTAAATTTCCAATTTCAACCAAACATGCTAGAAATGCTCCAATTGAGCTAATTAGCTTATTGTGAGAATATTACAAACGTCTGACAAAACTGAAAAATGTAAATTTCCAATTTCAACCAAACATGCTAGAAATGCTCAAATTGCGCAAATAAGCCTACTGTAAGAATTTTACAAACGTCTGACAAAACTGAAAAATGTAAATTTCTAATTTCAACCAAACATGCTAGAAATGCTCCAATTGAGCTAATTAGCTTATTGTGAGAATATTACAAACGTCTGACAAAACTGAAAAATGTAAAATTCCAATTTCAACCAAACATGCTAGAAATGCTCCAATTGAGCTAATTAGCTTATTGTGAGAATATTACAAACGTCTGACAAAACTGAAAAATGTAAAATTCTAGTTTCACTTAAACATGCTAGCAATGCTCCAATTGAGCTAATTAGCTTATTGTGAGAATATTGCAATTGTCTGACAAAAGTGAAAAATGTAAATTTCCAATTTCAACCAAACATGCTAGAAATGCTCCAATTGAGCTAATTAGCTTATTGTGAGAATATTGCAATTGTCTGACAAAAGTGAAAAATGTAAAGTTCCAATTTCAACCAAACATGCTAGAAATGCTCCAATTGAGCTAATTAGCTTAATGTGAGAATATTACAAACGTCTGACAAAACTGAAAAATGTAAATTTCCAATTTCAACCAAACATGCTAGAAATGCTCAAATTGCGCAAATAAGCCTACTGTAAGAATTTTACAAACGTCTGACAAAGCTGAAAAATGTAAATTTCCAATTTCAACCAAACATGCTAGAAATGCTCCAATTGAGCTAATTAGCTTATTGAGAGAATATTGCAATTGTCTGACAAAAGTGAAAAATGTAAATTTCCAATTTCAACTAAACATGCTAGAAATGCTCCAATTGAGCTAATTAGCTTATTTTGAGAATATTACAAACGTCTGACAAAACTGAAATATGTAAATTTCCAATTTCAACCAAACATCTTAGAAATGCTCCAAATGCGGAAATAAGCTTACTGTAAGAAGTGTACAAACGTCTGACAAAACTGAAAAATGTAAATTTCCAATTTCAACCAAACATGCTAGAAATGCTCCAATTGAGCTAATTAGCTTATTGAGAGAATATTGCAATTGTCTGACAAAAGTGAAAAATGCAAATTTCCAATTTCAACTAAACATGCTAGAAATGCTCCAATTGAGCTAATTAGCTTATTGAGAGAATATTACAAACGTCTGACAAAACTGAAAAATGTAAATTTTCAATTTCAACCAAACATGCTAGAAATGCTCAAATTGAGCTAATTAGCTTATTGTGAGAATATTACAAACGTCTGACAAAACTGGAAGATGTAAATTTCCAATTTCAACCAAACATGCTAGAAATGCTCCAATTGAGCTAATTAGCTTATTGTGAGAATATTACAAACGTCTGACCAAACTGAAAAATGTAAATTTCCAATTTCAACCAAACAAGCTAAAAATGCTCCAATTGAGCTAATTAGCTTATTGTGAGATTATTACAAACGTCTGACAAAACTGAAAAATAGAAATTTCCAATTTCAACCAAACATGCTAGAAATGCTCCAATTGAGCTAATTAACTTATTGATAGAATATTGCAATTGTCTGACAAAACTGAAAAATGTAAATTTCCAATTTCAACCAAACATGCTAGAAATGCTCCAATTGAGCTAATTAGCTTATTGTGAGAATATTACAAACGTCTGACAAAAGTGAAAAATGTAAATTTCCAATTTCAACCAAACATGCTAGAAATGCTCCAATTGAGCTAATTAGCTTATTTTGAGAATATTACAAACGTCTGACAAAAGTGAAAAATGTAAATTTCCAATTTCAACCAAACATGCTAGAAATGCTCCAATTGAGCTAATTAGCTTATTGTGAGAATATTACAAACGTCTGACAAAAGTAAAAAATGTAAATTTCTGATTTCAACCAAACATGCTAGAAATGCTCCAATTGAGCTAATTAGCTTATTGTGAGAATATTATAAACGTCTGACAAAACTGAAAAATGTAAATTTCCAATTTCAACCAAACATGCTAGAAATGCTCCAATTGAGCTAATTAGCTTATTGTGAGAATATTACAAACGTCTGACAAAACTGAAAAATGTAAAATTCCAATTTCAACCAAACATGCTAGAAATGCTCAAATTGCGCAAATAAGCCTACTGTAAGAATTTTACAAACGTCTGACAAAGCTGAAAAATGTAAATTTCCAATTTCAACCAAACATGCTAGAAATGCTCCAATTGAGCTAATTAGCTTATTGTGAGAATATTACAAACGTCTGACAAAAGTGAAAAATGTAAATTTCCAATTTCAACCAAACATGCTAGAAATGCTCCAATTGAGCTAATTAGCTTATTGTGAGAATATTACAAACGACTGACAAAAGTAAAAAATGTAAATTTCTGATTTCAACCAAACATGCTAGAAATGCTCCAATTGAGCTAATTAGCTTATTGTGAGAATATTACAAACGTCTGACAAAACTGAAAAATGTAAATTTCCAATTTCAACCAAACATGCTAGAAATGCTCCAATTGAGCTAATTAGCTTATTGTGAGAATATTACAAACGTCTGACAAAACTGAAAAATGTAAATTTCCAATTTCAACCAAACATGCTAGAAATGCTCAAATTGCGCAAATAAGCCTACTGTAAGAATTTTACAAACGTCTGACAAAACTGAAAAATGTAAATTTCTAATTTCAACCAAACATGCTAGAAATGCTCCAATTGAGCTAATTAGCTTATTGTGAGAATATTACAAACGTCTGACAAAACTGAAAAATGTAAAATTCCAATTTCAACCAAACATGCTAGAAATGCTCCAATTGAGCTAATTAGCTTATTGTGAGAATATTACAAACGTCTGACAAAACTGAAAAATGTAAAATTCTAATTTCACTTAAACATGCTAGAAATGCTCCAATTGAGCTAATTAGCTTATTGTGAGAATATTGCAATTGTCTGACAAAAGTGAAAAATGTAAATTTCCAATTTCAACCAAACATGCTAGAAATGCTCCAATTGAGCTAATTAGCTTATTGTGAGAATATTGCAATTGTCTGACAAAAGTGAAAAATGTAAAGTTCCAATTTCAACCAAACATGCTAGAAATGCTCCAATTGAGCTAATTAGCTTAATGTGAGAATATTACAAACGTCTGACAAAACTGAAAAATGTAAATTTCCAATTTCAACCAAACATCCTAGAAATGCTCCAAATGCGGAAATAAGCTTACTGTAAGAAGTGTACAAACGTCTGACAAAACTGAAAAATGTAAATTTCCAATTTCAACCAAACATGCTAGAAATGCTCCAATTGAGCTAATTAGCTTATTGAGAGAATATTGCAATTGTCTGACAAAAGTGAAAAATGCAAATTTCCAATTTCAACTAAACATGCTAGAAATGCTCCAATTGAGCTAATTAGCTTATTGAGAGAATATTACAAACGTCTGACAAAACTGAAAAATGTAAATTTTCAATTTCAACCAAACATGCTAGAAATGCTCAAATTGAGCTAATTAGCTTATTGTGAGATTATTACAAACGTCTGACAAAACTGAAAAATAGAAATTTCCAATTTCAACCAAACATGCTAGAAATGCTCCAATTGAGCTAATTAACTTATTGATAGAATATTGCAATTGTCTGACAAAACTGAAAAATGTAAATTTCCAATTTCAACCAAACATGCTAGAAATGCTCCAATTGAGCTAATTAGCTTATTGTGAGAATATTACAAACGTCTGACAAAAGTGAAAAATGTAAATTTCCAATTTCAACCAAACATGCTAGAAATGCTCCAATTGAGCTAATTAGCTTATTGTGAGAATATTACAAACGTCTGACAAAACTGAAAAATGTAAATTTCCAATTTCAACCAAACATGCTAGAAATGCTCCAATTGAGCTAATTAGCTTATTGTGAGAATATTACAAACGTCTGACAAAAGTAAAAAATGTAAATTTCTGATTTCAACCAAACATGCTAGAAATGCTCCAATTGAGCTAATTAGCTTATTGTGAGAATATTATAAACGTCTGACAAAACTGAAAAATGTAAATTTCCAATTTCAACCAAACATGCTAGAAATGCTCCAATTGAGCTAATTAGCTTATTGAGAGAATATTGCAATTGTCTGACAAAAGTGAAAAATGTAAAGTTCCAATTTCAACCAAACATGCTAGAAATGCTCCAATTGAGCTAATTAGCTTATTGTGAGAATATTACAAACGTCTGACAAAACTGAAAAATGTAAAATTCCAATTTCAACCAAACATGCTAGAAATGCTCAAATTGCGCAAATAAGCCTACTGTAAGAATTTTACAAACGTCTGACAAAGCTGAAAAATGTAAATTTCCAATTTCAACCAAACATGCTAGAAATGCTCCAATTGAGCTAATTAGCTTATTGTGAGAGTATTACAAACGTCTGACAAAAGTGAAAAATGTAAATTTCCAATTTCAACCAAACATGCTAGAAATGCTCCAATTGAGCTAATTAGCTTATTGTGAGAATATTACAAACGTCTGACAAAAGTGAAAAATGTAAATTTCCAATTTCAACCAAACATGCTAGAAATGCTCCAATTGAGCTAATTAGCTTATTGTGAGAATATTACAAACGTCTGACAAAAGTAAAAAATGTAAATTTCTGATTTCAACCAAACATGCTAGAAATGCTCCAATTGAGCTAATTAGCTTATTGTGAGAATATTACAAACGTCTGACAAAACTGAAAAATGTAAATTTCCAATTTCAACCAAACATGCTAGAAATGCTCCAATTGAGCTAATTAGCTTATTGAGAGAATATTGCAATTGTCTGACAAAAGTGAAAAATGTAAATTTCCAATTTCAACCAAACATGCTAGAAATGCTCCAATTGAGCTAATTAGCTTATTGTGAGAATATTACAAACGTCTGACAAAACTGAAAAATGTAAATTTCCAATTTCAACCAAACATGCTAGAAATGCTCCAATTGAGCTAATTAGCTTATTGAGAGAATATTGCAATTGTCTGACAAAAGTGAAAAATGTAAATTTCCAATTTCAACCAAACATGCTAGAAATGCTCCAATTGAGCTAATTAGCTTATTGTGAGAATATTACAAACGTCTGACAAAACTGAAAAATGTAAATTTCCAATTTCAACCAAACATGCTAGAAATGCTCCAATTGAGCTAATTAGCTTATTGTGAGAATATTACAAACGTATGACAAAACTGAAAAACGTAAATTTCGAATTTCAACTAAACATGCTAGAAATGCTCCAATTGAGCTAATTAGCTTATTGTGAGAATATTGCAATTGTCTGACAAGAGTGAAAAATGTAAATTTCCAATTTCAACCAAACATGCTAGAAATGCTCCAATTGAGCTAATTAGCTTATTGTGAGAATATTGCAATTGTCTGACAAAAGTGAAAAATGTAAAGTTCCAATTTCAACCAAACATGCTAGAAATGCTCCAATTGAGCTAATTAGCTTATTGTGAGAATATTACAAACGTCTGACAAAACTGAAAAATGTAAAATTCCAATTTCAACCAAACATGCTAGAAATGCTCAAATTGCGCAAATAAGCCTACTGTAAGAATTTTACAAACGTCTGACAAAGCTGAAAAATGTAAATTTCCAATTTCAACCAAACATGCTAGAAATGCTCCAATTGAGCTAATTAGCTTATTGAGAGAATATTGCAATTGTCTGACAAAAGTGAAAAATGCAAGTTTCCAATTTCAACCAAACATGCTAGAAATGCTCCAATTGAGCTAATTAGCTTATTGAGAGAATATTGCAATTGTCTGACAAAAGTGAAAAATGTAAATTTCCAATTTAAACCAAACATGCTAGAAATGCTCCAATTGAGCTAATTAGCTTATTGTGAGAATATTACAAACGTCTGACAAAACTGAAAAATGTAAATTTCCAATTTCAACTAAACATGCTAGAAATGCTCCAATTGAGCTAATTAGCTTATTGTGAGAATATTACAAACGTCTGACAAAAGTGAAAAAAGCAAATTTCCAATTTCAACTAAACATGCTAGAAATGCTCCAATTGAGCTAATTAGCTTATTGTGAGAATATTACAAACGTCTGACAAAACTGAAAAATGTAAATTTCCAATTTCAACCAAACATGCTAGAAATGCTCCAATTGAGCTAATTAGCTTATTGTGAGAATATTGCAATTGTCTGACAAAAGTGAAAAATGTAAAGTTCCAATTTCAACCAAACATGCTAGAAATGCTCCAATTGAGCTAATTAGCTTAATGTGAGAATATTACAAACGTCTGACAAAACTGAAAAATGTAAATTTCCAATTTCAACCAAACATGCTAGAAATGCTCAAATTGCGCAAATAAGCCTACTGTAAGAATTTTACAAACGTCTGACAAAGCTGAAAAATGTAAATTTCCAATTTCAACCAAACATGCTAGAAATGCTCCAATTGAGCTAATTAGCTTATTGAGAGAATATTGCAATTGTCTGACAAAAGTGAAAAATGCAAATTTCCAATTTCAACTAAACATGCTAGAAATGCTCCAATTGAGCTAATTAGCTTATTTTGAGAATATTACAAACGTCTGACAAAACTGAAAAATGTAAATTTCCAATTTCAACCAAACATGCTAGAAATGCTCCAAATGCGGAAATAAGCTTACTGTAAGAAGTGTACAAACGTCTGACAAAACTGAAAAATGTAAATTTCCAATTTCAACCAAACATGCTAGAAATGCTCCAATTGAGCTAATTAGCTTATTGAGAGAATATTGCAATTGTCTGACAAAAGTGAAAAATGCAAATTTCCAATTTCAACTAAACATGCTAAAAATGCTCCAATTGAGCTAATTAGCTTATTGAGAGAATTTTACAAACGTCTGACAAAACTGAAAAATGTAAATTTTCAATTTCAACCAAACATGCTAGAAATGCTCCAATTGAGCTAATTAGCTTATTGTGAGAATATTACAAACGTCTGACAAAACTGAAAAATGTAAATTTCCAATTTCAACCAAACATGCTAGAAATGCTCCAATTGAGCTAATTAGCTTATTGTGAGAATATTACAAACGTCTGACAAAAGGAAAAAATGTAAATTTCTGATTTCAACCAAACATGCTAGAAATGCTCCAATTGAGCTAATTAGCTCATTGTGAGAATATTACAAACGTCTGACAAAACTGAAAAATGTAAATTTCCAATTTCAACCAAACATGCTAGAAATGCTCCAATTGAGCTAATTAGCTTATTGTGAGAATATTACAAACGTCCGACAAAAGTGAAAAATGTAAATTTCCAATTTCAACCAAACATGCTAGAAATGCTCCAATTGAGCTAATTAGCTTATTGAGAGAATATTGCAATTGTCTGACAAAAGTGAAAAATGTAAATTTCCAATTTCAACCAAACATGCTAGAAATGCTCCAATTGAGCTAATTAGCTTATTGTGAGAATATTACAAACGTCTGACAAAACTGAAAAATGTAAATTTCCAATTTCAACCAAACATGCTAGAAATGCTCCAATTGAGCTAATTAGCTTATTGAGAGAATATTGCAATTGTCTGACAAAAGTGAAAAATGTAAATTTCCAATTTCAACCAAACATGCTAGAAATGCTCCAATTGAGCTAATTAGCTTATTGTGAGAATATTACAAACGTCTGACAAAACTGAAAAATGTAAATTTCCAATTTCAACCAAACATGCTAGAAATGCTCCAATTGAGCTAATTAGCTTATTGTGAGAATATTACAAACGTCTGACAAAACTAAAAAATGTAAATTTCCAATTTCAACCAAACATGCTAGAAATGCTCCAATTGAGCTAATTAGCTTATTGTGAGAATATTACAAACGTATGACAAAACTGAAAAACGTAAATTTCAAATTTCAACTAAACATGCTAGAAATGCTCCAATTGAGCTAATTAGCTTATTGTGAGAATATTGCAATTGTCTGACAAGAGTGAAAAATGTAAATTTCCAATTTCAACCAAACATGCTAGAAATGCTCTAATTGAGCTAATTAGCTTATTGTGAGAATATTGCAATTGTCTGACAAAAGTGAAAAATGTAAAGTTCCAATTTCAACCAAACATGCTAGAAATGCTCCAATTGAGCTAATTAGCTTATTGTGAGAATATTACAAACGTCTGACAAAAGTGAAAAATGTAAAATTCCAATTTCAACCAAACATGCTAGAAATGCTCAAATTGCGCAAATAAGCCTACTGTAAGAATTTTACAAACGTCTGACAAAGCTGAAAAATGTAAATTTCCAATTTCAACCAAACATGCTAGAAATGCTCCAATTGAGCTAATTAGCTTATTGTGAGATTATTACAAACGTCTGACAAAAGTGAAAAATGTAAACTTCCAATTTCAACCAAACATGCTAGAAATGCTCCAATTGAGCTAATTAGCTTATTGTGAGAATATTACAAACGTCTGACAAAAGTGAAAAATGTAAATTTCCAATTTCAACCAAACATGCTAGAAATGCTCCAATTGAGCTAATTAGCTTATTGTGAGAATATTACAAACGTCTGACAAAAGTAAAAAATGTAAATTTCTGATTTCAACCAAACATGCTAGAAATGCTCCAATTGAGCTAATTAGCTTATTGTGAGAATATTACAAACGTCTGACAAAATTGAAAAATGTAAATTTCCAATTTCAACCAAACATGCTAGAAATGCTCCAATTGAGCTAATTAGCTTATTGAGAGAATATTGCAATTGTCTGACAAAAGTGAAAAATGTAAATTTCCAATTTCAACCAAACATGCTAGAAATGCTCCAATTGAGCTAATTAGCTTTTTGTGAGAATATTGCAAACGTCTGACAAAACTGATAAATGTAAATTTCCAATTTCAACCAAACATGCTAGAAATGCTCCAATTGAGCTAATTAGCTTATTGTGAGAATATTACAAACGTCTGACAAAACTGAAAAATGTAAATTTCCAATTTCAACCAAACATGCTAGAAATGCTCCAATTGAGCTAATTAGCTTATTGTGAGAATATTACAAACGTATGACAAAACTGAAAAACGTAAATTTCGAATTTCAACTAAACATGCTAGAAATGCTCCAATTGAGCTAATTAGCTTATTGTGAGAATATTGCAATTGTCTGACAAAAGTGAAAAATGTAAATTTCCAATTTCAACCAAACATGCTAGAAATGCTCCAATTGAGCTAATTAGCTTATTGTGAGAATATTGCAATTGTCTGACAAAAGTGAAAAATGTAAAGTTCCAATTTCAACCAAACATGCTAGAAATGCTCCAATTGAGCTAATTAGCTTAATGTGAGAATATTACAAACGTCTGACAAAACTGAAAAATGTAAATTTCCAATTTCAACCAAACATGCTAGAAATGCTCAAATTGCGCAAATAAGCCTACTGTAAGAATTTTACAAACGTCTGACAAAGCTGAAAAATGTAAATTTCCAATTTCAACCAAACATGCTAGAAATGCTCCAATTGAGCTAATTAGCTTATTGAGAGAATATTGCAATTGTCTGACAAAAGTGAAAAATGCAAATTTCCAATTTCAACTAAACATGCTAGAAATGCTCCAATTGAGCTAATTAGCTTATTTTGAGAATATTACAAACGTCTGACAAAACTGAAAAATGTAAATTTCCAATTTCAACCAAACATGCTAGAAATGCTCCAAATGCGGAAATAAGCTTACTGTAAGAAGTGTACAAACGTCTGACAAAACTGAAAAATGTAAATTTCCAATTTCAACCAAACATGCTAGAAATGCTCCAATTGAGCTAATTAGCTTATTGAGAGAATATTGCAATTGTCTGACAAAAGTGAAAAATGCAAATTTCCAATTTCAACTAAACATGCTAAAAATGCTCCAATTGAGCTAATTAGCTTATTGAGAGAATTTTACAAACGTCTGACAAAACTGAAAAATGTAAATTTTCAATTTCAACCAAACATGCTAGAAATGCTCCAATTGAGCTAATTAGCTTATTGTGAGAATATTACAAACGTCTGACAAAACTGAAAAATGTAAATTTCCAATTTCAACCAAACATGCTAGAAATGCTCCAATTGAGCTAATTAGCTTATTGTGAGAATATTACAAACGTCTGACAAAAGGAAAAAATGTAAATTTCTGATTTCAACCAAACATGCTAGAAATGCTCCAATTGAGCTAATTAGCTCATTGTGAGAATATTACAAACGTCTGACAAAACTGAAAAATGTAAATTTCCAATTTCAACCAAACATGCTAGAAATGCTCCAATTGAGCTAATTAGCTTATTGTGAGAATATTACAAACGTCCGACAAAAGTGAAAAATGTAAATTTCCAATTTCAACCAAACATGCTAGAAATGCTCCAATTGAGCTAATTAGCTTATTGAGAGAATATTGCAATTGTCTGACAAAAGTGAAAAATGTAAATTTCCAATTTCAACCAAACATGCTAGAAATGCTCCAATTGAGCTAATTAGCTTATTGTGAGAATATTACAAACGTCTGACAAAACTGAAAAATGTAAATTTCCAATTTCAACCAAACATGCTAGAAATGCTCCAATTGAGCTAATTAGCTTATTGAGAGAATATTGCAATTGTCTGACAAAAGTGAAAAATGTAAATTTCCAATTTCAACCAAACATGCTAGAAATGCTCCAATTGAGCTAATTAGCTTATTGTGAGAATATTACAAACGTCTGACAAAACTGAAAAATGTAAATTTCCAATTTCAACCAAACATGCTAGAAATGCTCCAATTGAGCTAATTAGCTTATTGTGAGAATATTACAAACGTCTGACAAAACTAAAAAATGTAAATTTCCAATTTCAACCAAACATGCTAGAAATGCTCCAATTGAGCTAATTAGCTTATTGTGAGAATATTACAAACGTATGACAAAACTGAAAAACGTAAATTTCAAATTTCAACTAAACATGCTAGAAATGCTCCAATTGAGCTAATTAGCTTATTGTGAGAATATTGCAATTGTCTGACAAGAGTGAAAAATGTAAATTTCCAATTTCAACCAAACATGCTAGAAATGCTCTAATTGAGCTAATTAGCTTATTGTGAGAATATTGCAATTGTCTGACAAAAGTGAAAAATGTAAAGTTCCAATTTCAACCAAACATGCTAGAAATGCTCCAATTGAGCTAATTAGCTTATTGTGAGAATATTACAAACGTCTGACAAAAGTGAAAAATGTAAAATTCCAATTTCAACCAAACATGCTAGAAATGCTCAAATTGCGCAAATAAGCCTACTGTAAGAATTTTACAAACGTCTGACAAAGCTGAAAAATGTAAATTTCCAATTTCAACCAAACATGCTAGAAATGCTCCAATTGAGCTAATTAGCTTATTGTGAGATTATTACAAACGTCTGACAAAAGTGAAAAATGTAAACTTCCAATTTCAACCAAACATGCTAGAAATGCTCCAATTGAGCTAATTAGCTTATTGTGAGAATATTACAAACGTCTGACAAAAGTGAAAAATGTAAATTTCCAATTTCAACCAAACATGCTAGAAATGCTCCAATTGAGCTAATTAGCTTATTGTGAGAATATTACAAACGTCTGACAAAAGTAAAAAATGTAAATTTCTGATTTCAACCAAACATGCTAGAAATGCTCCAATTGAGCTAATTAGCTTATTGTGAGAATATTACAAACGTCTGACAAAATTGAAAAATGTAAATTTCCAATTTCAACCAAACATGCTAGAAATGCTCCAATTGAGCTAATTAGCTTATTGAGAGAATATTGCAATTGTCTGACAAAAGTGAAAAATGTAAATTTCCAATTTCAACCAAACATGCTAGAAATGCTCCAATTGAGCTAATTAGCTTATTTTGAGAATATTACAAACGTCTGACAAAACTGAAAAATGTAAATTTCCAATTTCAACCAAACATGCTAGAAATGCTCCAAATGCGGAAATAAGCTTACTGTAAGAAGTGTACAAACGTCTGACAAAACTGAAAAATGTAAATTTCCAATTTCAACCAAACATGCTAGAAATGCTCCAATTGAGCTAATTAGCTTATTGAGAGAATATTGCAATTGTCTGACAAAAGTGAAAAATGCAAATTTCGAATTTCAACTAAACATGCTAGAAATGCTCCAATTGAGCTAATTAGCTTATTGTGAGAATATTACAAACGTCTGACAAAACTGAAAAATGTAAATTTTCAATTTCAACCAAACATGCTAGAAATGCTCCAATTGAGCTAGTTAGCTTATTGTGAGAATATTGCAATTGTCTGACAAAAGTGAAAAATGTAAATTTTCAATTTCAACCAAAAATGCTAAAAATGCTCCAATTGAGCTAATTAGCTTATTGTGAGAATATTACAAACGTCCGACAAAACTGAAAAATGTAAATTTCCAATTTCAACCAAACATGCTAGAAATGCTCCAATTGAGCTAATTAGCTTATTGAGAGAATATTGCAATTGTCTGACAAAAGTGAAAAATGTAAATTTCCAATTTCAACCAAACATGCTAGAAATGCTCCAATTGAGCTAATTAGCTTATTGTGAGAATATTACAAACGTCTGACAAAACTGAAAAATGTAAAATTCCAATTTCAACCAAACATGCTAGAAATGCTCAAAGTGCGCAAATAAGCCTACTGTAAGAATTTTACAAACGTCTGACAAAGCTGAAAAATGTAAATTTCCAATTTCAACCAAACATGCTAGAAATGCTCCAATTGAGCTAATTAGCTTATTGAGAGAATATTGCAATTGTCTGACAAAAGTGAAAAATGCAAGTTTCCAATTTCAACCAAACATGCTAGAAATGCACCAATTGAGCTAATTAGCTTATTGAGAGAATATTGCAATTGTCTGACAAAAGTGAAAAATGTAAATTTCCAATTTAAACCAAACATGCTAGAAATGCTCCAATTGAGCTAATTAGCTTATTGTGAGAATATTACAAACGTCTGACAAAACTGAAAAATGTAAATTTCCAATTTCAACTAAACATGCTAGAAATGCTCCAATTGAGCTAATTAGCTTATTGTGAGAATATTACAAACGTCTGACAAAACTGAAAAATGTAAATTTCCAATTTCAACCAAACATGCTAGAAATGCTCCAATTGAGCTAATTAGCTTATTGTGAGAATATTACAAACGTCTGACAAAACTGAAAAATGTAATATTCCAATTTCAACCAAACATGCTAGAAATGCTCAAATTGCGCAAATAAGCCTACTGTAAGAATTTTACAAACGTCTGACAAAACTGAAAAATGTAAATTTCCAAATTCAACCAAACATGCTAGAAATGCTCCAATTGAGCTAATTAGCTTATTGGGAGAATATTGCAATTGTCTGACAAAAGTGAAAAATGCAATTTTCCAATTTCAACTAAACATGCTAGAAATGCTCCAATTGAGCTAATTAGCTTATTGTGAGAATATTACAAACGTCTGACAAAACTGAAAAAGGTAAATTTCCAATTTCAACCAAACATGCTAGAAATGCTCCAATTGAGCTAATTAGCTTATTGTGAGAATATTGCAATTGTCTGACAAAACTGAAAAATGTAAATATCCAATTTCAACCAAACATGCTAAAAATGCTCCAATTGAGCTAATTAGCTTATTGTGAGAATATTACAAACGTCTGACAAAACTGAAAAATGTAAATTTCCAAATTCAACTAAACATGCTAGAAATGCTCCAATTGAGCTAATTAGCTTATTGTGAGAATATTACAAACGTCTGACAAAACTGAAAAATGTAAATTTTCAATTTCAACCAAATATGCTAGAAATGCTCCAATTGAGCTAGTTAGCTTATTGTGAGAATATTACAAACCTCTGACAACACTGAAAAATGTAGATTTTCAATTTCAACCAAACATGCTAGAAATGCTCCAATTGAGCTAATTAGCTTATTGTGAGAATATTACAAACGTCCGACAAAAGTGAAAAATGTAAATTTCCAATCTCAACCAAACATGCTAGAAATGCTCCAATTGAGCTAATTAGCTTATTGTGAGAATATTACAAACGTCTGACAAAACTGAAAAATGTAAATTTCCAATTTCAACCAAACATGCTAGAAATGTTCCAATTGAGCTAATTAGCTTATTGTGAGAATATTACAAACGTCTGACAAAAGTGAAAAATGTAATTTTCCAATTTCAACCAAACATGCTAGAAATGCTCCAATTGAGCTAATTAGCTTATTGTGAGAATATTGCAATTGTCTGACAAAAGTGAAAATAGTAAATTTCCACTTTCAACCAAACATGCTAGAAATGCTCCAATTGAGCTAATTAGCTTATTGTAAGAATATTGCAATTGTCTGACAAAAGTGAAAAATGTAAATTTCCAATTTCAACTAAACATGCTAGAAATGCTCCAATTGAGCTAATTAGCTTATTGTGAGAATATTACAAACGTCTGACAAAACTGAAAAATGTAAACTTCCAATTTCAACCAAACATGCTAGAAATGCTCCAATTGAGCTAATTAGCTTATTGTGAGAATATTGCAATTGTCTGACAAAAGTGAAAAATGTAAATTTCCAATTTCAACCAAACATGCTAGAAATGCTCCAATTGAGCTAATTAGCTTATTGTGAGAATATCACAAACAGCTTACAAAACTGAAAAATGTAAATTTCCAATTTCAACCAAACATGCTAGAAATGCTCCATTTGAGCTAATTAGCTTTTTGTGAGAATATTGCAAACGTCTGACAAAACTGATAAATGTAAATTTCCAATTTCAACCAAACATGCTAGAAATGCTCCAATTGAGCTAATTAGCTTATTGTGAGAATATTACAAACGTCCGACAAAAGTGAAAAATGTAAATTTCCAATTTCAACCAAACATGCTAGAAATGCTCCAATTGAGCTAATTAGCTTATTGAGAGAATATTGCAATTGTCTGACAAAAGTGAAAAATGTAAATTTCCAATTTCAACCAAACATGCTAGAAATGCTCCAATTGAGCTAATTAGCTTATTGTGAGAATATTACAAACGTCTGACAAAACTGAAAAATGTAAATTTCCAATTTCAACCAAACATGCTAGAAATGCTCCAATTGAGCTAATTAGCTTATTGAGAGAATATTGCAATTGTCTGACAAAAGTGAAAAATGTAAATTTCCAATTTCAACCAAACATGCTAGAAATGCTCCAATTGAGCTAATTAGCTTATTGTGAGAATATTACAAACGTCTGACAAAACTGAAAAATGTAAATTTCCAATTTCAACCAAACATGCTAGAAATGCTCCAATTGAGCTAATTAGCTTATTGTGAGAATATTACAAACGTCTGACAAAACTAAAAAATGTAAATTTCCAATTTCAACCAAACATGCTAGAAATGCTCCAATTGAGCTAATTAGCTTATTGTGAGAATATTACAAACGTATGAAAAAACTGAAAAACGTAAATTTCAAATTTCAACTAAACATGCTAGAAATGCTCCAATTGAGCTAATTAGCTTATTGTGAGAATATTGCAATTGTCTGACAAGAGTGAAAAATGTAAATTTCCAATTTCAACCAAACATGCTAGAAATGCTCTAATTGAGCTAATTAGCTTATTGTGAGAATATTGCAATTGTCTGACAAAAGTGAAAAATGTAAAGTTCCAATTTCAACCAAACATGCTAGAAATGCTCCAATTGAGCTAATTAGCTTATTGTGAGAATATTACAAACGTCTGACAAAAGTGAAAAATGTAAAATTCCAATTTCAACCAAACATGCTAGAAATGCTCAAATTGCGCAAATAAGCCTACTGTAAGAATTTTACAAACGTCTGACAAAGCTGAAAAATGTAAATTTCCAATTTCAACCAAACATGCTAGAAATGCTCCAATTGAGCTAATTAGCTTATTGTGAGAATATTACAAACGTCTGACAAAAGTGAAAAATGTAAATTTCCAATTTCAACCAAACATGCTAGAAATGCTCCAATTGAGCTAATTAGCTTATTGTGAGAATATTACAAACGTCTGACAAAAGTGAAAAATGTAAACTTCCAATTTCAACCAAACATGCTAGAAATGCTCCAATTGAGCTAATTAGCTTATTGTGAGAATATTACAAACGTCTGACAAAAGTGAAAAATGTAAATTTCCAATTTCAACCAAACATGCTAGAAATGCTCCAATTGAGCTAATTAGCTTATTGTGAGAATATTACAAACGTCTGACAAAAGTAAAAAATGTAAATTTCTGATTTCAACCAAACATGCTAGAAATGCTCCAATTGAGCTAATTAGCTTATTGTGAGAATATTACAAACGTCTGACAAAATTGAAAAATGTAAATTTCCAATTTCAACCAAACATGCTAGAAATGCTCCAATTGAGCTAATTAGCTTATTGAGAGAATATTGCAATTGTCTGACAAAAGTGAAAAATGTAAATTTCCAATTTCAACCAAACATGCTAGAAATGCTCCAATTGAGCTAATTAGCTTATTTTGAGAATATTACAAACGTCTGACAAAACTGAAAAATGTAAATTTCCAATTTCAACCAAACATGCTAGAAATGCTCCAAATGCGGAAATAAGCTTACTGTAAGAAGTGTACAAACGTCTGACAAAACTGAAAAATGTAAATTTCCAATTTCAACCAAACATGCTAGAAATGCTCCAATTGAGCTAATTAGCTTATTGAGAGAATATTGCAATTGTCTGACAAAAGTGAAAAATGCAAATTTCGAATTTCAACTAAACATGCTAGAAATGCTCCAATTGAGCTAATTAGCTTATTGTGAGAATATTACAAACGTCTGACAAAACTGAAAAATGTAAATTTTCAATTTCAACCAAACATGCTAGAAATGCTCCAATTGAGCTAGTTAGCTTATTGTGAGAATATTGCAATTGTCTGACAAAAGTGAAAAATGTAAATTTTCAATTTCAACCAAAAATGCTAAAAATGCTCCAATTGAGCTAATTAGCTTATTGTGAGAATATTACAAACGTCCGACAAAACTGAAAAATGTAAATTTCCAATTTCAACCAAACATGCTAGAAATGCTCCAATTGAGCTAATTAGCTTATTGAGAGAATATTGCAATTGTCTGACAAAAGTGAAAAATGTAAATTTCCAATTTCAACCAAACATGCTAGAAATGCTCCAATTGAGCTAATTAGCTTATTGTGAGAATATTACAAACGTCTGACAAAACTGAAAAATGTAAAATTCCAATTTCAACCAAACATGCTAGAAATGCTCAAAGTGCGCAAATAAGCCTACTGTAAGAATTTTACAAACGTCTGACAAAGCTGAAAAATGTAAATTTCCAATTTCAACCAAACATGCTAGAAATGCTCCAATTGAGCTAATTAGCTTATTGAGAGAATATTGCAATTGTCTGACAAAAGTGAAAAATGCAAGTTTCCAATTTCAACCAAACATGCTAGAAATGCACCAATTGAGCTAATTAGCTTATTGAGAGAATATTGCAATTGTCTGACAAAAGTGAAAAATGTAAATTTCCAATTTAAACCAAACATGCTAGAAATGCTCCAATTGAGCTAATTAGCTTATTGTGAGAATATTACAAACGTCTGACAAAACTGAAAAATGTAAATTTCCAATTTCAACTAAACATGCTAGAAATGCTCCAATTGAGCTAATTAGCTTATTGTGAGAATATTACAAACGTCTGACAAAACTGAAAAATGTAAATTTCCAATTTCAACCAAACATGCTAGAAATGCTCCAATTGAGCTAATTAGCTTATTGTGAGAATATTACAAACGTCTGACAAAACTGAAAAATGTAATATTCCAATTTCAACCAAACATGCTAGAAATGCTCAAATTGCGCAAATAAGCCTACTGTAAGAATTTTACAAACGTCTGACAAAACTGAAAAATGTAAATTTCCAAATTCAACCAAACATGCTAGAAATGCTCCAATTGAGCTAATTAGCTTATTGGGAGAATATTGCAATTGTCTGACAAAAGTGAAAAATGCAATTTTCCAATTTCAACTAAACATGCTAGAAATGCTCCAATTGAGCTAATTAGCTTATTGTGAGAATATTACAAACGTCTGACAAAACTGAAAAAGGTAAATTTCCAATTTCAACCAAACATGCTAGAAATGCTCCAATTGAGCTAATTAGCTTATTGTGAGAATATTGCAATTGTCTGACAAAACTGAAAAATGTAAATATCCAATTTCAACCAAACATGCTAAAAATGCTCCAATTGAGCTAATTAGCTTATTGTGAGAATATTACAAACGTCTGACAAAACTGAAAAATGTAAATTTCCAAATTCAACTAAACATGCTAGAAATGCTCCAATTGAGCTAATTAGCTTATTGTGAGAATATTACAAACGTCTGACAAAACTGAAAAATGTAAATTTTCAATTTCAACCAAATATGCTAGAAATGCTCCAATTGAGCTAGTTAGCTTATTGTGAGAATATTACAAACCTCTGACAACACTGAAAAATGTAGATTTTCAATTTCAACCAAACATGCTAGAAATGCTCCAATTGAGCTAATTAGCTTATTGTGAGAATATTACAAACGTCCGACAAAAGTGAAAAATGTAAATTTCCAATCTCAACCAAACATGCTAGAAATGCTCCAATTGAGCTAATTAGCTTATTGTGAGAATATTACAAACGTCTGACAAAACTGAAAAATGTAAATTTCCAATTTCAACCAAACATGCTAGAAATGTTCCAATTGAGCTAATTAGCTTATTGTGAGAATATTACAAACGTCTGACAAAAGTGAAAAATGTAATTTTCCAATTTCAACCAAACATGCTAGAAATGCTCCAATTGAGCTAATTAGCTTATTGTGAGAATATTGCAATTGTCTGACAAAAGTGAAAATAGTAAATTTCCACTTTCAACCAAACATGCTAGAAATGCTCCAATTGAGCTAATTAGCTTATTGTAAGAATATTGCAATTGTCTGACAAAAGTGAAAAATGTAAATTTCCAATTTCAACTAAACATGCTAGAAATGCTCCAATAGAGCTAATTAGCTTATTGTGAGAATATTACAAACGTCTGACAAAACTGAAAAATGTAAACTTCCAATTTCAACCAAACATGCTAGAAATGCTCCAATTGAGCTAATTAGCTTATTGTGAGAATATTGCAATTGTCTGACAAAAGTGAAAAATGTAAATTTCCAATTTCAACCAAACATGCTAGAAATGCTCCAATTGAGCTAATTAGCTTATTGTGAGAATATCACAAACAGCTTACAAAACTGAAAAATGTAAATTTCCAATTTCAACCAAACATGCTAGAAATGCTCCATTTGAGCTAATTAGCTTTTTGTGAGAATATTGCAAACGTCTGACAAAACTGATAAATGTAAATTTCCAATTTCAACCAAAGATGCTAGAAATGCTCCAATTGAGCTAATTAGCTTATTGTGAGAATATTACAAACGTCTGACAAAACTGAAAAATGTAAATTTCCAATTTCAACCAAACATGCTAGAAATGCTCCAATTGAGCTAATTAGCTTATTGTGAGAATATTGCAAACGTCCGACAAAACTGATAAATGTAAATTTCCAATTTCAACCAAACATGCTAGAAATGCTCCAATTGAGCTAATTAGCTTATTGTGAGAATATTACAAACGTATGACAAAACTGAAAAACGTAAATTTCGAATTTCAACTAAACATGCTAGAAATGCTCCAATTGAGCTAATTAGCTTATTGTGAGAATATTGCAATTGTCTGACAAAAGTGAAAAATGTAAATTTCCAATTTCAACCAAACATGCTAGAAATGCTCAAATTGCGCAAATAAGCCTACTGTAAGAATTTTACAAACGTCTGACAAAGCTGAAAAATGTAAATTTCCAATTTCAACCAAACATGCTAGAAATGCTCCAATTGAGCTAATTAGCTTATTGAGAGAATATTGCAATTGTCTGACAAAAGTGAAAAATGCAAATTTCCAATTTCAACTAAACATGCTAGAAATGCTCCAATTGAGCTAATTAGCTTATTTTGAGAATATTACAAACGTCTGACAAAACTGAAAAATGTAAATTTCCAATTTCAACCAAACATGCTAGAAATGCTCCAAATGCGGAAATAAGCTTACTGTAAGAAGTGTACAAACGTCTGACAAAACTGAAAAATGTAAATTTCCAATTTCAACCAAACATGCTAGAAATGCTCCAATTGAGCTAATTAGCTTATTGTGAGAATATTACAAACGTCTGACAAAATTGAAAAATGTAAATTTCGTATTTCAACCAAACATGCTAGAAATGCTCCAATTGAGCTAATTAGCTTATTGTGAGAATATTACAAACGTCTGACAAAACTGAAAAATGTAAATTTCCAATTTCAACCAAACATGCTAGAAATGCTCCAATTGAGCTAATTAGCTTATTGTGAGAATATTACAAACGTCTGACAAAAGTAAAAAATGTAAATTTCTGATTTCAACCAAACATGCTAGAACTGCTCCAATTGAGCTAATTAGCTTATTGTGAGAATATTACAAACGTCTGGCAAAACTGAAAAATGTAAATTTCCAATTTCAACCAAACATGCTAGAAATGCTAAAATTGAGCTAATTAGCTTATTGAGAGAATATTGCAATTGTCTGACAAAAGTGAAAAATGTAAATTTCCAATTTCAACCAAACATGCTAGAAATGCTCCAATTGAGCTAATTAGCTTATTTTGAGAATATTACAAACGTCTGACAAAACTGAAAAATTTAAATTTCCAATTTCAACCAAACATGCTAGAAATGCTCCAAATGCGGAAATAAGCTTACTGTAAGAAGTGTACAAACGTCTGACAAAAGCGAAAAATGTAAATTTCCAATTTCAACCAAACATGCTAGAAATGCTCCAATTGAGCTAATTAGCTTATTGTGAGAATATTACAAACGTCTGACAAAACTGAAAAATGTAAATTTCCAATTTCAACCAAACATGCTAGAAATGCTCCAATTGAGCTAATTAGCTTATTGAGAGAATATTGCAATTGTCTGACAAAAGTGAAAAATGTAAATTTCCAATTTCAACCAAACATGCTAGAAATGCTCCAATTGAGCTAATTAGCTTATTGTGAGAATATTACAAACGTCTGACAAAACTGAAAAATGTAAATTTCCAATTTCAACCAAACATGCTAGAAATGCTCCAATTGAGCTAATTAGCTTATTGTGAGAATATTACAAACGTCTGACAAAACTAAAAAATGTAAATTTCCAATTTCAACCAAACATGCTAGAAATGCTCCAATTGAGCTAATTAGCTTATTGTGAGAATATTACAAACGTATGACAAAACTGAAAAACGTAAATTTCAAATTTCAACTAAACATGCTAGAAATGCTCCAATTGAGCTAATTAGCTTATTGTGAGAATATTGCAATTGTCTGACAAGAGTGAAAAATGTAAATTTCCAATTTCAACCAAACATGCTAGAAATGCTCTAATTGAGCTAATTAGCTTATTGTGAGAATATTGCAATTGTCTGACAAAAGTGAAAAATGTAAAGTTCCAATTTCAACCAAACATGCTAGAAATGCTCCAATTGAGCTAATTAGCTTATTGTGAGAATATTACAAACGTCTGACAAAACTGAAAAATGTAAAATTCCAATTTCAACCAAACATGCTAGAAATGCTCAAATTGCGCAAATAAGCCTACTGTAAGAATTTTACAAACGTCTGACAAAGCTGAAAAATGTAAATTTCCAATTTCAACCAAACATGCTAGAAATGCTCCAATTGAGCTAATTAGCTTATTGTGAGATTATTACAAACGTCTGACAAAAGTGAAAAATGTAAACTTCCAATTTCAACCAAACATGCTAGAAATGCTCCAATTGAGCTAATTAGCTTATTGTGAGAATATTACAAACGTCTGACAAAAGTGAAAAATGTAAAATTCCAATTTCAACCAAACATGCTAGAAATGCTCCAATTGAGCTAATTAGCTTATTGTGAGAATATTACAAACGTCTGACAAAAGTAAAAAATGTAAATTTCTGATTTCAACCAAACATGCTAGAAATGCTCCAATTGAGCTAATTAGCTTATTGTGAGAATATTACAAACGTCTGACAAAATTGAAAAATGTAAATTTCCAATTTCAACCAAACATGCTAGAAATGCTCCAATTGAGCTAATTAGCTTATTGAGAGAATATTGCAATTGTCTGACAAAAGTGAAAAATGTAAATTTCCAATTTCAACCAAACATGCTAGAAATGCTCCAATTGAGCTAATTAGCTTATTGTGAGAATATTACAAACGTCTGACAAAACTGAAAAATGTAAAATTCCAATTTCAACCAAACATGCTAGAAATGCTCAAAGTGCGCAAATAAGCCTACTGTAAGAATTTTACAAACGTCTGACAAAGCTGAAAAATGTAAATTTCCAATTTCAACCAAACATGCTAGAAATGCTCCAATTGAGCTAATTAGCTTATTGAGAGAATATTGCAATTGTCTGACAAAAGTGAAAAATGCAAGTTTCCAATTTCAACCAAACATGCTAGAAATGCACCAATTGAGCTAATTAGCTTATTGAGAGAATATTGCAATTGTCTGACAAAAGTGAAAAATGTAAATTTCCAATTTAAACCAAACATGCTAGAAATGCTCCAATTGAGCTAATTAGCTTATTGTGAGAATATTACAAACGTCTGACAAAACTGAAAAATGTAAATTTCCAAATTCAACTAAACATGCTAGAAATGCTCCAATTGAGCTAATTAGCTTATTGTGAGAATATTACAAACGTCTGACAAAACTGAAAAATGTAAATTTCCAATTTCAACCAAACATGCTAGAAATGCTCCAATTGAGCTAATTAGCTTATTGTGAGAATATTACAAACGTCTGACAAAACTGAAAAATGTAATATTCCAATTTCAACCAAACATGCTAGAAATGCTCAAATTGCGCAAATAAGCCTACTGTAAGAATTTTACAAACGTCTGACAAAACTGAAAAATGTAAATTTCCAAATTCAACCAAACATGCTAGAAATGCTCCAATTGAGCTAATTAGCTTATTGGGAGAATATTGCAATTGTCTGACAAAAGTGAAAAATGCAATTTTCCAATTTCAACTAAACATGCTAGAAATGCTCCAATTGAGCTAATTAGCTTATTGTGAGAATATTACAAACGTCTGACAAAACTGAAAAAGGTAAATTTCCAATTTCAACCAAACATGCTAGAAATGCTCCAATTGAGCTAATTAGCTTATTGTGAGAATATTGCAATTGTCTGACAAAACTGAAAAATGTAAATATCCAATTTCAACCAAACATGCTAAAAATGCTCCAATTGAGCTAATTAGCTTATTGTGAGAATATTACAAACGTCTGACAAAACTGAAAAATGTAAATTTCCAAATTCAACTAAACATGCTAGAAATGCTCCAATTGAGCTAATTAGCTTATTGTGAGAATATTACAAACGTCTGACAAAACTGAAAAATGTAAATTTTCAATTTCAACCAAATATGCTAGAAATGCTCCAATTGAGCTAGTTAGCTTATTGTGAGAATATTACAAACCTCTGACAACACTGAAAAATGTAGATTTTCAATTTCAACCAAACATGCTAGAAATGCTCCAATTGAGCTAATTAGCTTATTGTGAGAATATTACAAACGTCCGACAAAAGTGAAAAATGTAAATTTCCAATCTCAACCAAACATGCTAGAAATGCTCCAATTGAGCTAATTAGCTTATTGTGAGAATATTACAAACGTCTGACAAAAGTGAAAAATGTAAATTTCCAATTTCAACCAAACATGCTAGAAATGTTCCAATTGAGCTAATTAGCTTATTGTGAGAATATTACAAACGTCTGACAAAAGTGAAAAATGTAATTTTCCAATTTCAACCAAACATGCTAGAAATGCTCCAATTGAGCTAATTAGCTTATTGTGAGAATATTGCAATTGTCTGACAAAAGTGAAAATAGTAAATTTCCACTTTCAACCAAACATGCTAGAAATGCTCCAATTGAGCTAATTAGCTTATTGTGAGAATATTGCAATTGTCTGACAAAAGTGAAAAATGTAAATTTCCAATTTCAACTAAACATGCTAGAAATGCTCCAATTGAGCTAATTAGCTTATTGTGAGAATATTACAAACGTCTGACAAAACTGAAAAATGTAAACTTCCAATTTCAACCAAACATGCTAGAAATGCTCCAATTGAGCTAATTAGCTTATTGTGAGAATATTGCAATTGTCTGACAAAAGTGAAAAATGTAAATTTCCAATTTCAACCAAACATGCTAGAAATGCTCCAATTGAGCTAATTAGCTTATTGTGAGAATATCACAAACAGCTTACAAAACTGAAAAATGTAAATTTCCAATTTCAACCAAACATGCTAGAAATGCTCCATTTGAGCTAATTAGCTTTTTGTGAGAATATTGCAAACGTCTGACAAAACTGATAAATGTAAATTTCCAATTTCAACCAAACATGCTAGAAATGCTCCAATTGAGCTAATTAGCTTATTGTGAGAATATTACAAACGTCTGACAAAACTGAAAAATGTAAATTTCCAATTTCAACCAAACATGCTAGAAATGCTCCAATTGAGCTAATTAGCTTATTGTGAGAATATTGCAAACGTCTGACAAAACTGATAAATGTAAATTTCCAATTTCAACCAAACATGCTAGAAATGCTCCAATTGAGCTAATTAGCTTATTGTGAGAATATTACAAACGTATGACAAAACTGAAAAACGTAAATTTGGAATTTCAACTAAACATGCTAGAAATGCTCCAATTGAGCTAATTAGCTTATTGTGAGAATATTGCAATTGTCTGACAAAAGTGAAAAATGTAAATTTCCGATTTCAACCAAACATGCTAGAAATGCTCCAATTGAGCTAATTAGCTTATTGTGAGAATATTGCAATTGTCTGACAAAAGTGAAAAATGTAAAGTTCCAATTTCAACCAAACATGCTAGAAATGCTCCAATTGAGCTAATTAGCTTAATGTGAGAATATTACAAACGTCTGACAAAACTGAAAAATGTAAATTTCCAATTTCAACCAAACATGCTAGAAATGCTCAAATTGCGCAAATAAGCCTACTGTAAGAATTTTACAAACGTCTGACAAAGCTGAAAAATGTAAATTTCCAATTTCAACCAAACATGCTAGAAATGCTCCAATTGAGCTAATTAGCTTATTGAGAGAATATTGCAATTGTCTGACAAAAGTGAAAAATGCAAATTTCCAATTTCAACTAAACATGCTAGAAATGCTCCAATTGAGCTAATTAGCTTATTTTGAGAATATTACAAACGTCTGACAAAACTGAAAAATGTAAATTTCCAATTTCAACCAAACATGCTAGAAATGCTCCAAATGCGGAAATAAGCTTACTGTAAGAAGTGTACAAACGTCTGACAAAACTGAAAAATGTAAATTTCCAATTTCAACCAAACATGCTAGAAATGCTCCAATTGAGCTAATTAGCTTATTGTGAGAATATTACAAACGTCTGACAAAATTGAAAAATGTAAATTTCGTATTTCAACCAAACATGCTAGAAATGCTCCAATTGAGCTAATTAGCTTATTGTGAGAATATTACAAACGTCTGACAAAACTGAAAAATGTAAATTTCCAATTTCAACCAAACATGCTAGAAATGCTCCAATTGAGCTAATTAGCTTATTGTGAGAATATTACAAACGTCTGACAAAAGTAAAAAATGTAAATTTCTGATTTCAACCAAACATGCTAGAAATGCTCCAATTGAGCTAATTAGCTTATTGTGAGAATATTACAAACGTCTGACAAAACTGAAAAATGTAAATTTCCAATTTCAACCAAACATGCTAGAAATGCTAAAATTGAGCTAATTAGCTTATTGAGAGAATATTGCAATTGTCTGACAAAAGTGAAAAATGTAAATTTCCAATTTCAACCAAACATGCTAGAAATGCTCCAATTGAGCTAATTAGCTTATTTTGAGAATATTACAAACGTCTGACAAAACTGAAAAATTTAAATTTCCAATTTCAACCAAACATGCTAGAAATGCTCCAAATGCGGAAATAAGCTTACTGTAAGAAGTGTACAAACGTCTGACAAAAGCGAAAAATGTAAATTTCCAATTTCAACCAAACATGCTAGAAATGCTCCAATTGAGCTAATTAGCTTATTGTGAGAATATTGCAATTGTCTGACAAAAGTGAAAAATGCAAATTTCGAATTTCAACTAAACATGCTAGAAATGCTCCAATTGAGCTAATTAGCTTATTGTGAGAATATTACAAACGTCTGACAAAACTGAAAAATGTAAATTCTCAATTTCAACCAAACATGCTAGAAATGCTCCAATTGAGCTAGTTAGCTTATTGTGAGAATATTGCAATTGTCTGACAAAAGTGAAAAATGTAAAGTTTCAATTTCAACCAAAAATGCTAGAAATGCTCCAATTGAGCTAATTAGCTTATTGTGAGAATATTACAAACGTCCGACAAAAGTGAAAAATGTAAATTTCCAATTTCAACCAAACATGCTAGAAATGCTCCAATTGAGCTAATTAGCTTATTGAGAGAATATTGCAATTGTCTGACAAAAGTGAAAAATGTAAATTTCCAATTTCAACCAAACATGCTAGAAATGCTCCAATTGAGCTAACTAGCTTATTGAGAGAATATTGCAATTGTCTGACAAAAGTGAAAAATGTAAATTTCCAATTTCAACCAAACATGCTAGAAATGCTCCAATTGAGCTAATTAGCTTATTGAGAGAATATTGCAATTGTCTGACAAAAGTGAAAAATGTAAATTTCCAATTTCAACCAAACATGCTAGAAATGCTCCAATTGAGCTAATTAGCTTATTGTGAGAATATTACAAACGTCTGACAAAACTAAAAAATGTAAATTTCCAATTTCAACCAAACATGCTAGAAATGCTCCAATTGAGCTAATTAGCTTATTGTGAGAACATTACAAACGTATGACAAAACTGAAAAATGTAAATTTCAAATTTCAACTAAACATGCTAGAAATGCTCCAATTGAGCTAATTAGCTTATTGTGAGAATATTGCAATTGTCTGACAAGAGTGAAAAATGTAAATTTCCAATTTCAACCAAACATGCTAGAAATGCTCCAATTGAGCTAATTAGCTTATTGTGAGAATATTGCAATTGTCTGACAAAAGTGAAAAATGTAAAGTTCCAATTTCAACCAAACATGCTAGAAATGCTCCAATTGAGCTAATTAGCTTATTGTGAGAATATTACAAACGTCTGACAAAACTGAAAAATGTAAAATTCCAATTTCAACCAAACATGCTAGAAATGCTCAAATTGCCCAAATAAGCCTACTGTGAGAATTTTACAAACGTCTGACAAAGCTGAAAAATGTAAATTTCCAATTTCAACCAAACATGCTAGAAATGCTCCAATTGAGCTAATTAGCTTATTGTGAGAATATTACAAACGTCTGACAAAAGTGAAAAATGTAAATTTCCAATTTCAACCAAACATGCTAGAAATGCTCCAATTGAGCTAATTAGCTTATTGTGAGAATATTACAAACGTCGGACAAAAGTGAAAAATGTAAATTTCCAATTTCAACCAAACATGCTAGAAATGCTCCAATTGAGCTAATTAGCTTATTGTGAGAATATTACAAACGTCTGACAAAAGTAAAAAATGTAAATTTCTGATTTCAACCAAACATGCTAGAAATGCTCCAATTGAGCTAATTAGCTTATTGTGAGAATATTACAAACGTCTGACAAAACTGAAAAATGTAAATTTCCAATTTCAACCAAACATGCTAGAAATGCTCCAATTGAGCTAATTAGCTTATTGTGAGAATATTACAAACGTCTGACAAAACTGAAAAATGTAAATTTCCAATTTCAACCAAACATGCTAGAAATGCTCCAATTGAGCTAATTAGCTTATTGTGAGAATATTACAAACGTCTGACAAAACTAAAAAATGTAAATTTCCAATTTCAACCAAACATGCTAGAAATGCTCCAATTGAGCTAATTAGCTTATTGTGAGAATATTACAAACGTATGACAAAACTGAAAAACGTAAATTTCGAATTTCAACTAAACATGCTAGAAATGCTCCAATTGAGCTAATTAGCTTATTGTGAGAATATTGCAATTGTCTGACAAGAGTGAAAAATGTAAATTTCCAATTTCAACCAAACATGCTAGAAATGCTCCAATTGAGCTAATTAGTTTATTGTGAGAATATTGCAATTGTCTGACAAAAGTGAAAAATGTAAAGTTCCAATTTCAACCAAACATGCTAGAAATGCTCCAATTGAGCTAATTAGCTTATTGTGAGAATATTACAAACGTCTGACAAAACTGAAAAATGTAAAATTCCAATTTCAACCAAACATGCTAGAAATGCTCAAATTGCGCAAATAAGCCTACTGTAAGAATTTTACAAACGTCTGACAAAGCTGAAAAATGTAAATTTCCAATTTCAACCAAACATGCTAGAAATGCTCCAATTGAGCTAATTAGCTTATTGAGAGAATATTGCAATTGTCTGACAAAAGTGAAAAATGCAAGTTTCCAATTTCAACCAAACATGCTAGAAATGCTCCAATTGAGCTAATTAGCTTATTGTGAGAATATTACAAACGTATGACAAAACTGAAAAATGTAAATTTCGAATTTCAACTAAACATGCTAGAAATGCTCCAATTGAGCTAATTAGCTTATTGTGAGAATATTGCAATTGTCTGACAAAAGTGAAAAATGTAAATTTCCAATTTCAACCAAACATGCTAGAAATGCTCCAATTGAGCTAATTAGCTTATTGTGAGAATATTGCAATTGTCTGACAAAAGTGAAAAATGTAAAGTTCCAATTTCAACCAAACATGCTAGAAATGCTCCAATTGAGCTAATTAGCTTAATGTGAGAATATTACAAACGTCTGACAAAACTGAAAAATGTAAATTTCCAATTTCAACCAAACATTTTAAAAAATCTCAAATTGCGCAAATAAGCCTACTGTAAGAATTTTACAAACGTCTGACAAAGCTGAAAAATGTAAATTTCCAATTTCAACCAAACATGCTAGAAATGCTCCAATTGAGCTAATTAGCTTATTGAGAGAATATTGCAATTGTCTGACAAAAGTGAAAAATGCAAATTTCCAATTTCAACTAAACATGCTAGAAATGCTCCAATTGAGCTAATTAGCTTATTTTGAGAATATTACAAACGTCTGACAAAACTGAAAAATGTAAATTTCCAATTTCAACCAAACATGCTAGAAATGCTCCAAATGCGGAAATAAGCTTACTGTAAGAAGTGTACAAACGTCTGACAAAACTGAAAAATGTAAATTTCCAATTTCAACCAAACATGCTAGAAATGCTCCAATTGAGCTAATTAGCTTATTGAGAGAATTTTGCAATTGTCTGACAAAAGTGAAAAATGCAAATTTCCAATTTCAACTAAACATGCTAAAAATGCTCCAATTGAGCTAATTAGCTTATTGAGAGAATTTTACAAACGTCTGACAAAACTGAAAAATGTAAATTTTCAATTTCAACCAAACATGCTAGAAATGCTCCAATTGAGCTAATTAGCTTATTGTGAGAATATTACAAACGTCTGACAAAACTGAAAAATGTAAATTTCCAATTTCAACCAAACATGCTAGAAATGCTCCAATTGATCTAATTAGCTTATTGTGAGAATATTACAAACGTCTGACAAAAGGAAAAAATGTAAATTTCTGATTTCAACCAAACATGCTAGAAATGCTCCAATTGAGCTAATTAGCTCATTGTGAGAATATTACAAACGTCTGACAAAACTGAAAAATGTAAATTTCCAATTTCAACCAAACATGCTAGAAATGCTCCAATTGAGCTAATTAGCTTATTGTGAGAATATTACAAACGTCCGACAAAAGTGAAAAATGTAAATTTCCAATTTCAACCAAACATGCTAGAAATGCTCCAATTGAGCTAATTAGCTTATTGAGAGAATATTGCAATTGTCTGACAAAAGTGAAAAATGTAAATTTCCAATTTCAACCAAACATGCTAGAAATGCTCCAATTGAGCTAATTAGCTTATTGTGAGAATATTACAAACGTCTGACAAAACTGAAAAATGTAAATTTCCAATTTCAACCAAACATGCTAGAAATGCTCCAATTGAGCTAATTAGCTTATTGAGAGAATATTGCAATTGTCTGACAAAAGTGAAAAATGTAAATTTCCAATTTCAACCAAACATGCTAGAAATGCTCCAATTGAGCTAATTAGCTTATTGTGAGAATATTACAAACGTCTGACAAAACTGAAAAATGTAAATTTCCAATTTCAACCAAACATGCTAGAAATGCTCCAATTGAGCTAATTAGCTTATTGTGAGAATATTACAAACGTCTGACAAAACTAAAAAATGTAAATTTCCAATTTCAACCAAACATGCTAGAAATGCTCCAATTGAGCTAATTAGCTTATTGTGAGAATATTACAAACGTATGACAAAACTGAAAAACGTAAATTTCAAATTTCAACTAAACATGCTAGAAATGCTCCAATTGAGCTAATTAGCTTATTGTGAGAATATTGCAATTGTCTGACAAGAGTGAAAAATGTAAATTTCCAATTTCAACCAAACATGCTAGAAATGCTCTAATTGAGCTAATTAGCTTATTGTGAGAATATTGCAATTGTCTGACAAAAGTGAAAAATGTAAAGTTCAAATTTCAACCAAACATGCTAGAAATGCTCCAATTGAGCTAATTAGCTTATTGTGAGAATATTACAAACGTCTGACAAAAGTGAAAAATGTAAAATTCCAATTTCAACCAAACATGCTAGAAATGCTCAAATTGCGCAAATAAGCCTACTGTAAGAATTTTACAAACGTCTGACAAAGCTGAAAAATGTAAATTTCCAATTTCAACCAAACATGCTAGAAATGCTCCAATTGAGCTAATTAGCTTATTGTGAGATTATTACAAACGTCTGACAAAAGTGAAAAATGTAAACTTCCAATTTCAACCAAACATGCTAGAAATGCTCCAATTGAGCTAATTAGCTTATTGTGAGAATATTACAAACGTCTGACAAAAGTGAAAAATGTAAATTTCCAATTTCAACCAAACATGCTAGAAATGCTCCAATTGAGCTAATTAGCTTATTGTGAGAATATTACAAACGTCTGACAAAAGTAAAAAATGTAAATTTCTGATTTCAACCAAACATGCTAGAAATGCTCCAATTGAGCTAATTAGCTTATTGTGAGAATATTACAAACGTCTGACAAAATTGAAAAATGTAAATTTCCAATTTCAACCAAACATGCTAGAAATGCTCCAATTGAGCTAATTAGCTTATTGAGAGAATATTGCAATTGTCTGACAAAAGTGAAAAATGTAAATTTCCAATTTCAACCAAACATGCTAGAAATGCTCCAATTGAGCTAATTAGCTTATTTTGAGAATATTACAAACGTCTGACAAAACTGAAAAATGTAAATTTCCAATTTCAACCAAACATGCTAGAAATGCTCCAAATGCGGAAATAAGCTTACTGTAAGAAGTGTACAAACGTCTGACAAAACTGAAAAATGTAAATTTCCAATTTCAACCAAACATGCTAGAAATGCTCCAATTGAGCTAATTAGCTTATTGAGAGAATATTGCAATTGTCTGACAAAAGTGAAAAATGCAAATTTCGAATTTCAACTAAACATGCTAGAAATGCTCCAATTGAGCTAATTAGCTTATTGTGAGAATATTACAAACGTCTGACAAAACTGAAAAATGTAAATTTTCAATTTCAACCAAACATGCTAGAAATGCTCCAATTGAGCTAGTTAGCTTATTGTGAGAATATTGCAATTGTCTGACAAAAGTGAAAAATGTAAATTTTCAATTTCAACCAAAAATGCTAAAAATGCTCCAATTGAGCTAATTAGCTTATTGTGAGAATATTACAAACGTCCGACAAAACTGAAAAATGTAAATTTCCAATTTCAACCAAACATGCTAGAAATGCTCCAATTGAGCTAATTAGCTTATTGAGAGAATATTGCAATTGTCTGACAAAAGTGAAAAATGTAAATTTCCAATTTCAACCAAACATGCTAGAAATGCTCCAATTGAGCTAATTAGCTTATTGTGAGAATATTACAAACGTCTGACAAAACTGAAAAATGTAAAATTCCAATTTCAACCAAACATGCTAGAAATGCTCAAAGTGCGCAAATAAGCCTACTGTAAGAATTTTACAAACGTCTGACAAAGCTGAAAAATGTAAATTTCCAATTTCAACCAAACATGCTAGAAATGCTCCAATTGAGCTAATTAGCTTATTGAGAGAATATTGCAATTGTCTGACAAAAGTGAAAAATGCAAGTTTCCAATTTCAACCAAACATGCTAGAAATGCACCAATTGAGCTAATTAGCTTATTGAGAGAATATTGCAATTGTCTGACAAAAGTGAAAAATGTAAATTTCCAATTTAAACCAAACATGCTAGAAATGCTCCAATTGAGCTAATTAGCTTATTGTGAGAATATTACAAACGTCTGACAAAACTGAAAAATGTAAATTTCCAATTTCAACTAAACATGCTAGAAATGCTCCAATTGAGCTAATTAGCTTATTGTGAGAATATTACAAACGTCTGACAAAACTGAAAAATGTAAATTTCCAATTTCAACCAAACATGCTAGAAATGCTCCAATTGAGCTAATTAGCTTATTGTGAGAATATTACAAACGTCTGACAAAACTGAAAAATGTAATATTCCA
The DNA here is from genome assembly GCF_963576615.1 of Watersipora subatra. NCBI lineage: Eukaryota > Metazoa > Bryozoa > Gymnolaemata > Cheilostomatida > Watersiporidae > Watersipora > Watersipora subatra. Next base: position 213,633 of record NW_027045249.1, read on the forward strand.
ATTTCAACCAAACATGCTAGAAATGCTCCAAATGCGGAAATAAGCTTACTGTAAGAAGTGTACAAACGTCTGACAAAACTGAAAAATGTAAATTTCCAATTTCAACCAAACATGCTAGAAATGCTCCAATTGAGCTAATTAGCTTATTGTGAGAATATTACAAACGTCTGACAAAATTGAAAAATGTAAATTTCGTATTTCAACCAAACATGCTAGAAATGCTCCAATTGAGCTAATTAGCTTATTGTGAGAATATTACAAACGTCTGACAAAACTGAAAAATGTAAATTTCCAATTTCAACCAAACATGCTAGAAATGCTCCAATTGAGCTAATTAGCTTATTGTGAGAATATTACAAACGTCTGACAAAAGTAAAAAATGTAAACTTCTGATTTCAACCAAACATGCTAGAACTGCTCCAATTGAGCTAATTAGCTTATTGTGAGAATATTACAAACGTCTGACAAAACTGAAAAATGTAAATTTCCAATTTCAACCAAACATGCTAGAAATGCTAAAATTGAGCTAATTAGCTTATTGAGAGAATATTGCAATTGTCTGACAAAAGTGAAAAATGTAAATTTCCAATTTCAACCAAACATGCTAGAAATGCTCCAATTGAGCTAATTAGCTTATTTTGAGAATATTACAAACGTCTGACAAAACTGAAAAATTTAAATTTCCAATTTCAACCAAACATGCTAGAAATGCTCCAAATGCGGAAATAAGCTTACTGTAAGAAGTGTACAAACGTCTGACAAAAGCGAAAAATGTAAATTTCCAATTTCAACCAAACATGCTAGAAATGCTCCAATTGAGCTAATTAGCTTATTGTGAGAATATTACAAACGTCTGACAAAACTGAAAAATGTAAATTTCCAATTTCAACCAAACATGCTAGAAATGCTCCAATTGAGCTAATTAGCTTATTGAGAGAATATTGCAATTGTCTGACAAAAGTGAAAAATGTAAATTTCCAATTTCAACCAAACATGCTAGAAATGCTCCAATTGAGCTAATTAGCTTATTGTGAGAATATTACAAACGTCTGACAAAACTGAAAAATGTAAATTTCCAATTTCAACCAAACATGCTAGAAATGCTCCAATTGAGCTAATTAGCTTATTGTGAGAATATTACAAACGTCTGACAAAACTAAAAAATGTAAATTTCCAATTTCAACCAAACATGCTAGAAATGCTCCAATTGAGCTAATTAGCTTATTGTGAGAATATTACAAACGTATGACAAAACTGAAAAACGTAAATTTCAAATTTCAACTAAACATGCTAGAAATGCTCCAATTGAGCTAATTAGCTTATTGTGAGAATATTGCAATTGTCTGACAAGAGTGAAAAATGTAAATTTCCAATTTCAACCAAACATGCTAGAAATGCTCTAATTGAGCTAATTAGCTTATTGTGAGAATATTGGAATTGTCTGACAAAAGTGAAAAATGTAAAGTTCCAATTTCAACCAAACATGCTAGAAATGCTCCAATTGAGCTAATTAGCTTATTGTGAGAATATTACAAACGTCTGACAAAACTGAAAAATGTAAAATTCCAATTTCAACCAAACATGCTAGAAATGCTCAAATTGCGCAAATAAGCCTACTGTAAGAATTTTACAAACGTCTGACAAAGCTGAAAAATGTAAATTTCCAATTTCAACCAAACATGCTAGAAATGCTCCAATTGAGCTAATTAGCTTATTGTGAGATTATTACAAACGTCTGACAAAAGTGAAAAATGTAAACTTCCAATTTCAACCAAACATGCTAGAAATGCTCCAATTGAGCTAATTAGCTTATTGTGAGAATATTACAAACGTATGACAAAACTGAAAAACGTAAATTTCAAATTTCAACTAAACATGCTAGAAATGCTCCAATTGAGCTAATTAGCTTATTGTGAGAATATTGCAATTGTCTGACAAAAGTGAAAAATGTAAATTTCCAATTTCAACCAAACATGCTAGAAATGCTCCAATTGAGCTAATTAGCTTATTTTGAGAATATTACAAACGTCTGACAAAACTGAAAAATGTAAATTTCCAATTTCAACCAAACATGCTAGAAATGCTCCAAATGCGGAAATAAGCTTACTGTAAGAAGTGTACAAACGTCTGACAAAACTGAAAAATGTAAATTTCCAATTTCAACCAAACATGCTAGAAATGCTCCAATTGAGCTAATTAGCTTATTGAGAGAATATTGCAATTTTCTGACAAAAGTGAAAAATGCAAATTTCGAGTTTCAACTAAACATGCTAGAAATGCTCCAATTGAGCTAATTAGCTTATTGTGAGAATATTACAAACGTCTGACAAAACTGAAAAATGTAAATTTTCAATTTCAACCAAACATGCTAGAAATGCTCCAATTGAGCTAGTTAGCTTATTGTGAGAATATTGCAATTGTCTGACAAAAGTGAAAAATGTAAATTTTCAATTTCAACCAAAAATGCTAGAAATGCTCCAATTGAGCTAATTAGCTTATTGTGAGAATATTACAAACGTCCGACAAAACTGAAAAATGTAAATTTCCAATTTCAACCAAACATGCTAGAAATGCTCCAATTGAGCTAATTAGCTTATTGAGAGAATATTGCAATTGTCTGACAAAAGTGAAAAATGTAAATTTCCAATTTCAACCAAACATGCTAGAAATGCTCCAATTGAGCTAATTAGCTTATTGTGAGAATATTACAAACGTCTGACAAAACTGAAAAATGTAAAATTCCAATTTCAACCAAACATGCTAGAAATGCTCAAAGTGCGCAAATAAGCCTACTGTAAGAATTTTACAAACGTCTGACAAAGCTGAAAAATGTAAATTTCCAATTTCAACCAAACATGCTAGAAATGCTCCAATTGAGCTAATTAGCTTATTGTGAGAATATTGCAATTGTCTGACAAAAGTGAAAAATGCAAGTTTCCAATTTCAACCAAACATGCTAGAAATGCACCAATTGAGCTAATTAGCTTATTGAGAGAATATTGCAATTGTCTGACAAAAGTGAAAAATGTAAATTTCCAATTTAAACCAAACATGCTAGAAGTGCTCCAATTGAGCTAATTAGCTTATTGTGAGAATATTACAAACGTCTGACAAAACTGAAAAATGTAAATTTCCAAATTCAACTAAACATGCTAGAAATGCTCCAATTGAGCTAATTAGCTTATTGTGAGAATATTACAAACGTCTGACAAAACTGAAAAATGTAAATTTCCAATTTCAACCAAACATGCTAGAAATGCTCCAATTGAGCTAATTAGCTTATTGTGAGAATATTACAAACGTCTGACAAAACTGAAAAATGTAATATTCCAATTTCAACCAAACATGCTAGAAATGCTCAAATTGCGCAAATAAGCCTACTGTAAGAATTTTACAAACGTCTGACAAAACTGAAAAATGTAAATTTCCAAATTCAACCAAACATGCTAGAAATGCTCCAATTGAGCTAATTAGCTTATTGGGAGAATATTGCAATTGTCTGACAAAAGTGAAAAATGCAATTTTCCAATTTCAACTAAACATGCTAGAAATGCTCCAATTGAGCTAATTAGCTTATTGTGAGAATATTACAAACGTCTGACAAAACTGAAAAAGGTAAATTTCCAATTTCAACCAAACATGCTAGAAATGCTCCAATTGAGCTAATTAGCTTATTGTGAGAATATTGCAATTGTCTGACAAAACTGAAAAATGTAAATATCCAATTTTAACCAAACATGCTAAAAATGCTCCAATTGAGCTAATTAGCTTATTGTGAGAATATTACAAACGTCTGACAAAACTGAAAAATGTAAATTTCCAAATTCAACTAAACATGCTAGAAATGCTCCAATTGAGCTAATTAGCTTATTGTGAGAATATTACAAACGTCTGACAAAACTGAAAAATGTAAATTTTCAATTTCAACCAAATATGCTAGAAATGCTCCAATTGAGCTAGTTAGCTTATTGTGAGAATATTACAAACCTCTGACAACACTGAAAAATGTAGATTTTCAATTTCAACCAAACATGCTAGAAATGCTCCAATTGAGCTAATTAGCTTATTGTGAGAATATTACAAACGTCCGACAAAAGTGAAAAATGTAAATTTCCAATCTCAACCAAACATGCTAGAAATGCTCCAATTGAGCTAATTAGCTTATTGTGAGAATATTACAAACGTCTGACAAAAGTGAAAAATGTAAATTTCCAATTTCAACCAAACATGCTAGAAATGTTCCAATTGAGCTAATTAGCTTATTGTGAGAATATTACAAACGTCTGACAAAAGTGAAAAATGTAATTTTCCAATTTCAACCAAACATGCTAGAAATGCTCCAATTGAGCTAATTAGCTTATTGTGAGAATATTGCAATTGTCTGACAAAAGTGAAAATAGTAAATTTCCACTTTCAACCAAACATGCTAGAAATGCTCCAATTGAGCTAATTAGCTTATTGTGAGAATATTGCAATTGTCTGACAAAAGTGAAAAATGTAAATTTCCAATTTCAACTAAACATGCTAGAAATGCTCCAATTGAGCTAATTAGCTTATTGTGAGAATATTACAAACGTCTGACAAAACTGAAAAATGTAAACTTCCAATTTCAACCAAACATGCTAGAAATGCTCCAATTGAGCTAATTAGCTTATTGTGAGAATATTGCAATTGTCTGACAAAAGTGAAAAATGTAAATTTCCAATTTCAACCAAACATGCTAGAAATGCTCCAATTGAGCTAATTAGCTTATTGTGAGAATATCACAAACAGCTTACAAAACTGAAAAATGTAAATTTCCAATTTCAACCAAACATGCTAGAAATGCTCCATTTGAGCTAATTAGCTTTTTGTGAGAATATTGCAAACGTCTGACAAAACTGATAAATGTAAATTTCCAATTTCAACCAAACATGCTAGAAATGCTCCAATTGAGCTAATTAGCTTATTGTGAGAATATTACAAACGTCTGACAAAACTGAAAAATGTAAATTTCCAATTTCAACCAAACATGCTAGAAATGCTCCAATTGAGCTAATTAGCTTATTGTGAGAATATTGCAAACGTCTGACAAAACTGATAAATGTAAATTTCCAATTTCAACCAAACATGCTAGAAATGCTCCAATTGAGCTAATTAGCTTATTGTGAGAATATTACAAACGTATGAAAAAACTGAAAAACGTAAATTTGGAATTTCAACTAAACATGCTAGAAATGCTCCAATTGAGCTAATTAGCTTATTGTGAGAATATTGCAATTGTCTGACAAAAGTGAAAAATGTAAATTTCCGATTTCAACCAAACATGCTAGAAATGCTCCAATTGAGCTAATTAGCTTATTGTGAGAATATTGCAATTGTCTGACAAAAGTGAAAAATGTAAAGTTCCAATTTCAACCAAACATGCTAGAAATGCTCCAATTGAGCTAATTAGCTTATTGTGAGAATATTACAAACGTCTGACAAAACTGAAAAATGTAAAATTCCAATTTCAACCAAACATGCTAGAAATGCTCAAATTGCGCAAATAAGCCTACTGTAAGAATTTTACAAACGTCTGACAAAGCTGAAAAATGTAAATTTCCAATTTCAACCAAACATGCTAGAAATGCTCCAATTGAGCTAATTAGCTTATTGTGAGATTATTACAAACGTCTGACAAAAGTGAAAAATGTAAACTTCCAATTTCAACCAAACATGCTAGAAATGCTCCAATTGAGCTAATTAGCTTATTGTGAGAATATTACAAACGTCTGACAAAAGTGAAAAATGTAAATTTCCAATTTCAACCAAACATGCTAGAAATGCTCCAATTGAGCTAATTAGCTTATTGTGAGAATATTACAAACGTCTGACAAAAGTAAAAAATGTAAATTTCTGATTTCAACCAAACATGCTAGAAATGCTCCAATTGAGCTAATTAGCTTATTGTGAGAATATTACAAACGTCTGACAAAATTGAAAAATGTAAATTTCCAATTTCAACCAAACATGCTAGAAATGCTCCAATTGAGCTAATTAGCTTATTGAGAGAATATTGCAATTGTCTGACAAAAGTGAAAAATGTAAATTTCCAATTTCAACCAAACATGCTAGAAATGCTCCAATTGAGCTAATTAGCTTATTTTGAGAATATTACAAACGTCTGACAAAACTGAAAAATGTAAATTTCCAATTTCAACCAAACATGCTAGAAATGCTCCAAATGCGGAAATAAGCTTACTGTAAGAAGTGTACAAACGTCTGACAAAACTGAAAAATTTAAATTTCCAATTTCAACCAAACATGCTAGAAATGCTCCAATTGAGCTAATTAGCTTATTGAGAGAATATTGCAATTTTCTGACAAAAGTGAAAAATGCAAATTTCGAGTTTCAACTAAACATGCTAGAAATGCTCCAATTGAGCTAATTAGCTTATTGTGAGAATATTACAAACGTCTGACAAAACTGAAAAATGTAAATTTTCAATTTCAACCAAACATGCTAGAAATGCTCCAATTGAGCTAGTTAGCTTATTGTGAGAATATTGCAATTGTCTGACAAAAGTGAAAAATGTAAATTTTCAATTTCAACCAAAAATGCTAGAAATGCTCCAATTGAGCTAATTAGCTTATTGTGAGAATATTACAAACGTCCGACAAAACTGAAAAATGTAAATTTCCAATTTCAACCAAACATGCTAGAAATGCTCCAATTGAGCTAATTAGCTTATTGAGAGAATATTGCAATTGTCTGACAAAAGTGAAAAATGTAAATTTCCAATTTCAACCAAACATGCTAGAAATGCTCCAATTGAGCTAATTAGCTTATTGTGAGAATATTACAAACGTCTGACAAAACTGAAAAATGTAAAATTCCAATTTCAACCAAACATGCTAGAAATGCTCAAAGTGCGCAAATAAGCCTACTGTAAGAATTTTACAAACGTCTGACAAAGCTGAAAAATGTAAATTTCCAATTTCAACCAAACATGCTAGAAATGCTCCAATTGAGCTAATTAGCTTATTGAGAGAATATTGCAATTGTCTGACAAAAGTGAAAAATGCAAGTTTCCAATTTCAACCAAACATGCTAGAAATGCACCAATTGAGCTAATTAGCTTATTGAGAGAATATTGCAATTGTCTGACAAAAGTGAAAAATGTAAATTTCCAATTTAAACCAAACATGCTAGAAATGCTCCAATTGAGCTAATTAGCTTATTGTGAGAATATTACAAACGTCTGACAAAACTGAAAAATGTAAATTTCCAAATTCAACTAAACATGCTAGAAATGCTCCAATTGAGCTAATTAGCTTATTGTGAGAATATTACAAACGTCTGACAAAACTGAAAAATGTAAATTTCCAATTTCAACCAAACATGCTAGAAATGCTCCAATTGAGCTAATTAGCTTATTGTGAGAATATTACAAACGTCTGACAAAACTGAAAAATGTAATATTCCAATTTCAACCAAACATGCTAGAAATGCTCAAATTGCGCAAATAAGCCTACTGTAAGAATTTTACAAACGTCTGACAAAACTGAAAAATGTAAATTTCCAAATTCAACCAAACATGCTAGAAATGCTCCAATTGAGCTAATTAGCTTATTGGGAGAATATTGCAATTGTCTGACAAAAGTGAAAAATGCAATTTTCCAATTTCAACTAAACATGCTAGAAATGCTCCAATTGAGCTAATTAGCTTATTGTGAGAATATTACAAACGTCTGACAAAACTGAAAAAGGTAAATTTCCAATTTCAACCAAACATGCTAGAAATGCTCCAATTGAGCTAATTAGCTTATTGTGAGAATATTGCAATTGTCTGACAAAACTGAAAAATGTAAATATCCAATTTCAACCAAACATGCTAAAAATGCTCCAATTGAGCTAATTAGCTTATTGTGAGAATATTACAAACGTCTGACAAAACTGAAAAATGTAAATTTCCAAATTCAACTAAACATGCTAGAAATGCTCCAATTGAGCTAATTAGCTTATTGTGAGAATATTACAAACGTCTGACAAAACTGAAAAATGTAAATTTTCAATTTCAACCAAATATGCTAGAAATGCTCCAATTGAGCTAGTTAGCTTATTGTGAGAATATTACAAACCTCTGACAACACTGAAAAATGTAGATTTTCAATTTCAACCAAACATGCTAGAAATGCTCCAATTGAGCTAATTAGCTTATTGTGAGAATATTACAAACGTCCGACAAAAGTGAAAAATGTAAATTTCCAATCTCAACCAAACATGCTAGAAATGCTCCAATTGAGCTAATTAGCTTATTGTGAGAATATTACAAACGTCTGACAAAAGTGAAAAATGTAAATTTCCAATTTCAACCAAACATGCTAGAAATGTTCCAATTGAGCTAATTAGCTTATTGTGAGAATATTACAAACGTCTGACAAAAGTGAAAAATGTAATTTTCCAATTTCAACCAAACATGCTAGAAATGCTCCAATTGAGCTAATTAGCTTATTGTGAGAATATTGCAATTGTCTGACAAAAGTGAAAATAGTAAATTTCCACTTTCAACCAAACATGCTAGAAATGCTCCAATTGAGCTAATTAGCTTATTGTGAGAATATTGCAATTGTCTGACAAAAGTGAAAAATGTAAATTTCCAATTTCAACTAAACATGCTAGAAATGCTCCAATTGAGCTAATTAGCTTATTGTGAGAATATTACAAACGTCTGACAAAACTGAAAAATGTAAACTTCCAATTTCAACCAAACATGCTAGAAATGCTCCAATTGAGCTAATTAGCTTATTGTGAGAATATTGCAATTGTCTGACAAAAGTGAAAAATGTAAATTTCCAATTTCAACCAAACATGCTAGAAATGCTCCAATTGAGCTAATTAGCTTATTGTGAGAATATCACAAACAGCTTACAAAACTGAAAAATGTAAATTTCCAATTTCAACCAAACATGCTAGAAATGCTCCATTTGAGCTAATTAGCTTTTTGTGAGAATATTGCAAACGTCTGACAAAACTGATAAATGTAAATTTCCAATTTCAACCAAACATGCTAGAAATGCTCCAATTGAGCTAATTAGCTTATTGTGAGAATATTACAAACGTCTGACAAAACTGAAAAATGTAAATTTCCAATTTCAACCAAACATGCTAGAAATGCTCCAATTGAGCTAATTAGCTTATTGTGAGAATATTGCAAACGTCTGACAAAACTGATAAATGTAAATTTCCAATTTCAACCAAACATGCTAGAAATGCTCCAATTGAGCTAATTAGCTTATTGTGAGAATATTACAAACGTATGACAAAACTGAAAAACGTAAATTTGGAATTTCAACTAAACATGCTAGAAATGCTCCAATTGAGCTAATTAGCTTATTGTGAGAATATTGCAATTGTCTGACAAAAGTGAAAAATGTAAATTTCCGATTTCAACCAAACATGCTAGAAATGCTCCAATTGAGCTAATTAGCTTATTGTGAGAATATTGCAATTGTCTGACAAAAGTGAAAAATGTAAAGTTCCAATTTCAACCAAACATGCTAGAAATGCTCCAATTGAGCTAATTAGCTTAATGTGAGAATATTACAAACGTCTGACAAAACTGAAAAATGTAAATTTCCAATTTCAACCAAACATGCTAGAAATGCTCAAATTGCGCAAATAAGCCTACTGTAAGAATTTTACAAACGTCTGACAAAGCTGAAAAATGTAAATTTCCAATTTCAACCAAACATGCTAGAAATGCTCCAATTGAGCTAATTAGCTTATTGAGAGAATATTGCAATTGTCTGACAAAAGTGAAAAATGCAAATTTCCAATTTCAACTAAACATGCTAGAAATGCTCCAATTGAGCTAATTAGCTTATTTTGAGAATATTACAAACGTCTGACAAAACTGAAAAATGTAAATTTCCAATTTCAACCAAACATGCTAGAAATGCTCCAAATGCGGAAATAAGCTTACTGTAAGAAGTGTACAAACGTCTGACAAAACTGAAAAATGTAAATTTCCAATTTCAACCAAACATGCTAGAAATGCTCCAATTGAGCTAATTAGCTTATTGTGAGAATATTACAAACGTCTGACAAAATTGAAAAATGTAAATTTCGTATTTCAACCAAACATGCTAGAAATGCTCCAATTGAGCTAATTAGCTTATTGTGAGAATATTACAAACGTCTGACAAAACTGAAAAATGTAAATTTCCAATTTCAACCAAACATGCTAGAAATGCTCCAATTGAGCTAATTAGCTTATTGTGAGAATATTACAAACGTCTGACAAAAGTAAAAAATGTAAATTTCTGATTTCAACCAAACATGCTAGAAATGCTCCAATTGAGCTAATTAGCTTATTGTGAGAATATTACAAACGTCTGACAAAACTGAAAAATGTAAATTTCCAATTTCAACCAAACATGCTAGAAATGCTAAAATTGAGCTAATTAGCTTATTGAGAGAATATTGCAATTGTCTGACAAAAGTGAAAAATGTAAATTTCCAATTTCAACCAAACATGCTAGAAATGCTCCAATTGAGCTAATTAGCTTATTTTGAGAATATTACAAACGTCTGACAAAACTGAAAAATTTAAATTTCCAATTTCAACCAAACATGCTAGAAATGCTCCAAATGCGGAAATAAGCTTACTGTAAGAAGTGAACAAACGTCTGACAAAAGCGAAAAATGTAAATTTCCAATTTCAACCAAACATGCTAGAAATGCTCCAATTGAGCTAATTAGCTTATTGTGAGAATATTGCAATTGTCTGACAAAAGTGAAAAATGCAAATTTCGAATTTCAACTAAACATGCTAGAAATGCTCCAATTGAGCTAATTAGCTTATTGTGAGAATATTACAAACGTCTGACAAAACTGAAAAATGTAAATTCTCAATTTCAACCAAACATGCTAGAAATGCTCCAATTGAGCTAGTTAGCTTATTGTGAGAATATTGCAATTGTCTGACAAAAGTGAAAAATGTAAAGTTTCAATTTCAACCAAAAATGCTAGAAATGCTCCAATTGAGCTAATTAGCTTATTGTGAGAATATTACAAACGTCCGACAAAAGTGAAAAATGTAAATTTCCAATTTCAACCAAACATGCTAGAAATGCTCCAATTGAGCTAATTAGCTTATTGAGAGAATATTGCAATTGTCTGACAAAAGTGAAAAATGTAAATTTCCAATTTCAACCAAACATGCTAGAAATGCTCCAATTGAGCTAACTAGCTTATTGAGAGAATATTGCAATTGTCTGACAAAAGTGAAAAATGTAAATTTCCAATTTCAACCAAACATGCTAGAAATGCTCCAATTGAGCTAATTAGCTTATTGTGAGAATATTACAAACGTCTGACAAAACTGAAAAATGTAAATTTCCAATTTCAACCAAACATGCTAGAAATGCTCCAATTGAGCTAATTAGCTTATTGTGAGAATATTACAAACGTCTGACAAAACTAAAAAATGTAAATTTCCAATTTCAACCAAACATGCTAGAAATGCTCCAATTGAGCTAATTAGCTTATTGTGAGAACATTACAAACGTATGACAAAACTGAAAAACGTAAATTTCAAATTTCAACTAAACATGCTAGAAATGCTCCAATTGAGCTAATTAGCTTATTGTGAGAATATTGCTATTGTCTGACAAGAGTGAAAAATGTAAATTTCCAATTTCAACCAAACATGCTAGAAATGCTCCAATTGAGCTAATTAGCTTATTGTGAGAATATTGCAATTGTCTGACAAAAGTGAAAAATGTAAAGTTCCAATTTCAACCAAACATGCTAGAAATGCTCCAATTGAGCTAATTAGCTTATTGTGAGAATATTACAAACGTCTGACAAAACTGAAAAATGTAAAATTCCAATTTCAACCAAACATGCTAGAAATGCTCAAATTGCCCAAATAAGCCTACTGTGAGAATTTTACAAACGTCTGACAAAACTGAAAAATGTAAATTTCCAATTTCAACCAAACATGCTAGAAATGCTCCAATTGAGCTAATTAGCTTATTGTGAGAATATTACAAACGTCTGACAAAAGTGAAAAATGTAAATTTCCAATTTCAACCAAACATGCTAGAAATGCTCCAATTGAGCTAATTAGCTTATTGTGAGAATATTACAAACGTCGGACAAAAGTGAAAAATGTAAATTTCCAATTTCAACCAAACATGCTAGAAATGCTCCAATTGAGCTAATTAGCTTATTGTGAGAATATTACAAACGTCTGACAAAAGTAAAAAATGTAAATTTCTGATTTCAACCAAACATGCTAGAAATGCTCCAATTGAGCTAATTAGCTTATTGTGAGAATATTACAAACGTCTGACAAAACTGAAAAATGTAAATTTCCAATTTCAACCAAACATGCTAGAAATGCTCCAATTGAGCTAATTAGCTTATTGTGAGAATATTACAAACGTCTGACAAAACTGAAAAATGTAAATTTCCAATTTCAACCAAACATGCTAGAAATGCTCCAATTGAGCTAATTAGCTTATTGTGAGAATATTACAAACGTCTGACAAAACTAAAAAATGTAAATTTCCAATTTCAACCAAACATGCTAGAAATGCTCCAATTGAGCTAATTAGCTTATTGTGAGAATATTACAAACGTATGACAAAACTGAAAAACGTAAATTTCGAATTTCAACTAAACATGCTAGAAATGCTCCAATTGAGCTAATTAGCTTATTGTGAGAATATTGCAATTGTCTGACAAGAGTGAAAAATGTAAATTTCCAATTTCAACCAAACATGCTAGAAATGCTCCAATTGAGCTAATTAGTTTATTGTGAGAATATTGCAATTGTCTGACAAAAGTGAAAAATGTAAAGTTCCAATTTCAACCAAACATGCTAGAAATGCTCCAATTGAGCTAATTAGCTTATTGTGAGAATATTACAAACGTCTGACAAAACTGAAAAATGTAAAATTCCAATTTCAACCAAACATGCTAGAAATGCTCAAATTGCGCAAATAAGCCTACTGTAAGAATTTTACAAACGTCTGACAAAGCTGAAAAATGTAAATTTCCAATTTCAACCAAACATGCTAGAAATGCTCCAATTGAGCTAATTAGCTTATTGAGAGAATATTGCAATTGTCTGACAAAAGTGAAAAATGCAAGTTTCCAATTTCAACCAAACATGCTAGAAATGCACCAATTGAGCTAATTAGCTTATTGAGAGAATATTGCAATTGTCTGACAAAAGTGAAAAATGTAAATTTCCAATTTAAACCAAACATGCTAGAAATGCTCCAATTGAGCTAATTAGCTTATTGTGAGAATATTACAAACGTCTGACAAAACTGAAAAATGTAAATTTCCAATTTCAACTAAACATGCTAGAAATGCTCCAATTGAGCTAATTAGCTTATTGTGAGAATATTACAAACGTCTGACAAAACTGAAAAATGTAAATTTCCAATTTCAACCAAACATGCTAGAAATGCTCCAATTGAGCTAATTAGCTTATTGTGAGAATATTACAAACGTCTGACAAAACTGAAAAATGTAATATTCCAATTTCAACCAAACATGCTAGAAATGCTCAAATTGCGCAAATAAGCCTACTGTAAGAATTTTACAAACGTCTGACAAAACTGAAAAATGTAAATTTCCAAATTCAACCAAACATGCTAGAAATGCTCCAATTGAGCTAATTAGCTTATTGGGAGAATATTGCAATTGTCTGACAAAAGTGAAAAATGCAAATTTCCAATTTCAACCAAACATGCTAGAAATGCTCCAATTGAGCTAATTAGCTTATTGTGAGAATATTACAAACGTCTGACAAAACTGAAAAATGTAAATTTCCAATTTCAACCAAACATGCTAGAAATGCTCCAATTGAGCTAATTAGCTTATTGTGAGAATATTGCAATTGTCTGACAAAACTGAAAAATGTAAATATCCAATTTCAACCAAACATGCTAGAAATGCACCAATTGAGCTAATTAGCTTATTGAGAGAATATTGCAATTGTCTGACAAAAGTGAAAAATGTAAATTTCCAATTTAAACCAAACATGCTAGAAATGCTCCAATTGAGCTAATTAGCTTATTGTGAGAATATTACAAACGTCTGACAAAACTGAAAAATGTAAATTTCCAATTTCAACTGAACATGCTAGAAATGCACCAATTGAGCTAATTAGCTTATTGAGAGAATATTGCAATTGTCTGACAAAAGTGAAAAATGTAAATTTTCAATTTCAACCAAATATGCTAGAAATGCTCAAATTGCGCAAATAAGCCTACTGTAAGAATTTTACAAACGTCTGACAAAACTGAAAAATGTAAATTTCCAAATTCAACCAAACATGCTAGAAATGCTCCAATTGAGCTAATTAGCTTATTGTGAGAATATTACAAACGTCTGACAAAACTGAAAAATGTAATATTCCAATTTCAACCAAACATGCTAGAAATGCTCAAATTGCGCAAATAAGCCTACTGTAAGAATTTTACAAACGTCTGACAAAACTGAAAAATGTAAATTTCCAAATTCAACCAAACATGCTAGAAATGCTCCAATTGAGCTAATTAGCTTATTGGGAGAATATTGCAATTGTCTGACAAAAGTGAAAAATGCAAATTTCCAATTTCAACTAAACATGCTAGAAATGCTCCAATTGAGCTAATTAGCTTATTGTGAGAATATTACAAACGTCTGACAAAACTGAAAAATGTAAATTTCCAATTTCAACCAAACATGCTAGAAATGCTCCAATTGAGCTAATTAGCTTATTGTGAGAATATTGCAATTGTCTGACAAAACTGAAAAATGTAAATATCCAATTTCAACCAAACATGCTAAAAATGCTCCAATTGAGCTAATTAGCTTATTGTGAGAATATTACAAACGTCTGACAAAACTGAAAAATGTAAATTTCCAAATTCAACTAAACATGCTAGAAATGCTCCAATTGAGCTAATTAGCTTATTGTGAGAATATTACAAACTTCTGACAAAACTGAAAAATGTAAATTTTCAATTTCAACCAAATATGCTAGAAATGCTCCAATTGAGCTAGTTAGCTTATTGTGAGAATATTACAAACCTCTGACAACACTGAAAAATGTAGATTTTCAATTTCAACCAAACATGCTAGAAATGCTCCAATTGAGCTAATTAGCTTATTGTGAAAATATTACAAACGTCCGACAAAAGTGAAAAATGTAAATTTCCAATTTCAACCAAACATGCTAGAAATGCTCAAATTGAGCCAATTAGCTTATTGTGAGAATATTACAAACGTCTGACAAAACTGAAAAATAGAGATTTCCAATTTCAACCGAACATGCTAGAAATGCTCCAATTGAGCTAATTAGCTTATTGTGAGAATATTACAAACGTCTGACCAAACTGAAAAATGTAAATTTCCAATTTCAACCAAACATGCTAGAAATGCTCCAATTGAGCTAATTAGCTTATTGTGAGAATATTACAAACGTCTGACAAAACTGAAAAATGTAAATTTCCAATTTCAACCAAACATGCTAGAAATGTTCCAATTGAGCTAATTAGCTTATTGTGAGAATATTACAAATGTCTGACAAAAGTGAAAAATGTAATTTTCCAATTTCAACCAAACATGCTAGAAATGCTCCAATTGAGCTAATTAGCTTATTGTGAGAATATTGCAATTGTCTGACAAAAGTGAAAATAGTAAATTTCCACTTTCAACCAAACATGCTAGAAATGCTCCAATTGAGCTAATTAGCTTATTGTGAGAATATTGCAATTGTCTGACAAAAGTGAAAAATGTAAATTTCCAATTTCAACTAAACATGCTAGAAATGCTCCAATTGAGCTAATTAGCTTATTGTGAGAATATTACAAACGTCTGACAAAACTGAAAAATGTAAACTTCCAATTTCAACCAAACATGCTAGAAATGCTCCAATTGAGCTAATTAGCTTATTGTGAGAATATTGCAATTGTCTGACAAAAGTGAAAAATGTAAATTTCCAATTTCAACCAAACATGCTAGAAATGCTCCAATTGAGCTAATTAGCTTATTGTGAGAATATTACAAACAGCTTACAAAACTGAAAAATGTAAATTTCCAATTTCAACCAAACATGCTAGAAATGCTCCATTCGAGCTAATTAGCTTTTTGTGAGAATATTGCAAACGTCTGACAAAACTGATAAATGTAAATTTCCAATTTCAACCAAACATGCTTGAAATGCTCCAATTGAGCTAATTAGCTTATTGTGAGAATATTACAAACGTCTGACAAAACTGAAAAATGTAAATTTCCAATTTCAACCAAACATGCTAGAAATGCTCCAATTGAGCTAATTAGCTTATTGTGAGAATATTACAAACGTCTGACAAAACTAAAAAATGTAAATTTCCAATTTCAACCAAACATGCTAGAAATGCTCCAATTGAGCTAATTAGCTTATTGTGAGAATATTACAAACGTATGACAAAACTGAAAAACGTAAATTTCGAATTTCAACTAAACATGCTAGAAATGCTCCAATTGAGCTAATTAGCTTATTGTGAGAATATTGCAATTGTCTGACAAAAGTGAAAAATGTAAATTTCCGATTTCAACCAAACATGCTAGAAATGCTCCAATTGAGCTAATTAGCTTATTGTGAGAATATTGCAATTGTCTGACAAAAGTGAAAAATGTAAAGTTCCAATTTCAACCAAACATGCTAGAAATGCTCCAATTGAGCTAATTAGCTTAATGTGAGAATATTACAAACGTCTGACAAAACTGAAAAATGTAAATTTCCAATTTCAACCAAACATGCTAGAAATGCTCAAATTGCGCAAATAAGCCTACTGTAAGAATTTTACAAACGTCTGACAAAGCTGAAAAATGTAAATTTCCAATTTCAACCAAACATGCTAGAAATGCTCCAATTGAGCTAATTAGCTTATTGAGAGAATATTTTAATTGTCTGACAAAAGTGAAAAATGCAAATTTCCAATTTCAACTAAACATGCTAGAAATGCTCCAATTGAGCTAATTAGCTTATTTTGAGAATATTACAAACGTCTGACAAAACTGAAAAATGTAAATTTCCAATTTCAACCAAACATGCTAGAAATGCTCCAAATGCGGAAATAAGCTTACTGTAAGAAGTGTACAAACGTCTGACAAAACTGAAAAATGTAAATTTCCAATTTCAACCAAACATGCTAGAAATGCTCCAATTGAGCTAATTAGCTTATAGAGAGAATATTGCAATTGTCTGACAAAAGTGAAAAATGCAAATTTCCAATTTCAACTAAACATGCTAGAAATGCTCCAATTGAGCTAATTAGCTTATTGAGAGAATATTACAAACGTCTGACAAAACTGAAAAATGTAAATTTTCAATTTCAACCAAACATGCTAGAAATGCTCAAATTGAGCTAATTAGCTTATTGTGAGAATATTACAAACGTCTGACAAAACTGGAAAATGTAAATTTCCAATTTCAACCAAACATGCTAGAAATGCTCCAATTGAGCTAATTAGCTTATTGTGAGAATATTACAAACGTCTGACCAAACTGAAAAATGTAAATTTCCAATTTCAACCAAACAAGCTAAAAATGCTCCAATTGAGCTAATTAGCTTATTGTGAGATTATTACAAACGTCTGACAAAACTGAAAAATAGAAATTTCCAATTTCAACCAAACATGCTAGAAATGATCCAATTGAGCTAATTAGCTTATTGATAGAATATTGCAATTGTCTGACAAAACTGAAAAATGTAAATTTCCAATTTCAACCAAACATGCTAGAAATGCTCCAATTGAGCTAATTAGCTTATTGTGAGAATATTACAAACGTCTGACAAAATTGAAAAATGTAAATTTCGTATTTCAACCAAACATGCTAGAAATGCTCCAATTGAGCTAATTAGCTTATTGTGAGAATATTACAAACGTCTGACAAAACTGAAAAATGTAAATTTCCAATTTCAACCAAACATGCTAGAAATGCTCCAATTGAGCTAATCAGCTTATTGTGAGAATATTACAAACGTCTGACAAAAGTAAAAACTGTAAATTTCTGATTTCAACCAAACATGCTAGAAATGCTCCAATTGAGCTAATTAGCTTATTGTGAGAATATTACAAACGTCTGACAAAACTGAAAAATGTAAATTTCCAATTTCAACCAAACATGCTAGAAATGCTAAAATTGAGCTAATTAGCTTATTGAGAGAATATTGCAATTGTCTGACAAAAGTGAAAAATGTAAATTTCCAATTTTAACCAAACATGCTAGAAATGCTCCAATTGAGCT
Source organism: Watersipora subatra (assembly GCF_963576615.1). NCBI lineage: Eukaryota > Metazoa > Bryozoa > Gymnolaemata > Cheilostomatida > Watersiporidae > Watersipora > Watersipora subatra. The sequence continues at coordinate 231,899 of NW_027045249.1, forward strand.
AATTAGCTTATTTTGAGAATATTACAAACGTCTGACAAAACTGAAAAATTTAAATTTCCAATTTCAACCAAACATGCTAGAAATGCTCCAAATGCGGAAATAAGCTTACTGTAAGAAGTGTACAAACGTCTGACAAAAGCGAAAAATGTAAATTTCCAATTTCAACCAAACATGCTAGAAATGCTCCAATTGAGCTAATTAGCTTATTGTGAGAATATTGCAATTGTCTGACAAAAGTGAAAAATGCAAATTTCGAATTTCAACTAAACATGCTAGAAATGCTCCAATTGAGCTAATTAGCTTATTGTGAGAATATTACAAACGTCTGACAAAACTGAAAAATGTAAATTCTCAATTTCAACCAAACATGCTAGAAATGCTCCAATTGAGCTAGTTAGCTTATTGTGAGAATATTGCAATTGTCTGACAAAAGTGAAAAATGTAAAGTTCCAATTTCAACCAAAAATGCTAGAAATGCTCCAATTGAGCTAATTAGCTTATTGTGAGAATATTACAAACGTCCGACAAAAGTGAAAAATGTAAATTTCCAATTTCAACCAAACATGCTAGAAATGCTCCAATTGAGCTAATTAGCTTATTGAGAGAATATTGCAATTGTCTGACAAAAGTGAAAAATGTAAATTTCCAATTTCAACCAAACATGCTAGAAATGCTCCAATTGAGCTAACTAGCTTATTGAGAGAATATTGCAATTGTCTGACAAAAGTGAAAAATGTAAATTTCCAATTTCAACCAAACATGCTAGAAATGCTCCAATTGAGCTAATTAGCTTATTGTGAGAATATTACAAACGTCTGACAAAACTGAAAAATGTAAATTTCCAATTTCAACCAAACATGCTAGAAATGCTCCAATTGAGCTAATTAGCTTATTGTGAGAATATTACAAACGTCTGACAAAACTAAAAAATGTAAATTTCCAATTTCAACCAAACATGCTAGAAATGCTCCAATTGAGCTAATTAGCTTATTGTGAGAACATTACAAACGTATGACAAAACTGAAAAACGTAAATTTCAAATTTCAACTAAACATGCTAGAAATGCTCCAATTGAGCTAATGAGCTTATTGTGAGAATATTGCAATTGGCTGACAAGAGTGAAAAATGTAAATTTCCAATTTCAACCAAACATGCTAGAAATGCTCCAATTGAGCTAATTAGCTTATTGTGAGAATATTGCAATTGTCTGACAGAAGTGAAAAATTTAAAGTTCCAATTTCAACCAAACATGCTAGAAATGCTCCAATTGAGCTAATTAGCTTATTGTGAGAATATTACAAACGTCTGACAAAACTGAAAAATGTAAATTTCCAATTTCAACCAAACATGCTAGAAATGCTCCAATTGAGCTAATTAGCTTATTGTGAGAATATTACAAACGTCTGACAACACTAAAAAATGTAAATTTCCAATTTCAACCAAACATGCTAGAAATGATCCAATTGAGCTAATTAGCTTATTGTGAGAATATTACAAACGTATGACAAAACTGAAAAACGTAAATTTCGAATTTCAACTAAACATGCTAGAAATGCTCCAATTGAGCTAATTAGCTTATTGTGAGAATATTGCAATTGTCTGACAAGAGTGAAAAATGTAAATTTCCAATTTCAACCAAACATGCTAGAAATGCTCCAATTGAGCTAATTAGCTTATTGTGAGAATATTGCAATTGTCTGACAAAAGTGAAAAATGTAAAGTTCCAATTTCAACCAAACATGCTAGAAATGCTCCAAATGCGGAAATAAGCTTACTGTAAGAAGTGTACAAACGTCTGACAAAACTGAAAAATGTAAATTTCCAATTTCAACCAAACATGCTAGAAATGCTCCAATTGAGCTAATTAGCTTATTGTGAGAATATTGCAATTGTCTGACAAAAGTGAAAAATGCAAATTTCGAATTTCAACTAAACATGCTAGAAATGCTCCAATTGAGCTAATTAGCTTATTGTGAGAATATTACAAACGTCTGACAAAACTGAAAAATGTAAATTCTCAATTTCAACCAAACATGCTAGAAATGCTCCAATTGAGCTAGTTAGCTTATTGTGAGAATATTGCAATTGTCTGACAAAAGTGAAAAATGTAAATTTCCAATTTCAACCAAACATGCTAGAAATGCTCCAATTGAGCTAGTTAGCTTATTGTGAGAATATTGCAATTGTCTGACAAAAGTGAAAAATGTAAATTTCCAATTTCAACCAAACATGCTAGAAATGCTCCAATTGAGCTAATTAGCTTATTGTGAGAATATTACAAACGTCTGACAAAACTAAAAAATGTAAATTTCCAATTTCAACCAAACATGCTAGAAATGCTCCAATTGAGCTAATTAGCTTATTGTGAGAACATTACAAACGTATGACAAAACTGAAAAACGTAAATTTCAAATTTCAACTAAACATGCTAGAAATGCTCCAATTGAGCTAATTAGCTTATTGTGAGAATATTGCAATTGTCTGACAAGAGTGAAAAATGTAAATTTCCAATTTCAACCAAACATGCTAGAAATGCTCCAATTGAGCTAATTAGCTTATTGTGAGAATATTACAAACGTCTGACAAAACTGAAAAATGTAAAATTCCAATTTCAACCAAACATGCTAGAAATGCTCAAATTGCGCAAATAAGCCTACTGAAAGAATTTTACAAACGTCTGACAAAGCTGAAAAATGTAAATTTCCAATTTCAACCAAACATGCTAGAAATGCTCCAATTGAGCTAATTAGCTTATTGTGAGAATATTACAAACGTCTGACAAAAGTGAAAAATGTAAATTTCCAATTTCAACCAAACATGCTAGAAATGCTCCAATTGAGCTAATTAGCTTATTGTGAGAATATTACAAACGTCTGACAAAAGTGAAAAATGTAAATTTCCAATTTCAACCAAACATGCTAGAAATGCTCCAATTGAGCTAATTAGCTTATTGTGAGAATATTACAAACGTTTGACAAAAGTGAAAAATGTAAATTTCCAATTTCAACCAAACATGCTAGAAATGCTCCAATTGAGCTAATTAGCTTATTGTGAGAATATTACAAACGTCTGACAACACTAAAAAATGTAAATTTCCAATTTCAACCAAACATGCTAGAAATGATCCAATTGAGCTAATTAGCTTATTGTGAGAATATTACAAACGTATGACAAAACTGAAAAACGTAAATTTCGAATTTCAACTAAACATGCTAGAAATGCTCCAATTGAGCTAATTAGCTTATTGTGAGAATATTGCAATTGTCTGACAAGAGTGAAAAATGTAAATTTCCAATTTCAACCAAACATGCTAGAAATGCTCCAATTGAGCTAATTAGCTTATTGTGAGAATATTGCAATTGTCTGACAAAAGTGAGAAATGTAAAGTTCCAATTTCAACCAAACATGCTAGAAATGCTCCAATTGAGCTAATTAGCTTATTGTGAGAATATTACAAACGTCTGACAAAACTGAAAAATGTAAAATTCCAATTTCAACCAAACATGCTAGAAATGCTCAAATTGCGCAAATAAGACTACTGTAAGAATTTTACAAACGTCTGACAAAGCTGAAAAATGTAAATTTCCAATTTCAACCAAACATGCTAGAAATGCTCCAATTGAGCTAATTAGCTTATTGAGAGAATATTGCAATTGTCTGACAAAAGTGAAAAATGCAAATTTCCAATTTCAACTAAACATGCTAGAAATGCTCCAATTGAGCTAATTAGCTTATTGTGAGAATATTACAAACGTCTGACCAAACTGAAAAATGTAAATTTCCAATTTCAACCAAACATGCTAGAAATGCTCCAATTGAGCTAATTAGCTTATTGTGAGAATATTACAAACGTCTGACAAAACTGAAAAATGTAAATTTCCAATTTCAACCAAACATGCTAGAAATGTTCCAATTGAGCTAATTAGCTTATTGTGAGAATATTACAAATGTCTGACAAAAGTGAAAAATGTAATTTTCCAATTTCAACCAAACATGCTAGAAATGCTCCAATTGAGCTAATTAGCTTATTGTGAGAATATTGCAATTGTCTGACAAAAGTGAAAATAGTAAATTTCCACTTTCAACCAAACATGCTAGAAATGCTCCAATTGAGCTAATTAGCTTATTGTGAGAATATTGCAATTGTCTGACAAAAGTGAAAAATGCAAATTTCCAATTTCAACTAAACATGCTAGAAATGCTCCAATTGAGCTAATTAGCTTATTGTGAGAATATTACAAACGTCTGACAAAACTGAAAAATGTAAACTTCCAATTTCAACCAAACATGCTAGAAATGCTCCAATTGAGCTAATTAGCTTATTGTGAGAATATTGCAATTGTCTGACAAAAGTGAAAAATGTAAATTTCCAATTTCAACCAAACATGCTAGAAATGCTCCAATTGAGCTAATTAGCTTATTGTGAGAATATTACAAACAGCTTACAAAACTGAAAAATGTAAATTTCCAATTTCAACCAAACATTCTAGAAATGCTCCATTCGAGCTAATTAGCTTTTTGTGAGAATATTGCAAACGTCTGACAAAACTGATAAATGTAAATTTCCAATTTCAACCAAACATGCTTGAAATGCTCCAATTGAGCTAATTAGCTTATTGTGAGAATATTACAAACGTCTGACAAAACTGAAAAATGTAAATTTCCAATTTCAACCAAACATGCTAGAAATGCTCCAATTGAGCTAATTAGCTTATTGTGAGAATATTACAAACGTCTGACAAAACTAAAAAATGTAAATTTCCAATTTCAACCAAACATGCTAGAAATGCTCCAATTGAGCTAATTAGCTTATTGTGAGAATATTACAAACGTATGACAAAACTGAAAAACGTAAATTTCGAATTTCAACTAAACATGCTAGAAATGCTCCAATTGAGCTAATTAGCTTATTGTGAGAATATTGCAATTGTCTGACAAAAGTGAAAAATGTAAATTTCCGATTTCAACCAAACATGCTAGAAATGCTCCAATTGAGCTAATTAGCTTATTGTGAGAATATTGCAATTGTCTGACAAAAGTGAAAAATGTAAAGTTCCAATTTCAACCAAACATGCTAGAAATGCTCCAATTGAGTTAATTAGCTTAATGTGAGAATATTACAAACGTCTGACAAAACTGAAAAATGTAAATTTCCAATTTCAACCAAACATGCTAGAAATGCTCAAATTGCGCAAATAAGCCTACTGTAAGAATTTTACAAACGTCTGACAAAGCTGAAAAATGTAAATTTCCAATTTCAACCAAACATGCTAGAAATGCTCCAATTGAGCTAATTAGCTTATTGAGAGAATATTGCAATTGTCTGACAAAAGTGAAAAATGCAAATTTCCAATTTCAACTAAACATGCTAGAAATGCTCCAATTGAGCTAATTAGCTTATTTTGAGAATATTACAAACGTCTGACAAAACTGAAAAATGTAAATTTCCAATTTCAACCAAACATGCTAGAAATGCTCCAAATGCGGAAATAAGCTTACTGTAAGAAGTGTACAAACGTCTGACAAAAGTGAAAAATGTAAATTTCCAATTTCAACCAAACATGCTAGAAATGCTCCAATTGAGCTAATTAGCTTATAGAGAGAATATTGCAATTGTCTGACAAAAGTGAAAAATGCAAATTTCCAATTTCAACTAAACATGCTAGAAATGCTCCAATTGAGCTAATTAGCTTATTGAGAGAATATTACAAACGTCTGACAAAACTGAAAAATGTAAATTTTCAATTTCAACCAAACATGCTAGAAATGCTCAAATTGAGCTAATTAGCTTATTGTGAGAATATTACAAACGTCTGACAAAACTGGAAAATGTAAATTTCCAATTTCAACCAAACATGCTAGAAATGCTCCAATTGAGCTAATTAGCTTATTGTGAGAATATTACAAACGTCTGACCAAACTGAAAAATGTAAATTTCCAATTTCAACCAAACAAGCTAAAAATGCTCCAATTGAGCTAATTAGCTTATTGTGAGAATATTACAAACGTCTGACAAAATTGAAAAATGTAAATTTCGTATTTCAACCAAACATGCTAGAAATGCTCCAATTGAGCTAATTAGCTTATTGTGAGAATATTACAAACGTCTGACAAAACTGAAAAATGTAAATTTCCAATTTCAACCAAACATGCTAGAAATGCTCCAATTGAGCTAATCAGCTTATTGTGAGAATATTACAAACGTCTGACAAAAGTAAAAACTGTAAATTTCTGATTTCAACCAAACATGCTAGAAATGCTCCAATTGAGCTAATTAGCTTATTGTGAGAATATTACAAACGTCTGACAAAACTGAAAAATGTAAATTTCCAATTTCAACCAAACATGCTAGAAATGCTAAAATTGAGCTAATTAGCTTATTGAGAGAATATTGCAATTGTCTGACAAAAGTGAAAAATGTAAATTTCCAATTTTAACCAAACATGCTAGAAATGCTCCAATTGAGCTAATTAGCTTATTTTGAGAATATTACAAACGTCTGACAAAACTGAAAAATTTAAATTTCCAATTTCAACCAAACATGCTAGAAATGCTCCAAATGCGGAAATAAGCTTACTGTAAGAAGTGTACAAACGTCTGACAAAAGCGAAAAATGTAAATTTCCAATTTCAACCAAACATGCTAGAAATGCTCCAATTGAGCTAATTAGCTTATTGTGAGAATATTGCAATTGTCTGACAAAAGTGAAAAATGCAAATTTCGAATTTCAACTAAACATGCTAGAAATGCTCCAATTGAGCTAATTAGCTTATTGTGAGAATATTACAAACGTCTGACAAAACTGAAAAATGTAAATTCTCAATTTCAACCAAACATGCTAGAAATGCTCCAATTGAGCTAGTTAGCTTATTGTGAGAATATTGCAATTGTCTGACAAAAGTGAAAAATGTAAAGTTCCAATTTCAACCAAAAATGCTAGAAATGCTCCAATTGAGCTAACTAGCTTATTGTGAGAATATTACAAACGTCCGACAAAAGTGAAAAATGTAAATTTCCAATTTCAACCAAACATGCTAGAAATGCTCCAATTGAGCTAATTAGCTTATTGAGAGAATATTGCAATTGTCTGACAAAAGTGAAAAATGTAAATTTCCAATTTCAACCAAACATGCTAGAAATGCTCCAATTGAGCTAACTAGCTTATTGAGAGAATATTGCAATTGTCTGACAAAAGTGAAAAATGTAAATTTCCAATTTCAACCAAACATGCTAGAAATGCTCCAATTGAGCTAATTAGCTTATTGTGAGAATATTACAAACGTCTGACAAAACTGAAAAATGTAAATTTCCAATTTCAACCAAACATGCTAGAAATGCTCCAATTGAGCTAATTAGCTTATTGTGAGAATATTACAAACGTCTGACAAAACTAAAAAATGTAAATTTCCAATTTCAACCAAACATGCTAGAAATGCTCCAATTGAGCTAATTAGCTTATTGTGAGAACATTACAAACGTATGACAAAACTGAAAAACGTAAATTTCAAATTTCAACTAAACATGCTAGAAATGCTCCAATTGAGCTAATGAGCTTATTGTGAGAATATTGCAATTGTCTGACAAGAGTGAAAAATGTAAATTTCCAATTTCAACCAAACATGCTAGAAATGCTCCAATTGAGCTAATTAGCTTATTGTGAGAATATTGCAATTGTCTGACAGAAGTGAAAAATTTAAAGTTCCAATTTCAACCAAACATGCTAGAAATGCTCCAATTGAGCTAATTAGCTTATTGTGAGAATATTACAAACGTCTGACAAAACTGAAAAATGTAAATTTCCAATTTCAACCAAACATGCTAGAAATGCTCCAATTGAGCTAATTAGCTTATTGTGAGAATATTACAAACGTCTGACAACACTAAAAAATGTAAATTTCCAATTTCAACCAAACATGCTAGAAATGATCCAATTGAGCTAATTAGCTTATTGTGAGAATATTACAAACGTATGACAAAACTGAAAAACGTAAATTTCGAATTTCAACTAAACATGCTAGAAATGCTCCAATTGAGCTAATTAGCTTATTGTGAGAATATTGCAATTGTCTGACAAGAGTGAAAAATGTAAATTTCCAATTTCAACCAAACATGCTAGAAATGCTCCAATTGAGCTAATTAGCTTATTGTGAGAATATTGCAATTGTCTGACAAAAGTGAAAAATGTAAAGTTCCAATTTCAACCAAACATGCTAGAAATGCTCCAAATGCGGAAATAAGCTTACTGTAAGAAGTGTACAAACGTCTGACAAAACTGAAAAATGTAAATTTCGAATTTCAACTAAACATGCTAGAAATGCTCCAATTGAGCTAATTAGCTTATTGTGAGAATATTACAAACGTCTGACAAAACTGAAAAATGTAAAATTCCAATTTCAACCAAACATGCTAGAAATGCTCCAATTGAGCTAATTAGCTTATTGTGAGAATATTGCAATTGTCTGACAAAAGTGAAAAATGTAAATTTCCAATTTCAACCAAACATGCTAGAAATGCTCCAATTGAGCTAATTAGCTTATTGTGAGAATATTGCAATTGTCTGACAAAAGTGAAAAATGCAAATTTCGAATTTCAACTAAACATGCTAGAAATGCTCCAATTGAGCTAATTAGCTTATTGTGAGAATATTACAAACGTCTGACAAAACTGAAAAATGTAAATTCTCAATTTCAACCAAACATGCTAGAAATGCTCCAATTGAGCTAGTTAGCTTATTGTGAGAATATTGCAATTGTCTGACAAAAGTGAAAAATGTAAATTTCCAATTTCAACCAAACATGCTAGAATGGCTCCAATTGAGCTAGTTAGCTTATTGTGAGAATATTGCAATTGTCTGACAAAAGTGAAAAATGTAAATTTCCAATTTCAACCAAACATGCTAGAAATGCTCCAATTGAGCTAATTAGCTTATTGTGAGAATATTACAAACGTCTGACAAAACTAAAAAATGTAAATTTCCAATTTCAACCAAACATGCTAGAAATGCTCCAATTGAGCTAATTAGCTTATTGTGAGAACATTACAAACGTATGACAAAACTGAAAAACGTAAATTTCAAATTTCAACTAAACATGCTAGAAATGCTCCAATTGAGCTAATTAGCTTATTGTGAGAATATTGCAATTGTCTGACAAGAGTGAAAAATGTAAATTTCCAATTTCAACCAAACATGCTAGAAATGCTCCAATTGAGCTAATTAGCTTATTGTGAGAATATTACAAACGTCTGACAAAACTGAAAAATGTAAAATTCCAATTTCAACCAAACATGCTAGAAATGCTCAAATTGCGCAAATAAGCCTACTGAAAGAATTTTACAAACGTCTGACAAAGCTGAAAAATGTAAATTTCCAATTTCAACCAAACATGCTAGAAATGCTCCAATTGAGCTAATTAGCTTATTGTGAGAATATTACAAACGTCTGACAAAAGTGAAAAATGTAAATTTCCAATTTCAACCAAACATGCTAGAAATGCTCCAATTGAGCTAATTAGCTTATTGTGAGAATATTACAAACGTCTGACAAAAGTGAAAAATGTAAATTTCCAATTTCAACCAAACATGCTAGAAATGCTCCAATTGAGCTAATTAGCTTATTGTGAGAATATTACAAACGTTTGACAAAAGTGAAAAATGTAAATTTCCAATTTCAACCAAACATGCTAGAAATGCTCCAATTGAGCTAATTAGCTTATTGTGAGAATATTACAAACGTCTGACAACACTAAAAAATGTAAATTTCCAATTTCAACCAAACATGCTAGAAATGATCCAATTGAGCTAATTAGCTTATTGTGAGAATATTACAAACGTATGACAAAACTGAAAAACGTAAATTTCGAATTTCAACTAAACATGCTAGAAATGCTCCAATTGAGCTAATTAGCTTATTGTGAGAATATTGCAATTGTCTGACAAGAGTGAAAAATGTAAATTTCCAATTTCAACCAAACATGCTAGAAATGCTCCAATTGAGCTAATTAGCTTATTGTGAGAATATTGCAATTGTCTGACAAAAGTGAGAAATGTAAAGTTCCAATTTCAACCAAACATGCTAGAAATGCTCCAATTGAGCTAATTAGCTTATTGTGAGAATATTACAAACGTCTGACAAAACTGAAAAATGTAAAATTCCAATTTCAACCAAACATGCTAGAAATGCTCAAATTGCGCAAATAAGCCTACTGTAAGAATTTTACAAACGTCTGACAAAGCTGAAAAATGTAAATTTCCAATTTCAACCAAACATGCTAGAAATGCTCCAATTGAGCTAATTAGCTTATTGAGAGAATATTGCAATTGTCTGACAAAAGTGAAAAATGCAAATTTCCAATTTCAACTAAACATGCTAGAAATGCTCCAATTGAGCTAATTAGCTTATTGTGAGAATATTGCAATTGTCTGACAAAAGTGAAAAATGTAAAGTTCCAATTTCAACCAAACATGCTAGAAATGCTCCAAATGCGGAAATAAGCTTACTGTAAGAAGTGTACAAACGTCTGACAAAACTGAAAAATGTAAATTTCCAATTTCAACCAAACATGCTAGAAATGCTCCAATTGAGCTAATTAGCTTATTGTGAGAATATTGCAATTGTCTGACAAAAGTAAAAAATGCAAATTTCGAATTTCAACTAAACATGCTAGAAATGCTCCAATTGAGCTAATTAGCTTATTGTGAGAATATTACAAACGTCTGACAAAACTGAAAACTGTAAATTCTCAATTTCAACCAAACATGCTAGAAATGCTCCAATTGAGCTAGTTAGCTTATTGTGAGAATATTGCAATTGTCTGACAAAAGTGAAAAATGTAAATTTTCAATTTCAACCAAAAATGCTAGAAATGCTCCAATTGAGCTAATTAGCTTATTGTGAGAATATTACAAACGTCCGACAAAAGTGAAAAATGTAAATTTCCAATTTCAACCAAACATGCTAGAAATGCTCCAATTGAGCTAATTAGCTTATTGAGAGAATATTGCAATTGTCTGACAAAAGTGAAAAATGTAAATTTCCAATTTCAACCAAACATGCTAGAAATGCTCCAATTGAGCTAACTAGCTTATTGAGAGAATATTGCAATTGTCTGACAAAAGTGAAAAATATAAATTTCCAATTTCAACCAAACATGCTAGAAATGCTCCAATTGAGCTAATTAGCTTATTGTGAGAATATTACAAACGTCTGACAAAACTGAAAAATGTAAATTTCCAATTTCAACCAAACATGCTAGAAATGCTCCAATTGAGCTAATTAGCTTATTGTGAGAATATTACAAACGTCTGACAAAACTAAAAAATGTAAATTTCCAATTTCAACCAAACATGCTAGAAATGCTCCAATTGAGCTAATTAGCTTATTGTGAGAACATTACAAACGTATGACAAAACTGAAAAACGTAAATTTCAAATTTCAACTAAACATGCTAGAAATGCTCCAATTGAGCTAATTAGCTTATTGTGAGAATATTGCAATTGTCTGACAAGAGTGAAAAATGTAAATTTCCAATTTCAACCAAACATGCTAGAAATGCTCCAATTGAGCTAATTAGCTTATTGTGAGAATATTACAAACGTCTGACAAAACTGAAAAATGTAAAATTCCAATTTCAACCAAACATGCTAGAAATGCTCAAATTGCGCAAATAAGCCTACTGAAAGAATTTTACAAACGTCTGACAAAGCTGAAAAATGTAAATTTCCAATTTCAACCAAACATGCTAGAAATGCTCCAATTGAGCTAATTGGCTTATTGTGAGAATATTACAAACGTCTGACAAAAGTGAAAAATGTAAATTTCCAATTTCAACCAAACATGCTAGAAATGCTCCAATTGAGCTAATTAGCTTATTGTGAGAATATTACAAACGTCTGACAAAAGTGAAAAATGTAAATTTCCAATTTCAACCAAACATGCTAGAAATGCTCCAATTGAGCTAATTAGCTTATTGTGAGAATATTACAAACGTTTGACAAAAGTGAAAAATGTAAATTTCCAATTTCAACCAAACATGCTAGAAATGCTCCAATTGAGCTAATTAGCTTATTGTGAGAATATTACAAACGTCTGACAACACTAAAAAATGTAAATTTCCAGTTTCAACCAAACATGCTAGAAATGATCCAATTGAGCTAATTAGCTTATTGTGAGAATATTACAAACGTATGACAAAACTGAAAAACGTAAATTTCGAATTTCAACTAAACATGCTAGAAATGCTCCAATTGAGCTAATTAGCTTATTGTGAGAATATTGCAATTGTCTGACAAGAGTGAAAAATGTAAATTTCCAATTTCAACCAAACATGCTAGAAATGCTCCAATTGAGCTAATTAGCTTATTGTGAGAATATTGCAATTGTCTGACAAAAGTGAAAAATGTAAAGTTCCAATTTCAACCAAACATGCTAGAAATGCTCCAATTGAGCTAATTAGCTTATTGTGAGAATATTACAAACGTCTGACAAAACTGAAAAATGTAAAATTCCAATTTCAACCAAACATGCTAGAAATGCTCAAATTGCGCAAATAAGCCTACTGTAAGAATTTTACAAACGTCTGACAAAGCTGAAAAATGTAAATTTCCAATTTCAACCAAACATGCTAGAAATGCTCCAATTGAGCTAATTAGCTTATTGAGAGAATATTGCAATTGTCTGACAAAAGTGAAAAATGCAAATTTCCAATTTCAACTAAACATGCTAGAAATGCTCCAATTGAGCTAATTAGCTTATTTTGAGAATATTACAAACGCCTGACAAAACTGAAAAATTTAAATTTCCAATTTCAACCAAACATGCTAGAAATGCTCAAATTGCGCAAATAAGCCTACTGTAAGAATTTTACAAACGTCTGACAAAGCTGAAAAATGTAAATTTCCAATTTCAACCAAACATGCTAGAAATGCTCCAATTGAGCTAATTAGCTTATTGGGAGAATATTGCAATTGTCTGACAAAAGTGAAAAATGTAAATTTCCAATTTCAACCAAACATGCTAGAAATGCTCCAATTGAGCTAATTAGCTTATTGTGAGAATATTACAAACGTCTGACAAAAGTGAAAAATGTAAATTTCCAATTTCAACCAAACATGCTAGAAATGCTCCAATTGAGCTAATTAGCTTATTGTGAGAATATTACAAACGTTTGACAAAAGTGAAAAATGTAAATTTCCAATTTCAACCAAACATGCTAGAAATGCTCCAATTGAGCTAATTAGCTTATTGTGAGAATATTACAAACGTCTGACAACACTAAAAAATGTAAATTTCCAATTTCAACCAAACATGCTAGAAATGATCCAATTGAGCTAATTAGCTTATTGTGAGAATATTACAAACGTATGACAAAACTGAAAAACGTAAATTTCGAATTTCAACTAAACATGCTAGAAATGCTCCAATTGAGCTAATTAGCTTATTGTGAGAATATTGCAATTGTCTGACAAGAGTGAAAAATGTAAATTTCCAATTTCAACCAAACATGCTAGAAATGCTCCAATTGAGCTAATTAGCTTATTGTGAGAATATTGCAATTGTCTGACAAAAGTGAAAAATGTAAATTTCCAATTTCAACCAAACATGCTAGAAATGCTCCAATTGAGCTAATTAGCTTATTGTGAGAATATTACAAACGTCTGACAAAACTGAAAAATGTAAAATTCCAATTTCAACCAAACATGCTAGAAATGCTCAAATTGCGGAAATAAGCCTACTGTAAGAATTTTACAAACGTCTGACAAAGCTGAAAAATGTAAATTTCCAATTTCAACCAAACATGCTAGAAATGCTCCAATTGAGCTAATTAGCTTATTGAGAGAATATTGCAATTGTCTGACAAAAGTGAAAAATGCAAATTTCCAATTTCAACTAAACATGCTAGAAATGCTCCAATTGAGCTAATTAGCTTATTTTGAGAATATTACAAACGCCTGACAAAACTGAAAAATTTAATTTTCCAATTTCAACCAAACATGCTAGAAATGCTCAAATTGCGCAAATAAGCCTACTGTAAGAATTTTACAAACGTCTGACAAAGCTGAAAAATGTAAATTTCCAATTTCAACCAAACATGCTAGAAATGCTCCAATTGAGCTAATTAGCTTGTTGAGAGAATATTGCAATTGTCTGACAAAAGTGAAAAATGCAAACTTCCAATTTCAACTAAACATGCTAGAAATGCTCCAATTGAGCTAATTAGCTTATTTTGAGAATATTACAAACGCCTGACAAAGCTGAAAAATGTAAATTTCCAATTTCAACCAAACATGCTAGAAATGCTCCAATTGAGCTAATTAGCTTATTGAGAGAATATTGCAATTGTCTGACAAAAGTGAAAAATGCAAATTTCCAATTTCAACTAAACATGCTAGAAATGCTCCAATTGAGCTAATTAGCTTATTGTGAGAATATTGCAATTGTCTGACAAAAGTGAAAAATGTAAATTTCCAATTTCAACCAAACATGCTAGAAATGCTCCAATTGAGCTAACTAGCTTATTGAGAGAATATTGCAATTGTCTGACAAAAGTGAAAAATGTAAATTTCCAATTTCAACCAAACATGCTAGAAATGCTCCAATTGAGCTAATTAGCTTATTGTGAGAATATTACAAACGTCTGACAAAACTGAAAAATGTAAATTTCCAATTTCAACCAAACATGCTAGAAATGCTCCAATTGAGCTAATTAGCTTATTGTGAGAATATTACAAACGTCTGACAAAACTAAAAAATGTAAATTTCCAATTTCAACCAAACATGCTAGAAATGCTCCAATTGAGCTAATTAGCTTATTGTGAGAACATTACAAACGTATGACAAACTGAAAAACGTAAATTTCAAATTTCAACTAAACATGCTAGAAATGCTCCAATTGAGCTAATTAGCTTATTGTGAGAATATTGCAATTGTCTGACAAGAGTGAAAAATGTAAATTTCCAATTTCAACCAAACATGCTAGAAATGCTCCAATTGAGCTAATTAGCTTATTGAGAGAATATTGCAATTGTCTGACAAAAGTGAAAAATGCAAATTTCCAATTTCAACTAAACATGCTAGAAATGCTCCAATTGAGCTAATTAGCTTATTGTGAGAATATTGCAATTGTCTGACAAAAGTGAAAAATGTAAATTTCCAATTTTAACCAAACATGCTAGAAATGCTCCAATTGAGCTAATTAGCTTATTGTGAGAATATTACAAACGTCTGACAAAACTGAAAAATGTAAATTTCCAATTTCAACCAAACATGCTAGAAATGCTCCAATTGAGCTAATTAGCTTATTGAGAGAATATTGCAATTGTCTGACAAAAGTGAAAAATGTAAATTTCCAATTTCAACCAAACATGCTAGAAATGCTCCAATTGAGCTAATTAGCTTATTGTGAGAATATTACAAACGTCTGACAAAACTGAAAAATGTAAATTTCCAATTTCAACCAAACATGCTAGAAATGCTCCAATTGAGCTAATTAGCTTATTGTGAGAATATTACAAACGTCTGACAAAACTAAAAAATGTAAATTTCCAATTTCAACCAAACATGCTAGAAATGCTCCAATTGAGCTAATTAGCTTATTGTGAGAATATTACAAACGTATGACAAAACTGAAAAACGTAAATTTCGAATTTCAACTAAACATGCTAGAAATGCTCCAATTGAGCTAATTAGCTTATTGTGAGAATATTGCAATTGTCTGACAAAAGTGAAAAATGTAAAGTTCCAATTTCAACCAAACATGCTAGAAATGCTCCAATTGAGCTAATTAGCTTATTGTGAGAATATTACAAACGTCTGACAAAACTGAAAAATGTAAAATTCCAATTTCAACCAAACATGCTAGAAATGCTCAAATTGCGCAAATAAGCCTACTGTAAGAATTTTACAAACGTCTGACAAAACTAAAAAATGTAAATTTCCAATTTCAACCAAACATGCTAGAAATGCTCCAATTGAGCTAATTAGCTTATTGTGAGAACATTACAAACGTCTGACAAAACTGAAAAACGTAAATTTCAAATTTCAACTAAACATGCTAGAAATGCTCCAATTGAGCTAATTAGCTTATTGTGAGAATATTGCAATTGTCTGACAAGAGTGAAAAATGTAAATTTCCAATTTCAACCAAACATGCTAGAAATGCTCCAATTGAGCTAATTAGCTTATTGTGAGAATATTACAAACGTCTGACAAAACTGAAAAATGTAAAATTCCAATTTCAACCAAACATGCTAGAAATGCTCAAATTGCGCAAATAAGCCTACTGAAAGAATTTTACAAACGTCTGACAAAGCTGAAAAATGTAAATTTCCAATTTCAACCAAATATGCTAGAAATGCTCCAATTGAGCTAATTAGCTTATTGTGAGAATATTACAAACGTCTGACAAAAGTGAAAAATGTAAATTTCCAATTTCAACCAAACATGCTAGAAATGCTCCAATTGAGCTAATTAGCTTATTGTGAGAATATTACAAACGTCTGACAAAAGTGAAAAATGTAAATTTCCAATTTCAACCAAACATGCTAGAAATGCTCCAATTGAGCTAATTAGCTTATTGTGAGAATATTACAAACGTTTGACAAAAGTGAAAAATGTAAATTTCCAATTTCAACCAAACATGCTAGAAATGCTCCAATTGAGCTAATTAGCTTATTGTGAGAATATTACAAACGTCTGACAACACTAAAAAATGTAAATTTCCAATTTCAACCAAACATGCAAGAAATGATCCAATTGAGCTAATTAGCTTATTGTGAGAATATTACAAACGTATGACAAAACTGAAAAACGTAAATTTCGAATTTCAACTAAACATGCTAGAAATGCTCCAATTGAGCTAATTAGCTTATTGTGAGAATATTGCAATTGTCTGACAAGAGTGAAAAATGTAAATTTCCAATTTCAACCAAACATGCTAGAAATGCTCCAATTGAGCTAATTAGCTTATTGTGAGAATATTGGAATTGTCTGACAAAAGTGAAAAATGTAAAGTTCCAATTTCAACCAAACATGCTAGAAATGCTCCAATTGAGCTAATTAGCTTATTGTGAGAATATTACAAACGTCTGACAAAACTGAAAAATGTAAAATTCCAATTTCAACCAAACATGCTAGAAATGCTCAAATTGCGCAAATAAGCCTACTGTAAGAATTTTACAAACGTCTGACAAAGCTGAAAAATGTAAATTTCCAATTTCAACCAAACATGCTAGAAATGCTCCAATTGAGCTAATTAGCTTATTGAGAGAATATTGCAATTGTCTGACAAAAGTGAAAAATGCAAATTTCCAATTTCAACTAAACATGCTAGAAATGCTCCAATTGAGCTAATTAGCTTATTTTGAGAATATTACAAACGCCTGACAAAACTGAAAAATTTAAATTTCCAATTTCAACCAAACATGCTAGAAATGCTCAAATTGCGCAAATAAGCCTACTGTAAGAATTTTACAAACGTCTGACAAAGCTGAAAAATGTAAATTTCCAATTTCAACCAAATATGCTAGAAATGCTCCAATTGAGCTAATTAGCTTATTGAGAGAATATTGCAATTGTCTGACAAAAGTGAAAAATGCAAATTTCCAATTTCAACTAAACATGCTAGAAATGCTCCAATTGAGCTAATTAGCTTATTTTGAGAATATTACAAACGCCTGACAAAGCTGAAAAATGTAAATTTCCAATTTCAACCAAACATGCTAGAAATGCTCCAATTGAGCTAATTAGCTTATTGAGAGAATATTGCAATTGTCTGACAAAAGTGAAAAATGCAAATTTCCAATTTCAACTAAACATGCTAGAAATGCTCCAATTGAGCTAATTAGCTTATTGTGAGAATATTGCAATTGTCTGACAAAAGTGAAAAATGTAAATTTCCAATTTCAACCAAACATGCTAGAAATGCTCCAATTGAGCTAACTAGCTTATTGAGAGAATATTGCAATTGTCTGACAAAAGTGAAAAATGTAAATTTCCAATTTCAACCAAACATGCTAGAAATGCTCCAATTGAGCTAATTAGCTTATTGTGAGAATATTACAAACGTCTGACAAAACTGAAAAATGTAAATTTCCAATTTCAACCAAACATGCTAGAAATGCTCCAATTGAGCTAATTAGCTTATTGTGAGAATATTACAAACGTCTGACAAAACTAAAAAATGTAAATTTCCAATTTCAACCAAACATGCTAGAAATGCTCCAATTGAGCTAGTTAGCTTATTGTGAGAATATTGCAATTGTCTGACAAAAGTGAAAAATGTAAAGTTTCAATTTCAACCAAAAATGCTAGAAATGCTCCAATTGAGCTAATTAGCTTATTGTGAGAATATTACAAACGTCTGACAAAAGTGAAAAATGTAAATTTCCAATTTCAACCAAACATGCTAGAAATGCTCAAATTGCGCAAATAAGCCTACTGAAAGAATTTTACAAACGTCTGACAAAGCTGAAAAATGTAAATTTCCAATTTCAACCAAACATGCTAGAAATGCTCCAATTGAGCTAATTAGCTTATTGTGAAAATATTACAAACGTCTGACAAAAGTGAAAAATGTAAATTTCCAATTTCAACCAAACATGCTAGAAATGCTCCAATTTAGCTAATTAGCTTATTGTGAGAATATTACAAACGTCTGACAAAAGTGAAAAATGTAAATTTCCAATTTCAACCAAACATGCTAGAAATGCTCCAATTGAGCTAATTAGCTTATTGTGAGAATATTACAAACGTCTGACAAAAGTAAAAAATGTAAATTTCTGATTTCAACCAAACATGCTAGAAATGCTCCAATTGAGCTAATTAGCTTATTGTGAGAATATTACAAACGTCTGACAAAACTGAAAAATGTAAATTTCCAATTTCAACCAAACATGCTAGAAATGCTCCAATTGAGCTAATTAGCTTATTGAGAGAATATTGCAATTGTCTGACAAAAGTGAAAAATGTAAATTTCCAATTTCAACCAAACATGCTAGAAATGCTCCAATTGAGCTAATTAGCTTATTTTGAGAATATTACAAACGTCTGACAAAACTGAAAAATGTAAATTTCCAATTTCAACCAAACATGCTAGAAATGCTCCAATTGAGCTAATTAGCTTATTGAGAGAATATTGCAATTGTCTGACAAAAGTGAAAAATGCAAATTTCGAATTTCAACTAAACATGCTAGAAATGCTCCAATTGAGCTAATTAGCTTATTGTGAGAATATTACAAACGTCTGACAAAACTGAAAAATGTAAATTTTCAATTTCAACCAAACATGCTAGAAATGCTCCAATTGAGCTAGTTAGCTTATTGTGAGAATATTGCAATTGTCTGACAAAAGTGAAAAATGTAAATTTTCAATTTCAACCAAAAATGCTAGAAATGCTCCAATTGAGCTAATTAGCTTATTGTGAGAATATTACAAACGTCTGACAAAACTGAAAAATGTAAATTTCCAATTTCAACCAAACATGCTAGAAATGCTCCAATTGAGCTAATTAGCTTATTGAGAGAATATTGCAATTGTCTGACAAAAGTGAAAAATGTAAATTTCCAATTTCAACCAAACATGCTAGAAATGCTCCAATTGAGCTAATTAGCTTATTGTGAGAATATTACAAACGTCTGACAAAACTGAAAAATGTAAATTTCCAATTTCAACCAAACATGCTAGAAATGCTCCAATTGAGCTAATTAGCTTATTGAGAGAATATTGCAATTGTCTGACAAAAGTGAAAAATGTAAATTTCCAATTTCAACCAAACATGCTAGAAATGCTCCAATTGAGCTAATTAGCTTATTGTGAGAATATTACAAACGTCTGACAAAACTGAAAAATGTAAATTTCCAATTTCAACCAAACATGCTAGAAATGCTCCAATTGAGCTAATTAGCTTATTGTGAGAATATTACAAACGTCTGACAAAACTAAAAAATGTAAATTTCCAATTTCAACCAAACATGCTAGAAATGCTCCAATTGAGCTAATTAGCTTATTGTGAGAATATTACAAACGTATGACAAAACTGAAAAACGTAAATTTCGAATTTCAACTAAACATGCTAGAAATGCTCCAATTGAGCTAATTAGCTTATTGTGAGAATATTGCAATTGTCTGACAAAAGTGAAAAATGTAAATTTCCAATTTCAACTAAACATGCTAGAAATGCTCCAATTGAGCTAATTAGCTTATTGTGAGAATATTACAAACGTCTGACAAAACTGAAAAATGTAAACTTCCAATTTCAACCAAACATGCTAGAAATGCTCCAATTGAGCTAATTAGCTTATTGTGAGAATATTGCAATTGTCTGACAAAAGTGAAAAATGTAAATTTCCAATTTCAACCAAACATGCTAGAAATGCTCCAATTGAGCTAATTAGCTTATTGTGAGAATATTACAAACAGCTTACAAAACTGAAAAATGTAAATTTCCAATTTCAACCAAACATGCTAGAAATGCTCCATTCGAGCTAATTAGCTTTTTGTGAGAATATTGCAAACGTCTGACAAAACTGATAAATGTAAATTTCCAATTTCAACCAAACATGCTTGAAATGCTCCAATTGAGCTAATTAGCTTATTGTGAGAATATTACAAACGTCTGACAAAACTGAAAAATGTAAATTTCCAATTTCAACCAAACATGCTAGAAATGCTCCAATTGAGCTAATTAGCTTATTGTGAGAATATTACAAACGTCTGACAAAACTAAAAAATGTAAATTTCCAATTTCAACCAAACATGCTAGAAATGCTCCAATTGAGCTAATTAGCTTATTGTGAGAATATTACAAACGTATGACAAAACTGAAAAACGTAAATTTCGAATTTCAACTAAACATGCTAGAAATGCTCCAATTGAGCTAATTAGCTTATTGTGAGAATATTGCAATTGTCTGACAAAAGTGAAAAATGTAAATTTCCGATTTCAACCAAACATGCTAGAAATGCTCCAATTGAGCTAATTAGCTTATTGTGAGAATATTGCAATTGTCTGACAAAAGTGAAAAATGTAAAGTTCCAATTTCAACCAAACATGCTAGAAATGCTCCAATTGAGCTAATTAGCTTAATGTGAGAATATTACAAACGTCTGACAAAACTGAAAAATGTAAATTTCCAATTTCAACCAAACATGCTAGAAATGCTCCAATTGAGCTAATTAGCTTATTGTGAGAATATTACAAACGTATGACAAAACTGAAAAACGTAAATTTCGAATTTCAACTAAACATGCTAGAAATGCTCCAATTGAGCTAATTAGCTTATTGTGAGAATATTGCAATTGTCTGACAAAAGTGAAAAATGTAAAGTTCCAATTTCAACCAAACATGCTAGAAATGCTCCAATTGAGCTAATTAGCTTATTGTGAGAATATTACAAACGTCTGACAAAACTGAAAAATGTAAAATTCCAATTTCAACCAAACATGCTAGAAATGCTCAAATTGCGCAAATAAGCCTACTGTAAGAATTTTACAAACGTCTGACAAAACTAAAAAATGTAAATTTCCAATTTCAACCAAACATGCTAGAAATGCTCCAATTGAGCTAATTAGCTTATTGTGAGAACATTACAAACGTCTGACAAAACTGAAAAACGTAAATTTCAAATTTCAACTAAACATGCTAGAAATGCTCCAATTGAGCTAATTAGCTTATTGTGAGAATATTGCAATTGTCTGACAAGAGTGAAAAATGTAAATTTCCAATTTCAACCAAACATGCTAGAAATGCTCCAATTGAGCTAATTAGCTTATTGTGAGAATATTACAAACGTCTGACAAAACTGAAAAATGTAAAATTCCAATTTCAACCAAACATGCTAGAAATGCTCAAATTGCGCAAATAAGCCTACTGAAAGAATTTTACAAACGTCTGACAAAGCTGAAAAATGTAAATTTCCAATTTCAACCAAACATGCTAGAAATGCTCCAATTGAGCTAATTAGCTTATTGTGAGAATATTACAAACGTCTGACAAAAGTGAAAAATGTAAATTTCCAATTTCAACCAAACATGCTAGAAATGCTCCAATTGAGCTAATTAGCTTATTGTGAGAATATTACAAACGTCTGACAAAAGTGAAAAATGTAAATTTCCAATTTCAACCAAACATGCTAGAAATGCTCCAATTGAGCTAATTAGCTTATTGTGAGAATATTACAAACGTTTGACAAAAGTGAAAAATGTAAATTTCCAATTTCAACGAAACATGCTAGAAATGCTCCAATTGAGCTAATTAGCTTATTGTGAGAATATTACAAACGTCTGACAACACTAAAAAATGTAAATTTCCAATTTCAACCAAACATGCAAGAAATGATCCAATTGAGCTAATTAGCTTATTGTGAGAATATTACAAACGTATGACAAAACTGAAAAACGTAAATTTCGAATTTCAACTAAACATGCTAGAAATGCTCCAATTGAGCTAATTAGCTTATTGTGAGAATATTGCAATTGTCTGACAAGAGTGAAAAATGTAAATTTCCAATTTCAACCAAACATGCTAGAAATGCTCCAATTGAGCTAATTAGCTTATTGTGAGAATATTGCAATTGTCTGACAAAAGTGAAAAATGTAAAGTTCCAATTTCAACCAAACATGCTAGAAATGCTCCAATTGAGCTAATTAGCTTATTGTGAGAATATTACAAACGTCTGACAAAACTGAAAAATGTAAAATTCCAATTTCAACCAAACATGCTAGAAATGCTCAAATTGCGCAAATAAGCCTACTGTAAGAATTTTACAAACGTCTGACAAAGCTGAAAAATGTAAATTTCCAATTTCAACCAAACATGCTAGAAATGCTCCAATTGAGCTAATTAGCTTATTGAGAGAATATTGCAATTGTCTGACAAAAGTGAAAAATGCAAATTTCCAATTTCAACTAAACATGCTAGAAATGCTCCAATTGAGCTAATTAGCTTATTTTGAGAATATTACAAACGCCTGACAAAACTGAAAAATTTAAATTTCCAATTTCAACCAAACATGCTAGAAATGCTCAAATTGCGCAAATAAGCCTACTGTAAGAATTTTACAAACGTCTGACAAAGCTGAAAAATGTAAATTTCCAATTTCAACCAAATATGCTAGAAATGCTCCAATTGAGCTAATTAGCTTATTGAGAGAATATTGCAATTGTCTGACAAAAGTGAAAAATTCAAATTTCCAATTTCAACTAAACATGCTAGAAATGCTCCAATTGAGCTAATTAGCTTATTTTGAGAATATTACAAACGCCTGACAAAGCTGAAAAATGTAAATTTCCAATTTCAACCAAACATGCTAGAAATGCTCCAATTGAGCTAATTAGCTTATTGAGAGAATATTGCAATTGTCTGACAAAAGTGAAAAATGCAAATTTCCAATTTCAACTAAACATGCTAGAAATGCTCCAATTGAGCTAATTAGCTTATTGTGAGAATATTGCAATTGTCTGACAAAAGTGAAAAATGTAAATTTCCAATTTCAACCAAACATGCTAGAAATGCTCCAATTGAGCTAACTAGCTTATTGAGAGAATATTGCAATTGTCTGACAAAAGTGAAAAATGTAAATTTCCAATTTCAACCAAACATGCTAGAAATGCTCCAATTGAGCTAATTAGCTTATTGTGAGAATATTACAAACGTCTGACAAAACTGAAAAATGTAAATTTCCAATTTCAACCAAACATGCTAGAAATGCTCCAATTGAGCTAATTAGCTTATTGTGAGAATATTACAAACGTCTGACAAAACTAAAAAATGTAAATTTCCAATTTCAACCAAACATGCTAGAAATGCTCCAATTGAGCTAGTTAGCTTATTGTGAGAATATTGCAATTGTCTGACAAAAGTGAAAAATGTAAAGTTTCAATTTCAACCAAAAATGCTAGAAATGCTCCAATTGAGCTAATTAGCTTATTGTGAGAATATTACAAACGTCTGACAAAAGTGAAAAATGTAAATTTCCAATTTCAACCAAACATGCTAGAAATGCTCAAATTGCGCAAATAAGCCTACTGAAAGAATTTTACAAACGTCTGACAAAGCTGAAAAATGTAAATTTCCAATTTCAACCAAACATGCTAGAAATGCTCCAATTTAGCTAATTAGCTTATTGTGAGAATATTACAAACGTCTGACAAAAGTGAAAAATGTAAATTTCCAATTTCAACCAAACATGCTAGAAATGCTCCAATTGAGCTAATTAGCTTATTGTGAGAATATTACAAACGTCTGACAAAAGTAAAAAATGTAAATTTCTGATTTCAACCAAACATGCTAGAAATGCTCCAATTGAGCTAATTAGCTTATTGTGAGAATATTACAAACGTCTGACAAAACTGAAAAATGTAAATTTCCAATTTCAACCAAACATGCTAGAAATGCTCCAATTGAGCTAATTAGCTTATTGAGAGAATATTGCAATTGTCTGACAAAAGTGAAAAATGTAAATTTCCAATTTCAACCAAACATGCTAGAAATGCTCCAATTGAGCTAATTAGCTTATTTTGAGAATATTACAAACGTCTGACAAAACTGAAAAATGTAAATTTCCAATTTCAACCAAACATGCTAGAAATGCTCCAATTGAGCTAATTAGCTTATTGAGAGAATATTGCAATTGTCTGACAAAAGTGAAAAATGCAAATTTCGAATTTCAACTAAACATGCTAGAAATGCTCCAATTGAGCTAATTAGCTTATTGTGAGAATATTACAAACGTCTGACAAAACTGAAAAATGTAAATTTTCAATTTCAACCAAACATGCTAGAAATGCTCCAATTGAGCTAGTTAGCTTATTGTGAGAATATTGCAATTGTCTGACAAAAGTGAAAAATGTAAATTTTCAATTTCAACCAAAAATGCTAGAAATGCTCCAATTGAGCTAATTAGCTTATTGTGAGAATATTACAAACGTCTGACAAAACTGAAAAATGTAAATTTCCAATTTCAACCAAACATGCTAGAAATGCTCCAATTGAGCTAATTAGCTTATTGAGAGAATATTGCAATTGTCTGACAAAAGTGAAAAATGTAAATTTCCAATTTCAACCAAACATGCTAGAAATGCTCCAATTGAGCTAATTAGCTTATTGTGAGAATATTACAAACGTCTGACAAAACTGAAAAATGTAAATTTCCAATTTCAACCAAACATGCTAGAAATGCTCCAATTGAGCTAATTAGCTTATTGAGAGAATATTGCAATTGTCTGACAAAAGTGAAAAATGTAAATTTCCAATTTCAACCAAACATGCTAGAAATGCTCCAATTGAGCTAATTAGCTTATTGTGAGAATATTACAAACGTCTGACAAAACTGAAAAATGTAAATTTCCAATTTCAACCAAACATGCTAGAAATGCTCCAATTGAGCTAATTAGCTTATTGTGAGAATATTACAAACGTCTGACAAAACTAAAAAATGTAAATTTCCAATTTCAACCAAACATGCTAGAAATGCTCCAATTGAGCTAATTAGCTTATTGTGAGAATATTACAAACGTATGACAAAACTGAAAAACGTAAATTTCGAATTTCAACTAAACATGCTAGAAATGCTCCAATTGAGCTAATTAGCTTATTGTGAGAATATTGCAATTGTCTGACAAAAGTGAAAAATGTAAATTTCCAATTTCAACTAAACATGCTAGAAATGCTCCAATTGAGCTAATTAGCTTATTGTGAGAATATTACAAACGTCTGACAAAACTGAAAAATGTAAACTTCCAATTTCAACCAAACATGCTAGAAATGCTCCAATTGAGCTAATTAGCTTATTGTGAGAATATTGCAATTGTCTGACAAAAGTGAAAAATGTAAATTTCCAATTTCAACCAAACATGCTAGAAATGCTCCAATTGAGCTAATTAGCTTATTGTGAGAATATTACAAACAGCTTACAAAACTGAAAAATGTAAATTTCCAATTTCAACCAAACATGCTAGAAATGCTCCATTCGAGCTAATTAGCTTTTTGTGAGAATATTGCAAACGTCTGACAAAACTGATAAATGTAAATTTCCAATTTCAACCAAACATGCTTGAAATGCTCCAATTGAGCTAATTAGCTTATTGTGAGAATATTACAAACGTCTGACAAAACTGAAAAATGTAAATTTCCAATTTCAACCAAACATGCTAGAAATGCTCCAATTGAGCTAATTAGCTTATTGTGAGAATATTACAAACGTCTGACAAAACTAAAAAATGTAAATTTCCAATTTCAACCAAACATGCTAGAAATGCTCCAATTGAGCTAATTAGCCTATTGTGAGAATATTACAAACGTATGACAAAACTGAAAAACGTAAATTTCGAATTTCAACTAAACATGCTAGAAATGCTCCAATTGAGCTAATTAGCTTATTGTGAGAATATTGCAATTGTCTGACAAAAGTGAAAAATGTAAATTTCCGATTTCAACCAAACATGCTAGAAATGCTCCAATTGAGCTAATTAGCTTATTGTGAGAATATTGCAATTGTCTGACAAAAGTGAAAAATGTAAAGTTCCAATTTCAACCAAACATGCTAGAAATGCTCCAATTGAGCTAATTAGCTTAATGTGAGAATATTACAAACGTCTGACAAAACTGAAAAATGTAAATTTCCAATTTCAACCAAACATGCTAGAAATGCTCCAATTGAGCTAATTAGCTTATTGTGAGAATATTACAAACGTATGACAAAACTGAAAAACGTAAATTTCGAATTTCAACTAAACATGCTAGAAATGTTCCAATTGAGCTAATTAGCTTATTGTGAGAATATTGCAATTGTCTGACAAAAGTGAAAAATGTAAAGTTCCAATTTCAACCAAACATGCTAGAAATGCTCCAATTGAGCTAATTAGCTTATTGTGAGAATATTACAAACGTCTGACAAAACTGAAAAATGTAAAATTCCAATTTCAACCAAACATGCTAGAAATGCTCAAATTGCGCAAATAAGCCTACTGTAAGAATTTTACAAACGTCTGACAAAACTAAAAAATGTAAATTTCCAATTTCAACCAAACATGCTAGAAATGCTCCAATTGAGCTAATTAGCTTATTGTGAGAACATTACAAACGTCTGACAAAACTGAAAAACGTAAATTTCAAATTTCAACTAAACATGCTAGAAATGCTCCAATTGAGCTAATTAGCTTATTGTGAGAATATTGCAATTGTCTGACAAGAGTGAAAAATGTAAATTTCCAATTTCAACCAAACATGCTAGAAATGCTCCAATTGAGCTAATTAGCTTATTGTGAGAATATTACAAACGTCTGACAAAACTGAAAAATGTAAAATTCCAATTTCAACCAAACATGCTAGAAATGCTCAAATTGCGCAAATAAGCCTACTGAAAGAATTTTACAAACGTCTGACAAAGCTGAAAAATGTAAATTTCCAATTTCAACCAAACATGCTAGAAATGCTCCAATTGAGCTAATTAGCTTATTGTGAGAATATTACAAACGTCTGACAAAAGTGAAAAATGTAAATTTCCAATTTCAACCAAACATGCTAGAAATGCTCCAATTGAGCTAATTAGCTTATTGTGAGAATATTACAAACGTCTGACAAAAGTGAAAAATGTAAATTTCCAATTTCAACCAAACATGCTAGAAATGCTCCAATTGAGCTAATTAGCTTATTGTGAGAATATTACAAACGTTTGACAAAAGTGAAAAATGTAAATTTCCAATTTCAACCAAACATGCTAGAAATGCTCCAATTGAGCTAATTAGCTTATTGTGAGAATATTACAAACGTCTGACAACACTAAAAAATGTAAATTTCCAATTTCAACCAAACATGCAAGAAATGATCCAATTGAGCTAATTAGCTTATTGTGAGAATATTACAAACGTATGACAAAACTGAAAAACGTAAATTTCGAATTTCAACTAAACATGCTAGAAATGCTCCAATTGAGCTAATTAGCTTATTGAGAGAATATTGCAATTGTCTGACAAAAGTGAAAAATTCAAATTTCCAATTTCAACCAAACATGCTAGAAATGCTCCAATTGAGCTAATTAGCTTATTGTGAGAATATTGCAATTGTCTGACAAAAGTGAGAAATGTAAAGTTCCAATTTCAACCAAACATGCTAGAAATGCTCCAATTGAGCTAATTAGCTTATTGTGAGAATATTACAAACGTCTGACAAAACTGAAAAATGTAAAATTCCAATTTCAACCAAACATGCTAGAAATGCTCAAATTGCGCAAATAAGCCTACTGTAAGAATTTTACAAACGTCTGACAAAGCTGAAAAATGTAAATTTCCAATTTCAACCAAACATGCTAGAAATGCTCCAATTGAGCTAATTAGCTTATTGAGAGAATATTGCAATTGTCTGACAAAAGTGAAAAATGCAAATTTCCAATTTCAACTAAACATGCTAGAAATGCTCCAATTGAGCTAATTAGCTTATTTTGAGAATATTACAAACGCCTGACAAAACTGAAAAATTTAAATTTCCAATTTCAACCAAACATGCTAGAAATGCTCAAATTGCGCAAATAAGCCTACTGTAAGAATTTTACAAACGTCTGACAAAGCTGAAAAATGTAAATTTCCAATTTCAACCAAATATGCTAGAAATGCTCCAATTGAGCTAATTAGCTTATTGAGAGAATATTGCAATTGTCTGACAAAAGTGAAAAATTCAAATTTCCAATTTCAACTAAACATGCTAGAAATGCTCCAATTGAGCTAATTAGCTTATTTTGAGAATATTACAAACGCCTGACAAAGCTGAAAAATGTAAATTTCCAATTTCAACCAAACATGCTAGAAATGCTCCAATTGAGCTAATTAGCTTATTGAGAGAATATTGCAATTGTCTGACAAAAGTGAAAAATGCAAATTTCCAATTCCAACTAAACATGCTAGAAATGCTCCAATTGAGCTAATTAGCTTATTGTGAGAATATTGCAATTGTCTGACAAAAGTGAAAAATGTAAATTTCCAATTTCAACCAAACATGCTAGAAATGCTCCAATTGAGCTAACTAGCTTATTGAGAGAATATTGCAATTGTCTGACAAAAGTGAAAAATGTAAATTTCCAATTTCAACCAAACATGCTAGAAATGCTCCAATTGAGCTAATTAGCTTATTGTGAGAATATTACAAACGTCTGACAAAACTGAAAAATGTAAATTTCCAATTTCAACCAAACATGCTAGAAATGCTCCAATTGAGCTAATTAGCTTATTGTGAGAATATTACAAACGTCTGACAAAACTAAAAAATGTAAATTTCCAATTTCAACCAAACATGCTAGAAATGCTCCAATTGAGCTAGTTAGCTTATTGTGAGAATATTGCAATTGTCTGACAAAAGTGAAAAATGTAAAGTTTCAATTTCAACCAAAAATGCTAGAAATGCTCCAATTGAGCTAATTAGCTTATTGTGAGAATATTACAAACGTCTGACAAAAGTGAAAAATGTAAATTTCCAATTTCAACCAAACATGCTAGAAATGCTCAAATTGCGCAAATAAGCCTACTGAAAGAATTTTACAAACGTCTGACAAAGCTGAAAAATGTAAATTTCCAATTTCAACCAAACATGCTAGAAATGCTCCAATTGAGCTAATTAGCTTATTGTGAGAATATTACAAACGTCTGACAAAAGTGAAAAATGTAAATTTCCAATTTCAACCAAACATGCTAGAAATGCTCCAATTTAGCTAATTAGCTTATTGTGAGAATATTACAAACGTCTGACAAAAGTGAAAAATGTAAATTTCCAATTTCAACCAAACATGCTAGAAATGCTCCAATTGAGCTAATTAGCTTATTGTGAGAATATTACAAACGTCTGACAAAAGTAAAAAATGTAAATTTCTGATTTCAACCAAACATGCTAGAAATGCTCCAATTGAGCTAATTAGCTTATTGTGAGAATATTACAAACGTCTGACAAAACTGAAAAATGTAAATTTCCAATTTCAACCAAACATGCTAGAAATGCTCCAATTGAGCTAATTAGCTTATTGAGAGAATATTGCAATTGTCTGACAAAAGTGAAAAATGTAAATTTCCAATTTCAACCAAACATGCTAGAAATGCTCCAATTGAGCTAATTAGCTTATTTTGAGAATATTACAAACGTCTGACAAAACTGAAAAATGTAAATTTCCAATTTCAACCAAACATGCTAGAAATGCTCCAATTGAGCTAATTAGCTTATTGAGAGAATATTGCAATTGTCTGACAAAAGTGAAAAATGCAAATTTCGAATTTCAACTAAACATGCTAGAAATGCTCCAATTGAGCTAATTAGCTTATTGTGAGAATATTACAAACGTCTGACAAAACTGAAAAATGTAAATTTTCAATTTCAACCAAACATGCTAGAAATGCTCCAATTGAGCTAGTTAGCTTATTGTGAGAATATTGCAATTGTCTGACAAAAGTGAAAAATGTAAATTTTCAATTTCAACCAAAAATGCTAGAAATGCTCCAATTGAGCTAATTAGCTTATTGTGAGAATATTACAAACGTCTGACAAAACTGAAAAATGTAAATTTCCAATTTCAACCAAACATGCTAGAAATGCTCCAATTGAGCTAATTAGCTTATTGAGAGAATATTGCAATTGTCTGACAAAAGTGAAAAATGTAAATTTCCAATTTCAACCAAACATGCTAGAAATGCTCCAATTGAGCTAATTAGCTTATTGTGAGAATATTACAAACGTCTGACAAAACTGAAAAATGTAAATTTCCAATTTCAACCAAACATGCTAGAAATGCTCCAATTGAGCTAATTAGCTTATTGAGAGAATATTGCAATTGTCTGACAAAAGTGAAAAATGTAAATTTCCAATTTCAACCAAACATGCTAGAAATGCTCCAATTGAGCTAATTAGCTTATTGTGAGAATATTACAAACGTCTGACAAAACTGAAAAATGTAAATTTCCAATTTCAACCAAACATGCTAGAAATGCTCCAATTGAGCTAATTAGCTTATTGTGAGAATATTACAAACGTCTGACAAAACTAAAAAATGTAAATTTCCAATTTCAACCAAACATGCTAGAAATGCTCCAATTGAGCTAATTAGCTTATTGTGAGAATATTACAAACGTATGACAAAACTGAAAAACGTAAATTTCGAATTTCAACTAAACATGCTAGAAATGCTCCAATTGAGCTAATTAGCTTATTGTGAGAATATTGCAATTGTCTGACAAGAGTGAAAAATGTAAATTTCCAATTTCAACCAAACATGCTAGAAATGCTCCAATTGAGCTAATTAGCTTATTGTGAGAATATTGCAATTGTCTGACAAAAGTGAAAAATGTAAAGTTCCAATTTCAACCAAACATGCTAGAAATGCTCCAATTGAGCTAATTAGCTTATTGTGAGAATATTACAAACGTCTGACAAAACTGAAAAATGTAAAATTCCAATTTCAACCAAACATGCTAGAAATGCTTAAATTGCGCAAATAAGCCTACTGTAAGAATTTTACAAACGTCTGACAAAACTGAAAAATGTAAATTTCCAATTTCAACCAAACATGCTAGAAATGCTCCAATTGAGCTAATTAGCTTATTGAGAGAATATTGCAATTGTCTGACAAAAGTGAAAAATGCAAATTTCCAATTTCAACTAAACATGCTAGAAATGCTCCAATTGAGCTAATTAGCTTATTTTGAGAATATTACAAACGTCTGACAAAACTGAAAAATGTAAATTTCCAATTTCAACCAAACATGCTAGAAATGCTCCAAATGCGGAAATAAGCTTACTGTAAGAAGTGTACAAACGTCTGACAAAACTGAAAAATGTAAATTTCCAATTTCAACCAAACATGCTAGAAATGCTCCAATTGAGCTATTTAGCTTATTGAGAGAATATTGCAATTGTATGACAAAAGTGAAAAATGCAAATTTCCAATTTCAACCAAACATGCTAGAAATGCTCCAATTGAGCTAATTAGCTTATTGTGAGAATATTACAAACGTCTGACAAAACTGAAAAATGTAAATTTTCAATTTCAACCAAACATGCTAGAAATGCTCCAATTGAGCTAGTTAGCTCATTGTGAGAATATTGCAATTGTCTGACAAAAGTGAAAAATGTAAATTTCCAATTTCAACCAAACATGCTAGAAATGCTCAAATTGAGCTAATTAGCTTATTGTGAGAATATTACAAACGTCTGACAAAACTGAAAAATGTAAATTTCCAATTTCAACCAAACATGCTAGAAATGCTCCAATTGAGCTAATTAGCTTATTGTGAGAATATTACAAACGTCTGACAACACTAAAAAATGTAAATTTCCAATTTCAACCAAACATGCTAGAAATGCTCCAATTGAGCTAATTAGCTTATTGTGAGAATGTTACAAACGTATGACAAAACTGAAAAACGTAAATTTCGAATTTCAACTAAACATGCTAGAAATGCTCCAATTGAGCTAATTAGCTTATTGTGAGAATATTGCAATTGTCTGACAAGAGTGAAAAATGTAAATTTCCAATTTCAACCAAACATGCTAGAAATGCTCCAATTGCGCAAATAAGCCTACTGTAAAAATTTTACAAACGTCTGACAAAGCTGAAAAATGTAAATTTCCAATTTCAACCAAACATGCTAGAAATGCTCCAATTGAGCTAATTAGCTTATTGAGAGAATATTGCAATTGTATGACAAAAGTGAAAAATGCAAATTTCCAATTTCAACCAAACATGCTAGAAATGCTCCAATTGAGCTAATTAGCTTATTGTGAGAATATTACAAACGTCTGACAAAACTGAAAAATGTAAATTTTCAATTTCAACCAAACATGCTAGAAATGCTCCAATTGAGCTAGTTAGCTCATTGTGAGAATATTGCAATTGTCTGACAAAAGTGAAAAATGTAAATTTCCAATTTCAACCAAACATGCTAGAAATGCTCAAATTGAGCTAATTAGCTTATTGTGAGAATATTACAAACGTCTGACAACACTAAAAAATGTAAATTTCCAATTTCAACCAAACATGCTAGAAATGCTCCAATTGAGCTAATTAGCTTATTGTGAGAATGTTACAAACGTATGACAAAACTGAAAAACGTAAATTTCGAATTTCAACTAAACATGCTAGAAATGCTCCAATTGAGCTAATTAGCTTATTGTGAGAATATTGCAATTGTCTGACAAGAGTGAAAAATGTAAATTTCCAATTTCAACCAAACATGCTAGAAATGCTCCAATTGCGCAAATAAGCCTACTGTAAAAATTTTACAAACGTCTGACAAAGCTGAAAAATGTAAATTTCCAATTTCAACCAAACATGCTAGAAATGCTCCAATTGAGCTAATTAGCTTATTGAGAGAGTATTGCAATTGTCTGACAAAAGTGAAAAATGTAAATTTTCAATTTCAACCAAACATGCTAGAAATGCTCCAATTGAGCTAATTAGCTTATTGTGAGAATATTACAAACGTCTGACAAAACTGAAAAATGTAAATTTTCAATTTCAACCAAACATGCTAGAAATGCTCCAATTGAGCTAGTTAGCTTATTGTGAGAATATTGCAATTGTCTGACAAAAGTGAAAAATGTAAATTTTCAATTTCAACCAAAAATGCTAGAAATGCTCCAATTGAGCTAATTAGCTTATTGTGAGAATATTACAAACGTCCGACAAAAGTGAAAAATGTAAATTTCCAATTTCAACCAAACATGCTAGAAATGCTCAAATTGAGCTAATTAGCTTATTGTGAGAATATTACAAACGTCTGACCAAACTGAAAAATGTAAATTTCCAATTTCAACCAAACATGCTAGAAATGCTCAAATTGCACAAATAAGCCTATTGTAAGAATTTTACAAATGTCTGACAAGACTGAAAAATGTAAATTTCCAATTTCAACCAAACAAGCTAAAAATGCTCCAATTGAGCTAATTAGCTTATTGTGAGATTATTACAAACGTCTGACAAAACTGAAAAATAGAAATTTCCAATTTCAACCAAACATGCTAGAAATGCTCCAATTGAGCTAATTAGCTTATTGAGAGAATATTGCAATTGTCTGACAAAAGTGAAAAATGCAAATTTCCAATTTCAACTAAACATGCTAGAAATGCTCCAATTGAGCTAATTAGCTTATTGTGAGAATATTGCAATTGTCTGACAAAAGTGAAAAATGTAAATTTCCAATTTCAACCAAACATGCTAGAAATGCTCCAATTGAGCTAACTAGCTTATTGAGAGAATATTGCAATTGTCTGACAAAAGTGAAAAATGTAAATTTCCAATTTCAACCAAACATTCTAGAAATGCTCCAATTGAGCTAATTAGCTTATTGTGAGAATATTACAAACGTCTGACAAAACTGAAAAATGTAAATTTCCAATTTCAACCAAACATGCTAGAAATGCTCCAATTGAGCTAATTAGCTTATTGTGAGAATATTACAAACGTCTGACAAAACTAAAAAATGTAAATTTCCAATTTCAACCAAACATGCTAGAAATGCTCCAATTGAGCTAGTTAGCTTATTGTGAGAATATTGCAATTGTCTGACAAAAGTGAAAAATGTAAAGTTTCAATTTCAACCAAAAATGCTAGAAATGCTCCAATTGAGCTAATTAGCTTATTGTGAGAATATTACAAACGTCTGACAAAAGTGAAAAATGTAAATTTCCAATTTCAACCAAACATGCTAGAAATGCTCCAATTTAGCTAATTAGCTTATTGTGAGAATATTACAAACGTCTGACAAAAGTGAAAAATGTAAATTTCCAATTTCAACCAAACATGCTAGAAATGCTCCAATTGAGCTAATTAGCTTATTGTGAGAATATTACAAACGTCTGACAAAAGTAAAAAATGTAAATTTCTGATTTCAACCAAACATGCTAGAAATGCTCCAATTGAGCTAATTAGCTTATTGTGAGAATATTACAAACGTCTGACAAAAGTGAAAAATGTAAATTTCCAATTTCAACCAAACATGCTAGAAATGCTCCAATTGAGCTAATTAGCTTATTGAGAGAATATTGCAATTGTCTGACAAAAGTGAAAAATGTAAATTTCCAATTTCAACCAAACATGCTAGAAATGCTCCAATTGAGCTAGTTAGCTTATTTTGAGAATATTACAAACGTCTGACAAAACTGAA
This sequence comes from Watersipora subatra, assembly GCF_963576615.1. Taxonomy (NCBI): domain Eukaryota; kingdom Metazoa; phylum Bryozoa; class Gymnolaemata; order Cheilostomatida; family Watersiporidae; genus Watersipora; species Watersipora subatra. The sequence continues at coordinate 267,027 of NW_027045249.1, forward strand.
AAATGTAAATTTCCAATTTCAACCAAACATGCTAGAAATGCTCCAATTGAGCTAATTAGCTTATTGAGAGAATATTGCAATTGTCTGACAAAAGTGAAAAATGCAAATTTCGAATTTCAACTAAACATGCTAGAAATGCTCCAATTGAGCTAATTAGCTTATTGTGAGAATATTACAAACGTCTGACAAAACTGAAAAATGTAAATTTTCAATTTCAACCAAACATGCTAGAAATGCTCCAATTGAGCTAGTTAGCTTATTGTGAGAATATTGCAATTGTCTGACAAAAGTGAAAAATGTAAATTTTCAATTTCAACCAAAAATGCTAGAAATGCTCCAATTGAGCTAATTAGCTTATTGTGAGAATATTACAAACGTCTGACAAAACTGAAAAATGTAAATTTCCAATTTCAACCAAACATGCTAGAAATGCTCCAATTGAGCTAATTAGCTTATTGAGAGAATATTGCAATTGTCTGACAAAAGTGAAAAATGTAAATTTCCAATTTCAACCAAACATGCTAGAAATGCTCCAATTGAGCTAATTAGCTTATTGTGAGAATATTACAAACGTCTGACAAAACTGAAAAATGTAAATTTCCAATTTCAACCAAACATGCTAGAAATGCTCCAATTGAGCTAATTAGCTTATTGAGAGAATATTGCAATTGTCTGACAAAAGTGAAAAATGTAAATTTCCAATTTCAACCAAACATGCTAGAAATGCTCCAATTGAGCTAATTAGCTTATTGTGAGAATATTACAAACGTCTGACAAAACTGAAAAATGTAAATTTCCAATTTCAACCAAACATGCTAGAAATGCTCCAATTGAGCTAATTAGCTTATTGTGAGAATATTACAAACGTCTGACAAAACTAAAAAATGTAAATTTCCAATTTCAACCAAACATGCTAGAAATGCTCCAATTGAGCTAATTAGCTTATTGTGAGAATATTACAAACGTATGACAAAACTGAAAAACGTAAATTTCGAATTTCAACTAAACATGCTAGAAATGCTCCAATTGAGCTAATTAGCTTATTGTGAGAATATTGCAATTGTCTGACAAAAGTGAAAAATGTAAATTTCCAATTTTAACCAAACATGCTAGAAATGCTCCAATTGAGCTAATTAGCTTATTGTGAGAATATTACAAACGTCTGACAAAACTGAAAAATGTAAATTTCCAATTTCAACCAAACATGCTAGAAATGCTCCAATTGAGCTAATTAGCTTATTGTGAGAATATTGCAATTGTCTGACAAAAGTGAAAAATGTAAATTTCCAATTTTAACCAAACATGCTAGAAATGCTCAAATTGCGCAAATAAGCCTACTGTAAGAATTTTACAAACGTCTGACAAAACTAAAAAATGTAAATTTCCAATTTCAACCAAACATGCTAGAAATGCTCCAATTGAGCTAATTAGCTTATTGTGAGAACATTACAAACGTCTGACAAAACTGAAAAACGTAAATTTCAAATTTCAACTAAACATGCTAGAAATGCTCCAATTGAGCTAATTAGCTTATTGTGAGAATATTGCAATTGTCTGACAAGAGTGAAAAATGTAAATTTCCAATTTCAACCAAACATGCTAGAAATGCTCCAATTGAGCTAATTAGCTTATTGTGAGAATATTACAAACGTCTGACAAAACTGAAAAATGTAAAATTCCAATTTCAACCAAACATGCTAGAAATGCTCAAATTGCGCAAATAAGCCTACTGAAAGAATTTTACAAACGTCTGACAAAGCTGAAAAATGTAAATTTCCAATTTCAACCAAACATGCTAGAAATGCTCCAATTGAGCTAATTAGCTTATTGTGAGAATATTACAAACGTCTGACAAAAGTGAAAAATGTAAATTTCCAATTTCAACCAAACATGCTAGAAATGCTCCAATTGAGCTAATTAGCTTATTGTGAGAATATTACAAACGTCTGACAAAAGTGAAAAATGTAAATTTCCAATTTCAACCAAACATGCTAGAAATGCTCCAATTGAGCTAATTAGCTTATTGTGAGAATATTACAAACGTTTGACAAAAGTGAAAAATGTAAATTTCCAATTTCAACCAAACATGCTAGAAATGCTCCAATTGAGCTAATTAGCTTATTGTGAGAATATTACAAACGTCTGACAACACTAAAAAATGTAAATTTCCAATTTCAACCAAACATGCAAGAAATGATCCAATTGAGCTAATTAGCTTATTGTGAGAATATTACAAACGTATGACAAAACTGAAAAACGTAAATTTCGAATTTCAACTAAACATGCTAGAAATGCTCCAATTGAGCTAATTAGCTTATTGTGAGAATATTGCAATTGTCTGACAAGAGTGAAAAATGTAAATTTCCAATTTCAACCAAACATGCTAGAAATGCTCCAATTGAGCTAATTAGCTTATTGTGAGAATATTGCAATTGTCTGACAAAAGTGAAAAATGTAAAGTTCCAATTTCAACCAAACATGCTAGAAATGCTCCAATTGAGCTAATTAGCTTATTGTGAGAATATTACAAACGTCTGACAAAACTGAAAAATGTAAAATTCCAATTTCAACCAAACATGCTAGAAATGCTCAAATTGCGCAAATAAGCCTACTGTAAGAATTTTACAAACGTCTGACAAAGCTGAAAAATGTAAAATTCCAATTTCAACCAAACATGCTAGAAATGCTCCAATTGAGCTAATTAGCTTATTGAGAGAATATTGCAATTGTCTGACAAAAGTGAAAAATGCAAATTTCCAATTTCAACTAAACATGCTAGAAATGCTCCAATTGAGCTAATTAGCTTATTTTGAGAATATTACAAACGCCTGACAAAACTGAAAAATTTAAATTTCCAATTTCAACCAAACATGCTAGAAATGCTCAAATTGCGCAAATAAGCCTACTGTAAGAATTTTACAAACGTCTGACAAAGCTGAAAAATGTAAATTTCCAATTTCAACCAAATATGCTAGAAATGCTCCAATTGAGCTAATTAGCTTATTGAGAGAATATTGCAATTGTCTGACAAAAGTGAAAAATGCAAATTTCCAATTTCAACTAAACATGCTAGAAATGCTCCAATTGAGCTAATTAGCTTATTTTGAGAATATTACAAACGCCTGACAAAGCTGAAAAATGTAAATTTCCAATTTCAACCAAACATGCTAGAAATGCTCCAATTGAGCTAATTAGCTTATTGAGAGAATATTGCAATTGTCTGACAAAAGTGAAAAATGCAAATTTCCAATTTCAACTAAACATGCTAGAAATGCTCCAATTGAGCTAATTAGCTTATTGTGAGAATATTGCAATTGTCTGACAAAAGTGAAAAATGTAAATTTCCAATTTCAACCAAACATGCTAGAAATGCTCCAATTGAGCTAACTAGCTTATTGTGAGAATATTACAAACGTCTGACAAAACTAAAAAATGTAAATTTCCAATTTCAACCAAACATGCTAGAAATGCTCCAATTGAGCTAATTAGCTTATTGTGAGAATATTACAAACGTCTGACAAAACTAAAAAATGTAAATTTCCAATTTCAACCAAACATGCTAGAAATGCTCCAATTGAGCTAGTTAGCTTATTGTGAGAATATTGCAATTGTCTGACAAAAGTGAAAAATGTAAAGTTTCAATTTCAACCAAAAATGCTAGAAATGCTCCAATTGAGCTAATTAGCTTATTGTGAGAATATTACAAACGTCTGACAAAAGTGAAAAATGTAAATTTCCAATTTCAACCAAACATGCTAGAAATGCTCAAATTGCGCAAATAAGCCTACTGAAAGAATTTTACAAACGTCTGACAAAGCTGAAAAATGTAAATTTCCAATTTCAACCAAACATGCTAGAAATGCTCCAATTGAGCTAATTAGCTTATTGTGAGAATATTACAAACGTCTGACAAAAGTGAAAAATGTAAATTTCCAATTTCAACCAAACATGCTAGAAATGCTCCAATTTAGCTAATTAGCTTATTGTGAGAATATTACAAACGTCTGACAAAAGTGAAAAATGTAAATTTCCAATTTCAACCAAACATGCTAGAAATGCTCCAATTGAGCTAATTAGCTTATTGTGAGAATATTACAAACGTCTGACAAAAGTAAAAAATGTAAATTTCTGATTTCAACCAAACATGCTAGAAATGCTCCAATTGAGCTAATTAGCTTATTGTGAGAATATTACAAACGTCTGACAAAACTGAAAAATGTAAAATTCCAATTTCAACCAAACATGCTAGAAATGCTCAAATTGCGCAAATAAGCCTACTGTAAGAATTTTACAAACGTCTGACAAAGCTGAAAAATGTAAAATTCCAATTTCAACCAAACATGCTAGAAATGCTCCAATTGAGCTAATTAGCTTATTGAGAGAATATTGCAATTGTCTGACAAAAGTGAAAAATGCAAATTTCCAATTTCAACTAAACATGCTAGAAATGCTCCAATTGAGCTAATTAGCTTATTTTGAGAATATTACAAACGCCTGACAAAACTGAAAAATTTAAATTTCCAATTTCAACCAAACATGCTAGAAATGCTCAAATTGCGCAAATAAGCCTACTGTAAGAATTTTACAAACGTCTGACAAAGCTGAAAAATGTAAATTTCCAATTTCAACCAAATATGCTAGAAATGCTCCAATTGAGCTAATTAGCTTATTGAGAGAATATTGCAATTGTCTGACAAAAGTGAAAAATGCAAATTTCCAATTTCAACTAAACATGCTAGAAATGCTCCAATTGAGCTAATTAGCTTATTTTGAGAATATTACAAACGCCTGACAAAGCTGAAAAATGTAAATTTCCAATTTCAACCAAACATGCTAGAAATGCTCCAATTGAGCTAATTAGCTTATTGAGAGAATATTGCAATTGTCTGACAAAAGTGAAAAAAGCAAATTTCCAATTTCAACTAAACATGCTAGAAATGCTCCAATTGAGCTAATTAGCTTATTGTGAGAATATTGCAATTGTCTGACAAAAGTGAAAAATGTAAATTTCCAATTTCAACCAAACATGCTAGAAATGCTCCAATTGAGCTAACTAGCTTATTGTGAGAATATTACAAACGTCTGACAAAACTAAAAAATGTAAATTTCCAATTTCAACCAAACATGCTAGAAATGCTCCAATTGAGCTAATTAGCTTATTGTGAGAATATTACAAACGTCTGACAAAACTAAAAAATGTAAATTTCCAATTTCAACCAAACATGCTAGAAATGCTCCAATTGAGCTAGTTAGCTTATTGTGAGAATATTGCAATTGTCTGACAAAAGTGAAAAATGTAAAGTTTCAATTTCAACCAAAAATGCTAGAAATGCTCCAATTGAGCTAATTAGCTTATTGTGAGAATATTACAAACGTCTGACAAAAGTGAAAAATGTAAATTTCCAATTTCAACCAAACATGCTAGAAATGCTCAAATTGCGCAAATAAGCCTACTGAAAGAATTTTACAAACGTCTGACAAAGCTGAAAAATGTAAATTTCCAATTTCAACCAAACATGCTAGAAATGCTCCAATTGAGCTAATTAGCTTATTGTGAGAATATTACAAACGTCTGACAAAAGTGAAAAATGTAAATTTCCAATTTCAACCAAACATGCTAGAAATGCTCCAATTTAGCTAATTAGCTTATTGTGAGAATATTACAAACGTCTGACAAAAGTGAAAAATGTAAATTTCCAATTTCAACCAAACATGCTAGAAATGCTCCAATTGAGCTAATTAGCTTATTGTGAGAATATTACAAACGTCTGACAAAAGTAAAAAATGTAAATTTCTGATTTCAACCAAACATGCTAGAAATGCTCCAATTGAGCTAATTAGCTTATTGTGAGAATATTACAAACGTCTGACAAAACTGAAAAATGTAAATTTCCAATTTCAACCAAACATGCTAGAAATGCTCCAATTGAGCTAATTAGCTTATTGAGAGAATATTGCAATTGTCTGACAAAAGTGAAAAATGTAAATTTCCAATTTCAACCAAACATGCTAGAAATGCTCCAATTGAGCTAATTAGCTTATTTTGAGAATATTACAAACGTCTGACAAAACTGAAAAATGTAAATTTCCAATTTCAACCAAACATGCTAGAAATGCTCCAATTGAGCTAATTAGCTTATTGAGAGAATATTGCAATTGTCTGACAAAAGTGAAAAATGCAAATTTCGAATTTCAACTAAACATGCTAGAAATGCTCCAATTGAGCTAATTAGCTTATTGTGAGAATATTACAAACGTCTGACAAAACTGAAAAATGTAAATTTTCAATTTCAACCAAACATGCTAGAAATGCTCCAATTGAGCTAGTTAGCTTATTGTGAGAATATTGCAATTGTCTGACAAAAGTGAAAAATGTAAATTTTCAATTTCAACCAAAAATGCTAGAAATGCTCCAATTGAGCTAATTAGCTTATTGTGAGAATATTACAAACGTCTGACAAAACTGAAAAATGTAAATTTCCAATTTCAACCAAACATGCTAGAAATGCTCCAATTGAGCTAATTTGCTTATTGAGAGAATATTGCAATTGTCTGACAAAAGTGAAAAATGTAAATTTCCAATTTCAACCAAACATGCTAGAAATGCTCCAATTGAGCTAATTAGCTTATTGTGAGAATATTACAAACGTCTGACAAAACTGAAAAATGTAAATTTCCAATTTCAACCAAACATGCTAGAAATGCTCCAATTGAGCTAATTAGCTTATTGAGAGAATATTGCAATTGTCTGACAAAAGTGAAAAATGTAAAATTCCAATTTCAACCAAACATGCTAGAAATGCTCCAATTGAGCTAATTAGCTTATTGTGAGAATATTACAAACGTCTGACAAAACTGAAAAATGTAAATTTCCAATTTCAACCAAACATGCTAGAAATGCTCCAATTGAGCTAATTAGCTTATTGTGAGAATATTACAAACGTCTGACAAAACTAAAAAATGTAAATTTCCAATTTCAACCAAACATGCTAGAAATGCTCCAATTGAGCTAATTAGCTTATTGTGAGAATATTACAAACGTATGACAAAACTGAAAAACGTAAATTTCGAATTTCAACTAAACATGCTAGAAATGCTCCAATTGAGCTAATTAGCTTATTGTGAGAATATTGCAATTGTCTGACAAGAGTGAAAAATGTAAATTTCCAATTTCAACCAAACATGCTAGAAATGCTCCAATTGAGCTAATTAGCTTATTGTGAGAATATTGCAATTGTCTGACAAAAGTGAAAAATGTAAAGTTCCAATTTCAACCAAACATGCTAGAAATGCTCCAATTGAGCTAATTAGCTTATTGTGAGAATATTACAAACGTCTGACAAAACTGAAAAATGTAAAATTCCAATGTCAACCAAACATGCTAGAAATGCTTAAATTGCGCAAATAAGCCTACTGTAAGAATTTTACAAACGTCTGACAAAACTGAAAAATGTAAATTTCCAATTTCAACCAAACATGCTAGAAATGCTCCAATTGAGCTAATTAGCTTATTGAGAGAATATTGCAATTGTCTGACAAAAGTGAAAAATGCAAATTTCCAATTTCAACTAAACATGCTAGAAATGCTCCAATTGAGCTAATTAGCTTATTTTGAGAATATTACAAACGTCTGACAAAACTGAAAAATGTAAATTTCCAATTTCAACCAAACATGCTAGAAATGCTCCAAATGCGGAAATAAGCTTACTGTAAGAAGTGTACAAACGTCTGACAAAACTGAAAAATGTAAATTTCCAATTTCAACCAAACATGCTAGAAATGCTCCAATTGAGCTAATTAGCTTATTGAGAGAATATTGCAATTGTATGACAAAAGTGAAAAATGCAAATTTCCAATTTCAACCAAACATGCTAGAAATGCTCCAATTGAGCTAATTAGCTTATTGTGAGAATATTACAAACGTCTGACAAAACTGAAAAATGTAAATTTCCAATTTCAACCAAACATGCTAGAAATGCTCCAATTGAGCTAATTAGCTTATTGTGAGAATATTACAAACGTCTGACAACACTAAAAAATGTAAATTTCCAATTTCAACCAAACATGCTAGAAATGCTCCAATTGAGCTAATTAGCTTATTGTGAGAATGTTACAAACGTATGACAAAACTGAAAAACGTAAATTTCGAATTTCAACTAAACATGCTAGAAATGCTCCAATTGAGCTAATTAGCTTATTGTGAGAATATTGCAATTGTCTGACAAGAGTGAAAAATGTAAATTTCCAATTTCAACCAAACATGCTAGAAATGCTCCAATTGCGCAAATAAGCCTACTGTAAAAATTTTACAAACGTCTGACAAAGCTGAAAAATGTAAATTTCCAATTTCAACCAAACATGCTAGAAATGCTCCAATTGAGCTAATTAGCTTATTGAGAGAGTATTGCAATTGTCTGACAAAAGTGAAAAATGTAAATTTTCAATTTCAACCAAACATGCTAGAAATGCTCCAATTGAGCTAATTAGCTTATTGTGAGAATATTACAAACGTCTGACAAAACTGAAAAATGTAAATTTTCAATTTCAACCAAACATGCTAGAAATGCTCCAATTGAGCTAGTTAGCTTATTGTGAGAATATTGCAATTGTCTGACAAAAGTGAAAAATGTAAATTTTCAATTTCAACCAAAAATGCTAGAAATGCTCCAATTGAGCTAATTAGCTTATTGTGAGAATATTACAAACGTCCGACAAAAGTGAAAAATGTAAATTTCCAATTTCAACCAAACATGCTAGAAATGCTCAAATTGAGCTAATTAGCTTATTGTGAGAATATTACAAACGTCTGACCAAACTGAAAAATGTAAATTTCCAATTTCAACCAAACATGCTAGAAATGCTCAAATTGCACAAATAAGCCTATTGTAAGAATTTTACAAATGTCTGACAAGACTGAAAAATGTAAATTTCCAATTTCAACCAAACAAGCTAAAAATGCTCCAATTGAGCTAATTAGCTTATTGTGAGATTATTACAAACGTCTGACAAAACTGAAAAATAGAAATTTCCAATTTCAACCAAACATGCTAGAAATGCTCCAATTGAGCTAATTAGCTTATTGATAGAATATTGCAATTGTCTGACAAAACTGAAAAATGTAAATTTCCAATTTCAACCAAACATGCTAGAAATGCTCCAATTGAGCTAATTAGCTTATTGTGAGAATATTACAAACGTCTGACAAAAGTGAAAAATGTAAATTTCCAATTTCAACCAAACATGCTAGAAATGCTCCAATTGAGCTAATTAGCTTATTGTGAGAATATTACAAACGTCTGACAAAACTGAAAAATGTAAATTTCCAAGTTCAACCAAACATGCTAGAAATGCTCCAATTGAGCTAATTAGCTTATTGTGAGAATATTGCAATTGTCTGACAAAAGTGAAAAATGTAAATTTCCAATTTCAACCAAACATGCTAGAAATGCTCCATTTGAGCTAATTAGCTTTTTGTGAGAATATTACAAACGTCTGACAAAACTGATAAATGTAAATTTTCAATTTCAACCAAACATGCTAGAAATGCTCCAATTGAGCTAATTAGCTTATTGTGAGAATATTACAAACGTCTGACAAAAGTGAAAAATGTAAAATTCCAATTTCAACCAAACATGCTAGAAATGCTCCAATTGAGCTAATTAGCTTATTGTGAGAATATTACAAACGTCTGACCAAACTGAAAAATGTAAATTTCCAATTTCAACAAAACAAGCTAGAAATGCTCCAATTGAGCTAATTAGCTTATTGTGAGAATATTACAAACGTCTGACAAAACTGAAATATGTAAACTTCCAATTTCAACCAAACATGCTAGAAATGTTCCAATTGAGCTAATTAGCTTATTGTGAGAATATTACAAACGTCTGACAAAAGTGAAAAATGTAAATTTTCAATTTCAACCAAACATGCTAGAAATGCTCCAATTGAGTTAATTAGCTTATTGTGAGAATATTACAAACGTCTGACAAAAGTGAAAAATGTAAATTTTCAATTTCAACCAAACATGCTAGAAATGTTCCAATTGAGCTAATTAGCTTATTGTGAGAATATTACAAACGTCTGACAAAAGTGAAAAATGTAATTTTCCAATTTCAACCAAACATGCTAGAAATGCTCCAATTGAGCTAATTAGCTTATTGCGAGAATATTGCAATTGTCTGACAAAAGTGAAAAATGTAAATTTCCATTTTCAACCAAACATGCTAGAAATGCTCCAATTGAGCTAATTAGCTTATTGTGAGAATATTGCAATTGTCTGACAAAAGTGAAAAATGTAAATTTCCAATTTCAACCAAACATGCTAGAAATGCTCCAATTGAGCTAATTAGCTTATTGTGAGAATATTACAAACGTCTGACAAAACTGAAAAATGTAAATTTCCAATTTCAACCAAACATGCTAGAAATGCTCCAATTGAGCTAATTAGCTTATTGTGAGAATATTGCAATTGTCTGACAAAAGTGAAAAATGTAAATTTCTGATTTCAACCAAACATGCTAGAAATGCTCCAATTGAGCTAATTAGCTTATTGTGAGAATATTGCAATTGTCTGACAAAAGTGAAAAATGTAAAGTTCCAATTTCAACCAAACATGCTAGAAATGCTCCAATTGAGCTAATTAGCTTATTGTGAGAATATTACAAACGTCTGACAAAAGTGAAAAATGTAAATTTCCAATTTCAACCAAACATGCTAAAAATGCTCCAATTGAGCTAATTAACTTATTGATAGAATATTGCAATTGTCTGACAAAACTGAAAAATGTAAATTTCCAATTTCAACTAAACATGCTAGAAATGCTCCAATTGAGCTAATTAGCTTATTGTGAGAATATTACAAACGTCTGACAAAAGTGAAAAATGTAAATTTCCAATTTCAACCAAACATGCTAGAAATGCTCCAATTGAGCTAATTAGCTTATTGTGAGAATATTACAAACGTCTGACAAAACTGAAAAATGTAAATTTCCAATTTCAACCAAACATGCTAGAAATGCTCCAATTGAGCTAATTAGCTTATTGTGAGAATATTACAAACGTCTGACAAAAGTAAAAAATGTAAATTTCTGATTTCAACCAAACATGCTAGAAATGCTCCAATTGAGCTAATTAGCTTATTGTGAGAATATTACAAACGTCTGACAAAACTGAAAAATGTAAATTTCCAATTTCAACCAAACATGCTAGAAATGCTTCAATTGAGCTAATTAGCTTATTGAGAGAATATTGCAATTGTCTGACAAAAGTGAAAAATGTAAATTTCCAATTTCAACCAAACATGCTAGAAATGCTCCAATTGAGCTAATTAGCTTATTGTGAGAATATTACAAACGTCTGATAAAAGTGAAAAATGTAAATTTCCAATTTCAACCAAACATGCTAGAAATGCTCCAATTGAGCTAATTAGCTTATTGTGAGAATATTACAAACGTCTGACAAAACTAAAAAATGTAAATTTCCAATTTCAACCAAACATGCTAGAAATGCTCCATTTGAGCTAATTAGCTTATTGTGAGGATATTGCAATTGTCTGACAAAAGTGAAAAATGTAAAGTTCCAATTTCAACCAAACATGCTAGAAATGCTCCAATTGAGCTAATTAGCTTATTGTGAGAATATTACAAACGTCTGACAAAACTGAAAAATGTAAATTTCCAATTTCAACCAAACATGCTAAAAATGCTCAAATTGCGCAAATAAGCCTAATGTAAGAATTTTACAAACGTCTGACAAAGCTGAAAAATGTAAATTTCCAATTTCAACCAAACATGCTAGAAATGCTCCAATTGAGCTAATTAGCTTATTGGGAGAATATTGCAATTGTCTGACAAAAGTGAAAAATGCAAATTTCCAATTTCAACTAAACATGCTAGAAATGCTCCAATTGAGCTAATTAGCTTATTTTGAGAATATTACAAACGTCTGACAAAACTGAAAAATGTAAATTTCCAATTTCAACCAAACATGCTAGAAATGCTCCAAATGCGGAAATAAGCTTACTGTAAGAAGTGTACAAACGTCTGACAAAACTGAAAAATGTAAATTCTCAATTTCAACCAAACATGCTAGAAATGTTCCAATTGAGCTAATTAGCTTATTGTGAGAATATTACAAACGTCTGACAAAAGTGAAAAATGTAATTTTCCAATTTCAACCAAACATGCTAGAAATGCTCCAATTGAGCTAATTAGCTTATTGTGAGAATATTGCAATTGTCTGACAAAAGTGAAAAATGTAAATTTCCAATTTCAACCAAACATGCTAGAAATGCTCCAATTGAGCTAATTAGCTTATTGTGAGAATATTGCAATTGTCTGACAAAAGTGAAAAATGTAAATTTCCAATTTCAACCAAACATGCTAGAAATGCTCCAATTGAGCTAATTAGCTTATTGTGAGAATATTACAAACGTCTGACAAAACTGAAAAATGTAAATTTCCAATTTCAACCAAACATGCTAGAAATGCTCCAATTGAGCTAATTAGCTTATTGTGAGAATATTGCAATTGTCTGACAAAAGTGAAAAATGTAAATTTCCAATTTCAACCAAACATGCTAGAAATGCTCCAATTGAGCTAATTAGCTTATTGTGAGAATATTACAAACGTCTGACAAAACTGAAAAATGTAAATTTCCAATTTCAACCAAACATGCTAGAAATGCTCCAATTGAGCTAATTAGCTTATTGTGAGAATATTACAAACGTCTGACAAAACTGAAAAATGTAAATTTCCAATTTCAACCAAACATGCTAGAAATGCTCCAATTGAGCTAATTAGCTTATTGTGAGAATATTAAAAACGTCTGACAAAAGTGAAAAATGTAAATTTCCAATTTCAACCAAACATGCTAGAAATGCTCCAATTGAGCTAATTAGCTTATTGTGAGAATATTGCAATTGTCTGACAAAAGTGAAAAATGTAAATTTCCAATTTCAACCAAACATGCTAGAAATGCTCCAATTGAGTTAATTAGCTTATTGTGAGAATATTACAAACGTCTGACAAAAGTGAAAAATGTAAATTTCCAATTTCAACCAAACATGCTAGAATTGCTCCAATTGAGCTAATTAGCTTATTGTGAGAATATTACAAACGTCTGACAAAAGTGAAAAATGTAATTTTCCAATTTCAACCAAACATGCTAGAAATGCTCTAATTGAGCTAATTAGCTTATTGTTAGAATATTGCAATTGTCTGACAAAAGTGAAAAATGTAAATTTCCAATTTCAACCAAACATGCTAGAAATGCTCCAATTGAGCTAATTAGCTTATTGTGAGAATATTGCAATTGTCTGACAAAAGTGAAAAATGTAAATTTCCAATTTCAACCAAACATGCTAGAAATGCTCCAATTGAGCTAATTAGCTTATTGTGAAAATATTACAAACGTCTGACAAAACTGAAAAATGTAAATTTCCAATTTCAACCAAACATGCTAGAAATGCTCCAATTGAGCTAATTAGCTTATTGTGAGAATATTGCAATTGTCTGACATAAGTGAAAAATGTAAATTTCAAATTTCAACCAAACATGCTAGAAATGCTCCAATTGAGCTAATTAGCTTATTGTGAGAATATTACAAACGTCTGACAAAACTGAAAAATGTAAATTTCCAATTTCAACCAAACATGCTAGAAATGCTCCAATTGAGCTAATTAGCTTATTGTGAGAATATTACAAACGTCTGACAAAACTGAAAAATGTAAAATTTCCAATTTCAACCAAACATGCTAGAAATGCTCCAATTGAGCTAATTAGCTTATTGTGAGAATATTACAAATGTCTGACAAAACTGAAAAATGTAAATTTCCAATTTCAACTAAACATGCTAGAAATGCTCCAATTGAGCTAATTAGCTTATTGTGAGAATATTGCAATTGTCTGACAAAAGTGAAAAATTTAAATTTCCAATTTCAACCAAACATGCTAGAAAAGCTCCAATTGAGCTAATTAGCTTATTGTGAGAATATTGCAATTGTCTGACAAAACTGAAAAATGTAAAGTTCCAATTTCAACCAAACATGCTAGAAATGCTCCAATTGAGCTGAATATTACAAACGTCTGACAAAACTGAAAATTGTAACTTTCCAATTTCAACCAAACATGCTAGAAATGCTCCAATTGAGCTAATTAGCTTATTGTGAGAATATTACAAACGTCTGACAAAAGTGAAAAACGTAAATTTCTAATTTCAACCAAATATGCTAGAAATGCTCCAATTGAGCTAATTAGCTTATTGTGAGAATATTGCAATTGTCTGACAAAAGTGAAAAATGTAAATTTCCAATTTCAACCAAACATGCTAGAAATGCTCCAATTGAGCTAATTAGCTTATTGTGAGAATATTACAAACGTCTGACAAAACTGAAAAATGTAAATTTTCAATTTCAACCAAACATGCTAGAAATGCTCCAATTGCGGAAATAAGCTTACTGTAAGAATTTTACAAACGTCTGACAAAACTGAAAAATGTAAATTTCCATTTTCAACCAAACATGCTAGAAATGCTCCAATTGAGCTAATTAGCTTATTGAGAGAATATTGCAATTGTCTGACAAAAGTGAAAAATGTAAATTTCCAATTTCAACTAAACATGCTAGAAATGCTCCAATTGAGCTAATTAGTTTATTGTGAGAATATTACAAACGTCTGACAAAACTGAAAAATGTAAATTTTCAATTTCAACCAAACATGCTAGAAATGCTCCAATTGAGCTAGTTAGCTTATTGTGAGAATATTACAAACGTCTGTCAACACTGAAAAATGTAAATTTTCAATTTCAACCAAACATGCTAGAAATGCTCCAATTGAGCTAATTAGCTTATTGCTAGAATATTTCAAACGTCTGACAACACTGAAAAATGTAAATTTCCAATTTCAACCAAACATGCTAGAAATGCTCCAATTGAGCTAATTAGCTTATTGTGGTTGATGTTGCTGGTTGGAAAGAGGTTACAGAAGCTTGAGCTTTTGCTATTATGTTTCCTGAATGCTTATCTGTAGGTCATAGTCATGTTTTCTGTAACAGGGTGTTTTAAAATGGTCTTTGTCGAGTACCTAGCAATGTATCTAAATTTAAAGGACCAAGCTATGAAGGTTATTGCAGCCTGAGTATTTAGGAATTGATGTCAGCAACCTTCCACTCATGATAAAATGCATCTAACATTTATCCACAGTTAAACTGGCATATCCTCTGTTATATTTAGATCAAGCTCATCTTGGAAAATGACTTGACTACAGGAATCGTGGCGTGAGTGGCAGCAAAAAAGGAGATCTTGTCTGGCCTTTTAATAGAATAGCCTCCGTATTCACAGAACGTATGTTCATATTCAGTCCGCTTCCTACTCCTATGCTTTCTTCAAACTTTTGCACAATCTGACACAATTGTTTTAAAAATACAGATAGATCTTTAGCATAACATGAATAAAATATTTATCTTTATGTACACAAATTAATTTTTTAATATTACGTAGATTTCTTTTACATTATACCACTAGATTACATAGATACTAAATATTTTACTCCGTTCGTGTTATATCTTTTAGCTGAAACAAGAATATGTTTTCGGTATTACCATGGTAACACTGGAAATCTGAGAGCTGTTACAGAGCCAATTCTAGTCAGGAATTCTTTGGCCTCTTCTTCTGGTGTAAGAGATAAGTTTTCTGTTTACATTAACCTATTGTTGAGATCTCACTATAGCGATAAGAGGATGTACCCAGCACCTTCAAGGTTGCTACATACAATTTTGTTGTAGAGTGGTCTATGGGGTCAGACATCCATGGACAGTGAGGCAGAAATAGTGCATCTAGCAATCGAAGGTAGGCTAACTGTTGCTAGGCTGTCTGCTTGCTTACATGTAGTGTCATAATGTTACTCACGTGTCGAGTCGTTGTGGTCACTTTCTGACTGCTGTCATTGGACTGTTTGTTTATCAGGTGTTGTTCTTCAGCATTTAAAATGTTTTCACTAACGTAGTGATAACATGTTTGAAGGCATAAAATACACCTTGTCAAGATCATGCATAATCTCTAAGATCCATTGTATGCAGACATTGAGGCTACTCATGTGAGAAAGGGCATGTTCTTCAATCCTGACCCTTATGTAAAAATACGAGTAGAGCTAGGACAGGATAGGTCTCAACCTGCTCTCTCTTACCACTACAAGGATTTTAGGACATCTGTTTGCGACAATACAACTGAGCCAAGGTGGCACAATGAGGTACATTCTTGTAGTACATGTATTTGAAATAGACTATTACTGTTAGAAATATAAATTTCTCTTCAAATTGGATTACAGTCAAATAGCATTTGAATACTGTCCAACTCCGTAGAGCATTTAAAAAAAATGATGATATTCAAATGAATATACCGTAATACCTTTATTTGAATGCTATGTCGCTCTATTTTTCAACAATTCCACTACAGTTGCATTTTATTAGAAGTGATGTTCAAATAGACGGTTACATTGTATTTTTCAACCCTTTTATATTGGCTTCTATTAGAGGTGGCGTTTAAATCAATGTGGTGTTATAATATAGGTTTTACCATAGTTTCCTAAATGACAACTCCATCTAGCTCAATAGAGCATTTAGAAACATTAATTAACTTAAATGTAGCTTTACAGTTGACAGTCCCATGCAACATAGTAGAGGATTTCAAAACATCTCTCTAACCTGCTTCTAAAGTTGCAGTGATTTTCCGATAACTGATTCGATGATGGAGCAGGTGGGCTATCCAATGTTGGTTCAGCAAGAAATTCAAGATAATGAGTATATGCTGACTGCAGTGTCAGTTAGCATTAAGTTACTAGTTACTACTGCTAACACTTTACTTGTCTTTTTGATATTCCACTTTACTGCGCTGCCATCAGACACTCTTTTTATGAAAGTAAAGGATCGATTCACCACTGCTCGCCCCACTCTTCTCCGGTTCTTAGGTCAACTATCTCTTCCTATGAAGCAAGTTATAGAGAAGGCTAAACTCGGGTAAGATTTGTAGTCCCGTTTGTCACACTGCCCTTTGCTGTTGGTAACCTTAATAGGCACTTTGAAAGTTATTGTGGGTTGTTTCCGCTGAATATATTTTGAAATTGAGCATATATTAAATATAATGAATTCTCGTGACAGCATTTTATTATGCAAATAATTCGGTCTAAACATGTTTATACATTTTAGTTTATGGCAGTAGTAGGTTCACTAAAAATGCTTGCCAAATTGAATACAACTAGTATGTAACATGGCTAGAGTACACAATGTTTTACCAAATTATTATATTAAAACAATGCTTCTGTGAACTTGTTAAACAATTTACTGCAATTGTCCTGAGAAATCTATCGGCATCATCCATCAGTCTTGGTCAGAGAGTGTCTTGTATAATTTTTTTATAGCGTAAGGATTTAATTTTTGAAACAGAATATGCATAAAGGCTGAATATGCGTTTCTTTTCAATGTCTGTGATGCTCATCATAAAAGAGAGAACCGGAATTTTTCATTCAATATTCTTGTGTTTTCTTTTTTGCCTCCAGACTTGCAAGCCATCTGCTTTCCTAAAATGACTATCCACTAGTTTTTACTAAACTGAAAAACTCTGGTTTACACTGGTTATAATATAATGCATAGCATTATATACATGATATAGCATTATGTACATGATATAGCACGAAAGCGCACATGGTATAAATTGTCAAATGGTACAAATTCGGCTATTAATTGGAACACATGAATAGTATCTTGCTAATCTACATAGAATGTTAGTCACTATTCAAAATTACTGCCTCAAGGATCTTATCCTGATGTGTAGACCAGAGCAAGCCAGTCATCTGTATGGCTGATTTTTTTACTTACAAGAGACTTCCAGGAGATCTTTACTGATCATTGATGCAAGCATAACTAGTTTCTAGCATCGTGTGGGGTTATTACACGTTGACTTTCAAGTCTTCTCAGTCATGAAAAGAAGGAGCAACATCCAAATATGCTAGTTGTAGCGTAAAGCTAGTACAGTTCATCTCATGTCATGTTGGCGGTACAGTTGATGAGCAGTCGGACTTATAGTTTGTCCGTTCAGATAACCACAATTGTAGTAAATATTTGAATTGCATTCAGTGTATGAATTCCATTCACCAGGCAACTAGAGAATCCCTTTTGATTCCTTAGCAAACAGACAAAGGTTAGTAAAGGTTTACGAGAGCAACCTTTCCTAGGCCATCTTTTTACCATCTGTAGTACATTGAGTCTTCAGGTGATATCGTGGTAAGTCATTTGATGAACTGCTTTCCTGTTTGTTCCAGGCTGACTGTTAGCTGTCAATTAATTGGTCGAACGCCACATGACCACATCTGTGGTACATTGATGTTTAAACCGACAATCATTCCTTATGATGGTAAGCAACGTAATCTGGCAGGTTTTTGTCTACTTGAAAGGTGTGTTAATTATTATCTGGTAGAGTTTGGTGTTTACTTGAATGTTATGTTAATTGTTATCTGGTAGTGTGGTGTTTACTTGAATGTTATGTTAATGATTATCTGGTAGATTTTGGTGTTTACTTGAGTGTTATGTTAATTATTATGTGGTAGTTTGGTGCTTACTTGAGTTTTAAGTTACTTATTATCGGGTAAAGTTAGGTGTTTATTTGAATTCTGTGTTAATAATAAATTATAATGAAATAAGAAGTGGAAGCTAATAAGTTACTTCATTTTGTCCGTAGATATTACAGCACAGAATACATATTCATTTATTGTCAATGTAATAACAGCATGGAGAGGAAACATCATATTGGGGCAGTAGAATATTTTAAAGTAGAGTTTCTTTTGCGTTCTTTCTGGGTTTCAATGCCTTGGAAACTTCAATAATATACTCTACAGTATAATTGGACTTTAAAGTTTATAAAACGGCTTAATTCTGCAGATACTGATAACTATTTATATGCACTGTAGCGAGCAGGCATTCAATGGATAGGAACCATCTTGGAGAAACACGCGTAGGCTGCTGCGCCATCACAG
The DNA here is from genome assembly GCF_963576615.1 of Watersipora subatra. Lineage (NCBI taxonomy): Eukaryota > Metazoa > Bryozoa > Gymnolaemata > Cheilostomatida > Watersiporidae > Watersipora > Watersipora subatra. The sequence continues at coordinate 286,048 of NW_027045249.1, forward strand.
ACAGTGCAGTAGAGAACGCTGTAGATAGATCTTCTGCCGATATTCTCTCCGATTCCTCTGGGAACAGTGATGTTGAACTTACTGACACGGCTGAAACTCCAGCAATGCGGTGAGCATGAGCAACTTTGTCAGCCTGACCTCCTTATCTACTTGGAATGTTTAAGATCATCGTAATTCAGCAAAAAGAATGAAGTAGCTTGGCGATGTAATTACAGTTGCAAATAGTTAATGTGATTGTTTCTATTTGCATCAGTTTACTGGACATTTAATCTTTTTCGAAATTTTTTTAAAGCACTAGTGCAATAAAATGACTATTAAAATACATGACTACGGACATTGCATTAAATCATGTTTGTGAATGCAAGTAAAATTTTATAGGGTGAGCTCCAGCAAATCTATCTATGACAGCTACAAGTTCACACACACAGTAAATAGTATTTATAGTAAATAGCTACTATCAGTTTTAGTAGCTTTTAGCTCTCTGTATGACAGGCCTTAACTCACTCTGTATGACAGGCCTTAACTCATTCTGTATGACAGGACTTAACTCACTCTGTATGACAGGCCTTAACTTACTCTGTATGACAGGCTTTAACTTACTCTGTATGACAGGCTTTAACTCACTCTGTATGACAGGCCTTAACTCACTCTGTATGACAGGCTTTAACTTACTCTGTATGACAGGCTTTAACTAACTCTGTATGACAGGCTTTAACCTACTCTGTATGACAGGCTTTAACTTACTCTGTATGACCGGCCTTAACTTACTCTGTATGGCAGGCTTTAACTTACTCTGTATGACAGGCTTTAACTTACTCTGTATGACAGGCTTTAACTCACTCTGTATGACCGGCCTTAACTTACTCTGTATGACAGGCTTTAACTTAGTCTGTATGACAGGCTTTAACTTACTCTGTATGACAGGCTTTAACTCACTCTGTATGACCGGCCTTAACTTACTCTGTATGACAGGCTTTAACTTACTCTGTATGACAGGCTTTAACTTACTCTGTATGACAGGCTTTAACTCACTCTGTATGACCGGCCTTAACTTACTCTGTATGACAGGCTTTAACTTACTCTGTATGACAGGCTTTAACTTACTCTGTATGACAGCCCTTAACTTGCTCCGTATGACAGGCCTTAACTTACTCCGTATGACAGGCTTTAACTTACTCTGTATGAAAGGCTTTAACTTACTTTGTATGACAGGCTTTAACTCACTCTGTATGACCGGCCTTAACTTACTCTGTATGACAGGCTTTAACTTACTCTGTATGACAGGCTTTAACTTACTCTGTATGACAGGCTTTAACTCACTTTGTATGACCGGCCTTAACTTACTCTGTATGACAGGCTTTAACTTACTCTGTATGACAGGCTTTAACTTACTCTGTATGACAACCCTTAACTTGCTCCGTATGACAGGCCTTAACTTACTCCGTATGACAGGCTTTAACTTACTCTGTATGACAGGCCTTAACTTACTCTGTATGACAGGCCTTAACTTACTCTGTACGACAGCCCTTAACTTGCTCCGTATGACAGGCCTTAACTTACTCCGTATGACAGGCTTTAACTTACTCTGTATGACAGGCTTTTACTTACTCTGTATGACAGGCTTTAACTTACTCTGTATGACAGGCTTTAACTCACTCTGTATGACCGGCCTTAACTTACTCTGTATGACAGGCTTTAACTTACTTTGTATGACAGGCTTTAACTTACTCTGTATGACAGCCCTTAACTTGCTCCGTATGACAGGCCTTAACTTACACCGTATGACAGGCTTTAACTCACTCTGTATGACCGGCCTTAACTTACTCTGTATGACAGGCTTTAACTTACTCTGTATGACAGGCTTTAACTTACTCTGTATGACAGCCCTTAACTTGCTCCGTATGACAGGCCTTAACTTACTCCGTATGACAGGCTTTAACTTACTCTGTATGACAGGCATTAACTTGCTCCGTATGACCGGCCTTAATCTACTTTTTCTGCCTGCGGAGATCTAGAACGGTATAGCAGTGGCACTAGTGGTGATAGTTCTGTGCAAACACTTCCTACTGAAATGGATAACAATTCCGTTTCTTCAATACCTCAGGTAATACTGACCTTTATTGATTTATTGAACAGGCATTTATTATTAATTTCAATAACTCTGCACGCATTGTTCAGTCATTGTTAAGTGTCAGTAAGATACGAATGGATATTTGAATAAATTACAAAGACAATTTGAATCAATGTCGTTGTTTATTTGGCAAAACACAGTTTTGTTAACTTAATAATTATATTACATGTTTTATATAGTATGCTTTTAAGTTGTTGTTGTTAAGGCAGAAAAAAACTAGCTGGATTCTGTAAAGTCTGACCTTTTTTAACCAATCAATTTATTCTCTTTCCAAACCAACAGTAAAACTTACACAACAAAATTTCCTTAAAAACGCTAATAATAACAACTAATGATAATAAAAAATCTAACAAGAATGTCATGGCCTTCGCCTGGTAAAGGCTAATTCGCACTCGTCCATTTATTTGTCAATGTGACGCGTTATTTCGTGTGTCTAGCCACAACAGCCTCAACTCTTACACATTTTGACACATTTTTTAAATGTAAGTCAGTGGCTGTCATTTGTTGCTTTTCTTCTTAACGCCACAAAAAACGTAGCGTTCATGTATCTTTTGTAATTAACTTGAAACTTTCAGAGCTACAAACTATTTGATACATTTTACATGATTAACTTATGTTTTAGCTCTGTCACAACTGCTAGTTACATTTTTCTTAGTCAAATAGTATTTGAACATTGTGCTTTACCAACTTATGTAAACTTTGTTGAACGCAAATAATATTGAAAGTTAGCCTATCTATAAATTATTTATCTGTAATTTTTAAAAAAGAATTGAATTCTATGTTAGAGTATTAAATGAGGTGTCTCTAGACTATTGTTCACTTGGGGGCAAAATCTGAGTTTTTCAGAAGTATTAAAGACCACCAACTAAGGTGAAATCTACAGTTTGTTAACAGTAATGGTATACAACTTGTTAAGTAAGTTATTGCCATAATAAGTCTATGCCATAATAAGCTAAGGCGGGTAAGGTATATCATGTAACAATTACTTCGATAATGTTTTGCTAGACTAACACAAGGAAGAGCAGCTCGCTAGAAGCAGTAAGCGTAGTGTGCAAGTCTAGATTACTTTCATTGATCGCTTACTAGCATCATATTTCAAAATATTTTATTAGAAAGTCTAGATATCTTTTATCATTTGAGATTCTCTGTACCGTTTTAGGTGATCTGACTGCCAGGATGTTTCAAGATTAAAATTAACATAACTTGATAAATTTGATCGCATTTAAAATGCTCAGAAGAAAATCACTTTTTCAAAAATGACGTCAATAGTCGCACTTCATGTTTGTCCCTCTCGTTGTGACATTGGCTGTTCATTCAATCTGCAGTGTTACACATCTCTATATATAGTGACATATGTTTTATTTTGTATTTGCTCAGGATTGTTTAAATAAAACTTCAAGTATAGTCCCAGATACGTACACTGCTATAGATATTTCAAATGATTTAAAGATATTTTGGTTAGAATTTGTCCCATTGTTTTCCTCTAAATGCTGTGTAAGCATACACTGTAAAAACTGTCAGACTTAGTGCGTGTGAAAAGTGAGTGATTCAGTGCAGTGACTGCTTGAATAATGCATAATATTAGGCATTGGATGAATATTTTTCTGCAGTCCGAAAAACAATGCACTTTGTTAAAATATCCCCTTCTTTAAAACGCACTGTGATGAACTAAATATTGAATTAAATTCTCAGGCAATGCAATGAAATCGCATTCAGTGTGTATTTTGCCATTACCTATCAGTATATTACAATGCGCTTAATGCTTAAACATTGCACTTTGTATATAAAGCTAATGCGTATGATGCGTTTGTGATCCGCTTAACAGCGCCGAGTGAATTAAATTAAGATAAACACAATGAGTGCATAGAGAGCATTGATAATTATGCATTAACTGTTTATAATTTTTATGCGGTGAGGGTGTAGGCTTCAGGCATTTATGCACTGCTTGTGTTAACTAAATAAAAACTTGATAAGCGATTAAAATTTTGAACAGTAATGCGTCAGCTGCATTAAACTTGCAACACAGCCATTGCATTATTAGCAAAAATTTATGCACTGGTTGAATTGTTTACAAAAAAAACTCACTACATGCTTAATAGTTGACAAATAAATAAGATACAGTAAACAGTCAGCGCATTAAATTTCCACATTTATGCAATGGTTGTGTGATTTTGTACTTGAACTCAATAGGCGTGTATAGTTGAGAATATTAATGCATTGACTAGTTTAAGTATATATCAAGGTAGTCAGCGTCGTTTGTTTTGAAAGCCTATGAGCTGAATGTATTATTTACACTAAACCTCAACAGATTACCAGATGTTCAAATTCTGACCTGTCAATGTAATAGCTCATCTTAATTTACAATGCGATCAATTCATTAGGTCTGCACTAGCTCAGGCCCTAATCACTTTATCTGAATTGGAGTTGTCCCAATTTGAAATGGTCACGTGACCATTTCGAGTGGGGACAATTCTATTGCGGAATCCTACCTTTTTTCAATTGCTGTTTGCTGGTAATATCTGATGAGCATAGGTCTACATCTAAAGGATTACCAAACTTTGTTTTCATAATTACCGGTTTTCAACATGTCAAAGGAAGACCTTGACAAGCAGACACCAAGTGGTTAAACTTTTAATATGGCCATCCTCTGATCTACAGGTCTGTGTTATTATAGTAAGTGATTATATCTCGTGTGTATAATCTCAATGGCTTTAAGAGTTGGTCATTTTGCGAGATGGTCAAGGGCAGGCAACATTTCCAGCTGAATTACATCCAACATGGAGTAGTTTGAGACATGGAAAACAACACCAATATTTGAGGTGAACTCTGCATATGTGATTCCGTTTGCGACAAACCAAACCCTTGAAATTTTTTCCGCAAAAGAAAATTAACTATTTCCCAAAAAAAAAACCAAGGTATATTCAACTTTACAAAATAAGACTTGACAATTTCTACAGAAAAGTGATACGGTTGATAGGGATGTGGAGAGCGGTAGACATAATTGGAATATTCCAATTGAATTGGAAGTTAATAAAACGGGTTAGTAATTCCTCCAACTATTATTAGTTTTTTAAGGCGACAAAGTTTTTCATTTCCCTAACTCATAAAGCGAACCGATTGGTTGAATAATAAAACCGATCATGTAATGTTTTGGGGGAGTTGCCCCCTCTCGCCTTTCGAGTTTAACTTCCTCCATCGGGAGTTGTTAACCCTTTGGCAGGTGAGCTCTGTTATCACCACCTACTAGTATTACTACCATTACCCTGTGTATACTTCTTCACTATGAAAATCAATTTGGTATTTTCACCATAGCTCCACCATTCTTGAAAAACTTTTATTTAATTCAAAGATGTGAGCTGTGAGCGAACTACTATAAATAAATGCCCCGACTCACACGCCCCTCACAAGTGTTTTATGTCTGCTACGTTAAACAGTTGGTAATTATAAATTGTCACTGCTATTATTATTTTAGAGCCGCAAATTTTCTGCAACCTAAATATAGTATGCAACTATTGATAATTGAACAAAAATATTGTTCTCCTGCTTTGGCGGAATTGTCCTCTCTCGCTTTTGATACTAGTTTAGCGACAGCATGTTTAATATCATTGGCCACTGCAAACAAAGTTGGCCAACTCCCAAGCAGCTTAGCTTGCCCATCACCATCTGTTAGTATATTATTATTACCATTAACACCCTGCGTATACCCAAACTATTCCCACTTCGCAGAGAATAGTGCATTTTACCCTAACTTCAACTTTCTCGCAAAAAATTATCTTCTTCTATTCAATAATGTGAATTGCAAGAAAATTACATACTCATAGTTTTCAATAGACCGCAAAACAGTAAACCAGCTGGTAATAAGTGTTATAGCATTTTAGAGTTGGAAATTTCACACCACTAACATAGAGTGCAGCTATTGATAATTGGTGGAATTGTCCTCTCTCGCTATTGCTACTAATTTAGCTAGTGTGGATCGTTCATTTTAACTTAATTTCACAATTAAAATCTCATTTTTCATTTTATCGACAATGGCTCGGAAAATATGCAATTGTGATAATCGACAAGTCGGCAGTGCAGTGCAGACCAGGACCATTGTGACTTCACCAGCCCATGTATCTTTTTTTCTTTGAAGCATCGTAAACCCGCTTCAATTCTTTTGAAACAATGTGAACAACAGGCATACTGCTCTGCATTAAGATGTCCTAAGATTTTTGAGCCTATCTACTAGTAGAACTAATGTGAAAGTGCAATTATCTCTCGATTAGTGGCGATCATTAGTGGACCTACGTATTCTGCAAAAAGGATGGCTTGCTCCAAAGGTTTGCCATCTACAGAACTAAGTTTTATAGTTGTGCTCACCTGAGAGTGAAATTTTTTTGGCGTATGAGGAGTTCTTCTTGTAGTCTATTTCTGACATCAACTTGACACAACCGAGAACGCGTCTACTGTCTGAAAATACAAATAATATGTTGATTTAATTGACTTATTTAGCCTATGCTACACTTTCACCACACAAGTCTTATTAACCATCAAACTGCCGGATACATTCTATAAAGTGGGTTAATTCAAAGTGCAGAGTAGATGTAGATATTATATTATAAATACTGCCCTGCTACCGCTACCGACATGCCAAGATAACTTCTGGTATATCTCTATTTCCTTGTTATGATTACCATGCTGATCCGAACACACGGGGTTGGGAATCCAAGCGGTGACCTGTCATATCATGAACAAAATTTCCATAACTGGCGTCAATTGATATATTTACGGGCAACGAAAATGCGGCCTCCTTGCACAGAATTGGAGGTTCAATATTATCTACCCTTGTAAAAAGGGGTAAGATACAAGAATATCTAATAAAAATTAAGTTTTTTTTAAAGTTTTTAATCACAACTAGGATATTGCAATGGGAGTGGTCTGCCTAACCAAAGATATTGTTATTTTTAATTTTAAAATATGTCATGAAAATTCATACCGGTATGCCATTTATTGCATTTATCACTAGCAAAGTAAATGTATAAGAATTACCAACAATAATGACCCATGCTCATGATTGGATTGAAGAACATTGACTGCTGTGGAAATGTTTTTTTTTAATTTAAAAATATATATTTGATGTGAGTAAAGATAGCTCAGAGTTTTCATGCAACTCTCATTGAATCGTGAGCGTCATTGAGTACTATGATATTACAATAACGATTGATAAGCCTCAAAGTCAAATCCTAATATAAAGCTAAAATAAAGCTATGTCTTCCCAAACCACAGTTAGAAGCTCAAGTCGTTTCAGTTACATAAAAATATCAATGTAGGCCTAAAGATAATAAATCTATGTTCTTGAGTTAAAAAAAATAGGATTATCTAAGCGCTTACTGTCGGCATCACAGGTTTTCTGTTGGTATCCTTGATCCTCCACTTAGCTTATCTGCCACACATTTCCTGGCGAAATCTGAAAAAATATCACGTCTCATACAATGTGGCTTTAACTAGTATACATATAGTACAGGGTTAATCTCATCGGAACTTCAAGTGAACACTGTGTTTTTTCATGTTCTTCAGAAAGATAGAAAATTTTTAGTCATTATTCGTTTGGAAACAGCAAATAATTCTAAACGGTTGTCGCAGAGCATCTTAGAGAGGGTTATTATATTTGTGCAGTTTGGCGTTGGATTGGATGTTGACAGCTTTTTGCCACTAAGGCTAAATTTATTGCATAGCTTTCTCAACAAAATATTTAAATTATAAAAATCATAAAATTATAATAATAAAGCGGTGCTGTTCACAAACTAAGAGACGCAATGGTATATAGCTTTATCCTTAGTGAAATCAACCTGCATAGAAATTTGTATAATACTGAAAGTATCAAGGAGTTGTCAGCACAACCACATTACTTTCTAGCTTGTAAGATCCAAATGGAGCCAAAACTGACGGTGGCAAGTCAGTCTGGTGAAAACACATTACATATTGCAGCCTTATATCTCTGATGTTGGCATGCGATATTTTTTCTGATACTGTCAGCACCGCAACATTCCCATATTCTCAATGGCAATCAGCTGTCGGCTTACCTACCCAAACTGCAACACTGTTGGTAATGCAAGTCATTTGGAATTAATTAGCCTGGACAAAAATATCGAGTGGTAAATTTAGGAGGTACTCCTAACTGCTTGCTCCAAAAATAGCTAGGTAACTCTGTTTAGAGGGATATAATATGGTTTATAATATAAATAATTAATAACAGAATTGCTATCCCATGAAGAATAACCGGTTAACTGCAACGGGCGTGTAGGCTAACACAAAAGGTTTGTCAAAGTTTTTTGGATCCATCATACCTCCTAGCCTACACTGTGTTGCTTATTCAATAGTACAGACACCTATAATCTTACTGGCCCTGACTATTGGTGTAAAACAAGCTAATACGTTTGTTAAGAAGGGACAAGTCATACCGTTACAAATAGACCCTTTCGCTCTTCGGCTCCATTGACTCTTTAGGGTTCTTGTAAAACTCTGTAGGCTTACGATGTCATAGACAGGTGTTATTTGCCCATTGATCATAAATTTGCTCTCTGATGGTTCACTGAAAAAGTTATAAAACCTGTATTTTTGATGTCTCAAGATTATTTAGCCTTTATTACAGCCGCAGGGGAAAGCAGTTCAGATTAGATTTTTAAAATTACTTAATATTTGGATTTTGGAGTATTACTTTTTAGAAAAATGTTATTTGAATTTCGGTTATATACAGCAGTTGCAGAGATTATTGAAGGCCATTAAATAAAAAGAAAAAATAAGGTGTTTTGGTATAATAAAATAAATTTTAGTGAGACACGATTAGCCAAAAGTGGAGGGTTTTAATGGTCGCCAAGTCTGATTTTTAATTTTCTCTTTGGAATGACGATGTTTAAAGAACACTCCTTCTGACATCAAACTGGCTTTTACCGATGAAAATTTTAATGCTTCTTTGACAATCAACCACTTTCAAAGTGAGTTATTCGCGTCGTCGGGTATTCGAGAACTTCTGAGATTTAACTTTATTTGACGCCAAGGTTGGCTTTATGAACGAAGCTTTCTTAATGGATTTTATATAATGAAATGGTTTGGTGCCGTTTTGCTGAATAACAGTGGTCTGAGGAGATTTCAACTCATAGATCCCACCAAGGCTTATATTAACCAACTCATAATCCTTTTATGGCCAAGCTAGGGTAACAATAGATATAATAACAGTTGAGGGAAATCATAAACTCACAAATGGCTGGGAAACTGTGGGAAACGCACATTGAATGAATGACCTTACAGTGTCAGTAAAGATATTGTCAACAAAATAGGAATGAGCGCCAACCATAGGTGCCAAGTAACCGTGATTTGAAAAAGTGAGGTTTTTAGCTTTTTTGGATTTAAACGACTGAGGTTCATACCCTACACCCTGTAAAACTTTGAATGTGTGTCTAAGGACTTCTCTCATGCCCTCTTTCTGATAGTGTATGACACTCTGTTAATATTATTGAATAAAAAAATAGCTAATCGCGTGTGGAGAGGAAAATTTACCCAAAATATCAGAAATATCCTTCTCAAAAAGGGAGACTTGGCAGCTATGGCGCCAACCAAAGTCCAAAACTGAGTAACCAAAGTTGGGATAGATTATAATCATTAAAACTGCTCCCAACACTTTTCCCGTAATATAAAAAAGCTGCTATGTGGATTACCAATTGGCATAATTTAGAATTAGATGCATGATTAGGACTATTAATTAGTGGTTTAATCCCGCCTCATAATGAGCCTCATATTCTCTTCGATGCAAGATTGTAGAGCAGCTTCCTTGATGAGTCTACGGAGATTCGTTGAGGAAACGAGCAAAGTGATGGGTGCGACAAATTTCATTTTTCGCTTTTCATTCCTCACCATCCACTTTGAGGAAAATTCTAAAGTAATATTTTGTCGAAACAATTATTAATAGCAAAAAGCTGTTTACATAATGCCCCACTTGATTATTGGGAAATATTTTTGTATTTTTCACGGTAGCCTTCATAAAAGCACTGAGACTGGAGTAGGTCTATTAGACTTTGAGCTTTCGGAGAGCCATTTGTGGTTATCAGTAAAATGTGTCTACCAATTGGTAAATTGACTATAATTACATGCGTAATCAGACCTATTAAAAATAAAATTCAAGTAAAGCATAAATAGGCTACTTAGTTTTTGTGTAACCTGTGAAATTTAAACCTTTGCTCGAACTTCAAGGTGCTGGGTTAGCCTCTCAAACAAAACGGTGCAGCATTGGCATGCACAACTGATGTCACAACTTTCAAAGTTATTTTATTCAATTAAAAATCCTATTCATAAGTCTTCATTCAAAGGATTATTTTAATTGTCCTAAGCTAAGGTAGAGCTCTATACCTCCATCTCTTCTATTATACTAGCCATATTGAGTGGCAACAAAATTTAGAGTGAGTAATAGGATTATCATTATGGCTAACCTGGCACCACATTTAAAGTGAGTTATTTATGAGTTATTCGCGTTGTCGGGTATTCGAGAACTTCTGAGACATAACTTTATTTGAAGCCAAGGTTGGAGTTATTGACGAAGCTTTCTTAAAGGCGAGAGACATGGAAAGTATTTCGGCACGGTTTTGCTGAATAAATGGTCCACAAAACACTTAGCCTGTATTAACCAACTAATAATTTGTTTATGGCCTAGCTAGGTTAACAATAGATATAATAATAACAGTTGAGAGAAATTATAAACTCTCCAATGGCTGTAGTTTAAGTGACATAAACTGTTGGCAGTTGGCTGTAGTGGCATTCCATTGGGTGGGTGGTTGATAATGGAATGCCACTACCACCAAGTGCCAACAGTTTATGTCACTTAAAGTTAAACTACAATGACTTAGCCTGGGTAGGCTCTTCTGTTGAAGAGCCTACCCAGGCTAACAATGACTGGGAAACATATTGAATAGGATTTTGAGTTAGCTAAAAAGCCGCTAGTCTGTAAGGCATTGCTTTGCTGGAAAAGATATTTTCAACCAAATAGTAGTTGATGAATGTCATCCAAAAACGACTTAAATTTAAATAATCAAGATTGGAATACATCAGTGATAAATATAATTATAACCAGTGTTAGAAACAGATTTACTTTTTTGGGGAAACACTGCGAGGCGGAGGGGTACACGTCCAACACTGTGGGAAAATCCACTTCGACACGCGTACAAAAAAGCTCAAATTACAATTTTTACAAGAATTTTTCAGCAAAATAATGAACTGTACATGTATATCAATAAAAATAGATAGAAAACATCACTGTATGATCCAGATCTCTTTGTCGTAAAATGTTTTGTGAAAGATCTAATAGCAACAAAAAGGAACAACACAAATAACTGATTACAAATCAGGGCCAGGGAATGCACCTATGCCGAGTTTATCTCCTTTGAAAATATCTCGGGGTATTGATGTTGCTGTGTATTGCTGTGTATTGCCTCATGCCTAACCCTGCTGATTAAACTATTAACCACTCAGTCATAACCCTTTCTAAAGGTATATATAAAAGACCATAAAATTATGTTAAACCAAAACAGTTCAATCTTGGTCATAGAATTTCCTTCACTCACAGCAGCCGCTGCTGACATTTTCCATTGCGGACATTTTCTACATAGCTTTGACACAATCGCAATATAGCTAGACCATCGGCTATTTCTTAGATACCTTTTAGGCCATGGGTCATAATACAAAAAGTATCATTCAAATATGGACAAGAAGTCGCCCATGAAAATAGGAATCTAAAGCAGGCTGTGCTGTGAATCAACCATCAGGTCGTAATCGACTACTCTATATGATGGGTTGTTATTAGCACAGCAGTACGGATGATGGAAAAGTCACACAGCTAGGGTGTTAGTAGGATAGGCTATAGTATGAAGCAAACTTGATTTGTTGACAGTGAATACAATAAGTTGCACAGAAGGGGTGGGTGGGGGGGGGAGAAAAATAAAAATGACTCATTTCGAATCGCTTGGTTGTGAAGTGAGAGTGTGTGATTTCACAATGGGCCAGAATGTTCACTAAGTCGGCATAAATACTTGTGACATGGGTATCCCACAGAAAGGGGTCTTACCCATTATCTACGAAATGACCATGCAAATTTTAGCCACACCACAGCCCAATTTAAAGAACCTTTCTTAAAATCTTCAATCCTCTGCTAATATAAAACAACTGCGGCCCGCTACAGCAGAGTAAGTGTACCGAATTTGATTCAGGATGTTTAGAAAAAAAGAGCGCCAAAAGTTTTGTGAACTCAATAGCAAGCTGAAAAGTAAAGGGCAAAATGTATTTTAGAGGGCATTAGGCAACATTGGCTAAGACCTAAGGGAGAAATATGCCTTGCCCTTGCCTTGCCTACTAAACAAAGAGGGTTCCTTTGTTCTCCCACAATGGGAATTTTGGAACTTATTGTGTTCATTGTTAGAAATTCAAATACCCTGTCCTGTTATGAGGTGCACACACTACATTCAGCCTACTTGCACTGCCCAATCATGTACCCTAGATAGTTACTTTTAAAGATGCCTCAAGATTGTTAAAACAGGGTCTGAAAATATGTAGTGTTTGAGCTGGTCTTTTGTTAGATCTTTTGTGGTCAGTATTTTTCGCTTCAACATGTTTCCTCAAGCATGGTGAGAGCGTCTTTCTTTGACAATAAGTATCAGAATGGGGTAGGCATACAAGTTTTCCGTACGTTGAACTGAACCTTTCAACATAGAAACATGAAAATCTCTGGGAAGTAAAGTGAATGACAAGGTCAATATAATATATTTCAAGCTGAACCAAAACCTAGACAATACTCTCATGCCCACTAGGTAAAATAAAAATATAAAGCTACGACATCTGGCTTTAAAACAGTAGGCCTCCCTACCAGAATCGACGGAAATTAATTACAAAAGATTTTTATAACACTAATCAAAATGTATAAAAACTTAAAAGCATTCAACAAGACAATTTACCACAGCTCAAAGTATTATCCGTCTCTACAGGAAAAGGGGCGCTCAAAACCGGATCATACGGTATCAACAAATTCAGGATCAGAAAAATACCTTGGCTGAATATAACAAGCGGGTTGAAATGGCGGCAGTTTATATACATATAATGGATGGTGGTGGGGTAGACTAGATACCAGCCGCCAAACAAAATTTCCGGTACATTGCAATTTGTGAGCGAAGAGCCGAGCTTCAAACCATTCTGCTTTATATTCTTCTAGTAGAAAGGCTGTAATATAGTCATTGTTAGCCACTATTTGCAGAATTACTCCATAGGTATCGCTAGCTAGACGAAAGGCGTCCCCAATGCTATATCTAAAACCTACAAAGCAAGACAGTGTAGAATAATCTTTGTGTTTTGAAGATTTGTTTATAAATAAGTGATTGAATAACAATAACAGTTCAATAGAGCTTACTTACAGCGTATCCCATTACTTACCAGATATTGTGATGGTGTTGCAGCATTGTGTGCAATCTCCCAAACTCTCCTGGATGTGCTCAGGTGGTTCAGGACTGTCTTCAGCGGTGCCTATCAAGAAAAAATTATCTTACTCAAAGCCTGTTCGATAAGTTAGAGCAGAAATTAGCCATAGCATTTAACAACAGCTATCTGTCTCAGGTGACAAAAACCAAGTGGATGATTCCTCAGAACACGTTACTGTAAAGCAGCGATTTCAAAACTCGATGCATGAGAACTATCAGGAAAGCCTATGACTACTGCACATGGTGACCGAAAAGCCAGTACTCCGATAGAGGAGTACTCTGATAACAAAATGACTCCAAAGTCTTCAGACAATACCTCAAAAGAGTACCCCAATTTCTAGAAATGTTCAGTAAACTAACATATTTCCATGCACGCACCAACTCCGTTACTCGAACACTATTGAGATATCAGCCACTGCAATACTTACGTGCGCCCTTGGTTTTGGCATTGTTGTGATGCAATACGCCATGCACATTGGCATCTGCCCAATCATGGCAAAACTCGAGTTGGTGTCTGTTACTTAGACTTAGCGGCACATTCTTAAAGTTTCTCATGCGTAATGATTTGAAGAACGCATGTTTAGCCTCCATCCTTAAGCACCAGGTTCCTCTTGGAAGACCAAATCTGGTAAACAGTTACATAAAGTTACATGAAGTTTAAAGTTTTTATGTGACAACTGATAATTACATAGTAAAATAATGCTTGAGATTGAGACATACTTTTAAAAAAAACATCACTGTAAAGTGGGATGCTGAACCAACCGACATACCGCAGCCAGCGGACCGCTTGCCATTAAATTGGAATGACATGAATCATGCTATATATATTTATACTGGCCTGATAAAATTATAGAGTTTTTGCCTGAGAACTCACTTCACTATGTAGTAGGGGATGTGTACCAAGTAATGCATCTTGGGAGTAATGGTGTGAGCTCCATATACGGTCACCCAGGTTTCTAGGTATAATTTTATTAGCGTTGCGGCGGTTGTAATCTGGTCTTTGTTGAACGAATATGCCAACAGAACGGAGGTAATTTCAACCATCATCAACAGCAGTCTGTATTCTGGAATCTCTTCAATATTGTGGCCAGCCAGTATTAAAGGTAGAAGAAAGCCCAAACAGATAGTTTGAGTTGCTGAAAAAAGAGTTATAGATTAGATCTACAAAAAGCATAAGTTGCATGAAAAGGAAAAATATATCAAAATTTGAAAAACTATTTTACCTTATTTCTTACACGAAGCAACAAACATAATAGGACTTTAAAAAAATGCTAAAATATTGTAGTGGTTTAGATTGGGAAAGTCGCTCCACAAATCACCAGTTTAGAATTTAGATCATTAGCATTCCTCATTGACTGTCGAAATCAAACAAAAACGTATTCAACTGCAGTAGGCTGAATACGAACCAGATTGACCAATTTTTCCGGTGTCTAGTCCATTGAAGCAAGATCTTTCCAAGCTACTGGGTGCATTTTTCTTGTCGTCTCCTCTGTATGGAAAGTTTTTGATGTGTTCATTCAATGACGATATAGAAATTATTCGGTTTTCCAGTAGCCTAGATACGAACCCCTTTATGGCATAAGGAAGAGTTCCTTCGCACACAATATGCATAATGTCAACAGGAATGCATTGGCAAACATCAAATCCATCGATCTTATCTAATATGGATAGCGAGTTGATTCCGTATCGCTTTGAGTATTCTACACGCTGCCGAGCAGGCATCTCTGGACCGAGAAGGAGACAGTGGCGACGGTGACTCTCTATGTCTCTCAGTCTAAACTCCGTGTGGTTAAACTGTAGCATGTTTAAAAGCAATAGAAAGCAATACAAAGTTTCGCATCACACTGACGAAAAGAACTAGAAATTCAGAAACTTAGCAACCACACACTAGTAGCGACGTGCGACAGCATTAACATAATCCCTGATTCAGCGCACGGAATAGCTTCTATTCAAGATAAAAGTCTTATGATAAGTGCATAACTAAAAAAGTTAACACAACAAGCACACTTCTGCAATAAACTGTATACCATAACACACAAACCTGTTGGATAATCTCTTGTGAGCTACCATAACACGTCCGACATTTCATGGCTGCCCCTCCCACTCCTTCTTTAAACCCTGCTACCATATTGGCTGCTGGAGTGTCGCCAATAAAAAAAAGCAAAGATCCTTTATAGATGTCCTTTCCGTCCCGATTCACAACTTCAATACCATCCTGAATAAAAGACATAGAATCTTTACTGTTTTATCCTTTTCAAACAATGGAATAAAATACATTTTCGATCATAGACTTTTCATAAAGAAACTCTTTCACTAGCCAGAAAAGAGGTCAAATAACTTGAAGTTTAGATTCATTGCCAGGCTCTAGCTCCGGTTTTCAAAGCTAACCTATTACTATAAGAATATTATGATTACCTTCTTGAGTACATTAATTTCCTCGGCAAACTTTAGAAGGATAGCTTGGACTCCATATTCCTTAACGTCAGCAGAGTATGCCACAGCAAACAGGTGTATGAATTTCAATTGGGATCTGTGCTGAGGCGGGACATTCAGTAACGTCCAATAGAAAAGAGCTAACCATGAAAAACACAACAGTGTGAGATATGCTGTTTAAAAAAAAACAAATATTGTAAAACCACGAAATTCTGTTCCTGAAAACATGCAGCAAAATTCCACTTTACCTATCTTGTGCTTTTTTCTTTTGGAGCCAATTGGATTCACCTAGAAAAATATGACGATTATCAAAAGAATATGACCTCAAACCAACGCATGTGATAAGGATCAACAAAAATGAAAACTATTGAGTATTTGAAAAGCCATGTACGACGGTCAGTGATGGGACCTGAACATCTGCATGTTGACACAACCGAAACATAAATGGTAAATTTATTTATAGGCCTACGCAGAATTATGCCCAATTCTTCTGTGTTAGATGAGCACTTAAATTTGAGAAGGCAGTAGTCGCCAATAAGTTTTGTGTAGCATAGTTGAAGGGCTTTATGATCCTTAAATCAACACACTTTTATTTGAGCTGACATACCACTTCAATATCATCATAATAGGCTGCTACCATTATCTTTTGCCCGTCAGCAAAAAAGTCAGAATTCTGTGCATAATCAGCATCTATGCAGTCTTTGATTGCCCCATCTGGAGAGAATATTGGAAACTGTACTACATTCCGGATTTCTGGACTATCTAACATTATCTGCAAACAGATGAATGAATACATGAGAACATAGACTAAAGCTTTTTTGCATAATTTTGAAAGCAAAATGTTGGTTGTACTTTTAGCATTTAGTTAGGTTCCATGAGGTGATGATAGTTGGTCGACAATGTTGTGTTTCTAGTCAAAGATGACTCAATTTCCTCATGGAACCCTATTGTGTGATGTTTATATTTGTCTGATAAATTAGAGCAACTCTTCAGGGTGACAAGTGCTTTATTGTTCATTGCTATATTGTTGATGGGAACAGCTAAGGCGCTCTTTGTTTACATAATCATTAGCAAATTAGGTTTACAAATGGTCTGAAATAAAGATATGTTCAGTACAATGGGAACATGGCCAAGCCAATTAGCAAAATAAGTCACTATAAATAAACTCACTAACTGTAGACCAACTATCAACCTAGGGAACCTAACTTGTTACACTAACTTAGCTGTGTCACTGAAAAAAATTTAAAGAGCTAATCCTGAAAAAATTACTTGTCCATAGCCAGTTCACTAACGGTAATTAGCAGGAATCAATTCTTATTGAAATCGCAGAACTATGACAAGCGCAGCACATTTGACAACCTTTTTCATATATTTTCTCTCAGAAGTTATCTTGCATGTTTGCAGTTATTAAGCGCACAAGTATTTACCTGGAGAGTTGATAGTACGGATACATAGTAAAATGGTCTTCTAGCGGTGTTGTTGTAGCGAATTGGAGTCGATTCCTACAAGCCACAACACGACATTTAGGTTAGGATACAATTAATTGGTTGGTGTACACTTTAAGGAAAATTCAAACGAAAGAGGCTTATTTCCAAACAGGCTTTTATCATATCTTTATTTCTCTAAACACCCCAATGGTTCCAAGGCAAGTGATCTAATGTGAATATTGTCAATTGACTGCAATTCAGGGGCGTATTTGACAGGGCACGAGTTACGAGTTTTCGTGAGTGAAAATTTCACTAGTGGGTCAAATAACCAAAACTCATTAGTGAGATCATGTATTATTGCATAACATAACAGTACCTCTTTGTATTGCCTTAACATGATTAAATCTAGTAAAGATCACAAAGGAGATTATGAGATAACATGTTGCTGTCATTGAGCCAATCGACATTAGTTAGTTTTGTTTAAATCTCTAGCGCCATCATAATACACTGACATATAGATATATAGTATATAGGTATTGGGAGCTAAAATAATATAAAATCGTCAAAAGTTAAAAGCGAGTACATATACAACTACAAATCTGTTTTGTATGGTTAAAAACTTGATATAAAATCTAGTTTTTGACCATACGAAATACATTTGTAGTTTTATACGTACTCGCTTTTAACTTTTGACTGTTTTATATTATATATTATGTTCGAATTTTGGTTATTTGTGGACTCAGTAGAATCTTGCAAAACGCTCTGAAATGCTGTAAATGTTCACCATTTTAGAAAAAAATTTTCCGGGTGTGACCCCCGGACCCCCCACTGGAAGGGCGCTCGGGCGCCCCTCCCGGACCCTCTCCGCCAGCGCGCTCCCTCAGCCGCTGCGCGGCCTCAATCATTCAGGATAACTAGTGGGTCAAATATATTTTTTAATATGCCCCAGGACTGCATTGACTTTTTATATTACATATTTGCTATCACTCCGTGACAGGGGCTATATTCAGCAATTTTCAACACACTAGTTTGAAAAGATTGATCAAGAATGAGCCCTTATTCTCACTATTTTGCCATAATTAATATATATTATGGCATAAATATCATGCTAATTTTTAAATTCACTGCATAGATAACCCTTTATTACTATGATTATGATTCACAGTCACAGCATTGTTCTTTTGTTTACATTACAATTATCACACTAGAGATTTCAACACGAAAACTCGTAACTCATGGATGCTAATATACGTCCATGGACTCTGTGACACTAAAGCATTAACCCTCTCACCCCTGATGCCAACTATTTCGGGAGAAGTTGTTCACACTTGGGCCTGAAGCCAACACTTTCGGGACACTTTCTGAGTAACTTTATTGATACTCCTTTTGTGTTTATCGTTTTTTTATAGCTTTATTTCGAAAGATAACAGTCTGAGGATTGTTTTGATACCAGAAATGTGGTTGGATAAAAGCATTTTACTAGGCAAATCCTGTGATAGATTTCAAACTTCAACTCTGGAGGTCGCCATATTGAATGCGTTTGCCGAAAGACAACGGCTAAATCTTACAATCTAACGTAATAATTAGTTCAGGTGAAGAATTTAGCAGTGACAGTGATCTACAACAACACTATGACCGTTTATTAGTAGCACAAAGTGGGTTTCAATTGCACAACATCAAAATTACTAAATAGTTATAACTTTTAAATTTTTCGAATAAAAAAATTTTATTTGACAAATCTTTTCACAATTTTAGTTGATAAAAACGATACATTATATTAGTTTTGTACTCCAGTTGTTTGCATCTCGTGTTTATTATCATAACTGCAATAAATGTTGTCCTTATAGAATGTAAATATGATATATAGACCTTATATACCAATTGATTGAACAATGGAACGGAAACTACATTATGCCATAATATTGCGTATAGGCTCATAATTTCAGTTCTATTGGTTAGAACTCCAAATTTTTTTTTGCAACTTGATGATAACACCTTTTCTTGTTATCCTAATATGTTACTGAAGTGTTATCAACCAAAAAGCTGACTTGTAGTAGCAGCCAAACTTAGACTTTTCGATTTCCAAAAAATGTATTGATTTGAATCTTATCAATAACATCCTATATAGATTAACCTAATGTGTATATGTTAGTATCAAAATGTAGCTAAGAATGTTACCAACAAGTTACAAAAAACTATTTTCATTTATCTTGAACGCAGCTTTATTTATGCTCAATCTAACACACCTCACTTTATTAAATATTGAGTGTGAAAAATTAATTAGGCCAGGGGGGCACTCAACTGGAAAATAATTAGGGCTGAAAGGGTTAACTAAAATGAAACACTGAGTGATCGTAATCTTTTAAAAACTCCCAAGAGTTAACGCAAGAAGAATTATAGGCCTATATTATACTCTTTAGTTTAAAAATATTAAGGATTTGATCAGCATCTTTTCCGAATTTGCTTTGTATTCTTAGATTATAGGCAGCAAACAGCTAGATAATTTTTTTGATTCAGTGTGTCAACTAAAATTTGACTTTTTTTAGTACAAACACATTAAGAACTCACAATTAGGTTGAACTTCTCTTTAAAGTATCGCATTCTAGTGTGTTGAGTGGCTAGACGCGTGAATCCATGACAGGGGAATAAACCGCCAACATCTATTCCATGTTCTTTTTGCACTGTATCCGTTAACAATCGTTTCTGTTCATTCAACAGCTCAGTGACAGTGGAACCAATCTTTTCAATGTGTACATTGGGAATATTACTTGTTGCAAGACTTAGCATAAATTTGGCACAGTTCTTCTCCAGTGAAGGAGGTCTAACAGTTTGCTCATCTGAAACAATTAACAAGAATAAGATTGCGTTTTATTGTTGACTGGCATGTCCATTTTGAGAAAAATATAATTTTAGGAAGAATGTGCCAATAGTGTCTGAATTTCCTGATAATGAGTTTATACTTACTGTTACGATGATGAGGAGATTGCGGATCTGGGTCTAAAACTGGCTCTACAACTGGTTCTAAAGGCATTGATTCAATATGAGTTTCAGTGTCCTTGTGTTTCCTACGAACGTGCCTTCTATAACTGAGATAGCTGTAAAACAAGCAACTACCATTCAGTGTATTTTAAATTGACAACCTATCAGGCAAATTGATTCCAATGGGGCTTTTACATTATGGTTAGCTCAATTTCAAAACAGAACCCTTATCATATGACATGACATTTATTAGCCAGATTTAAAAATACCAAATAGGACTTTAGGGCCAACTTCATATCATACCTTCCGTAACTCATGCCGCAGAAACATGTTATCCGAAACCTTGGATCATGTTTATGAACTCGGATGACATGGAGAGTGAAGACTTTATTTGAATTGTGAGAAAATCCACATATGGAACAGCTATAAAGCATTTCCTAAAATTGGAATATTAAAAATTATTCAAAATACCAATGGCTCAATGAGAGCAAGTGTTACTAACATTTCAGAGGACACTTTGTTGAAATAACAAAATAATATCAAAATATCCCTATAGTCTGATCTGTTCAGAAAGAAAATTGGCATATTAGAACACTTATTACAAAAATCCAACATATATCCTATACAATTTCTTGCCTAAGTCGGAATTCGGTACAAGATAGGGCAGTTTGAAGTGAAAGTCCACTGGGCCTCCACAAGATCCAGGATTCGGGTTCGCAGAAATATATTCAACAACAGTATCGTCAACAACATGTCCTAAAACAAGTTTTAAAATTGCAAAAGCAATCTACCATTTTTTATGGACTAATCTATAAACTCAGATAAAACTTATTATCAAGGGTTATCATAGGCAAGACAATAACAATGTGATTGGTTGCAATAGACCAATAGCAATGCAGTCATTGTTTAGGCTGAAAGCTTGTCCAATAAAATATAGTAGGCTTGGCTATGAAGAGAGAATACTATAATTTTGGTGTAGTTGGTTCATTTCAAGTCAGAATACTGTATCGTAACCGTTGAACCTACAGTACTTTGGCGTTTGAATCCGTTGGGCTAAGATTTTTAGCAATAGCCGTTACAAACTTTCTGCAATAATGGAACAATTCAAAACCCTTTTTGAAGAGATAGGCGATACAGCGGCATACGAAATATTACTTGGTGAGTATACGCTACATTTATAGTTTGACTTGATCACTAAAATTCAACGAGATAATTTTTATTTTATATACTTTGGAAGTAGGCATCTACTAAAGTGCCCAATGTTGAACAAAGCGTAAAATATATTAAAATAGAATTCGTTTAAAACATTTTATTACTAGTAGTTTCATACCCAACGGGTAATCATCATCAGAATCAAAATCACAACTATCTAGGATTAGACAAATGAAAGGTGTAGGCCTAAGTTTCTGAATTGAAATCAAGACCTTGAAATCAACCTAAATTAAAAGGCTCTTCGCTTTATTAAGTCAAGTTTCAACTTTCTTTTAATTTACAATCCCTTTTTATAGAAAACATGAAACAATAATATTTTTTACTTTTGTGAGAGAGGCCTAATCGCTACATAAAGTAGTATGTTTGAGAGCAGTCACCCGAACAGTAGAAGATCTAAAGCGTACCTATTTATATGCAATGAATGAATATTATTTATCATAATTAAATAGATAGCTATATGCATGCAGGGAGTTCTTGATGCAGGCCTATGCAACGCAACAGACATATTGATAGGAGCAAGGAGTTGTATGTATCCCACATACAACTCTTTAGTCTTTGATAGAAGTCATGAAGGAAATTTTGTTTGTAAGAACATTCAGAGGTTTTCAATTGAGAAAAGATTACTGCCGACACAATTCAAGCCTGGGTTATAGAGTAATTAAAATTTCTTGTTTAGGCCATAGAGTAGTTAAAATTTCAAAGGTATAAAACACAATGCCTATGTAAGCCTACTAAACAGAGAATAGAAAGAAGGCCAAAGAAAGAAGTAATCTTTACAATCACCACACTTCCAACATCATTCGTTTCAAATCTTGTGTTCTTACCCTTAAATACATTTGTGTAGCCAACTCCTTGGTGCAGCCAGCCAGCATTTGAATAATTAATTTTTACACTATCTTGTTGACTACTAGTACTAGCCACAACCACAGCCACCCACCCCACCATCCATTTGTGCCTGGGTGGCTGTGGTACTACTACTAGCCTAGAAAAGATTGAAATATAATTAAGACTTAGTAGCCTAGTAGTACTAGGCTGCTAAGTCGGAATTATATTTCAATATTTTCTTTCATTAACTTTTAACTTTTACTCCAACTAAGGCAACTAAATTCTGACAGCTGTAATCACAAAAAAGTTGCACCTTCAGTTACTCATTAGTGTCACTTTATGGTTGTATGGTTGTATGGTTGTCAAGTTATACAAATAAATGAAATACTTGACTCACTGTATGAGCATAGATTTGTTACCAGATACGCTATTGGCTAAGAATATTCTAACGAGCTAATTGAAGCCACAATGAGTATTCAAAGGTTCTTCAACATTGGTGCCCAAATCAATGATTTAGAATTAAGTTGGAATGATTAGGTTGTCACTATTTTTTTGTAACTTTGAATTCAACTCTAACTCTGTGAGTCTGTGGGGGCTGCTGCTACTGCTCTCTCTAATTAAGGATATAAGTTAACTCACTAGGAATTATTTTCCTCCAACAAGACTGGTATGGTTTGATTTTTTTATGAATTCATTTTAGATAATGATATCCTTGATGAAGAAGTGATACCTGACTTGCAACCAGAGCAGCTTCAGCAGCTTGGTGTTGGGTGAGTTGTCTTTGTTTGGTCTGATAGACTACGCGATCATGGTATTCATGTCTATGTTATAACCTCCGCCAGTTGGTTGTTCAAATCACAGGCCGGCCAACGTGTTCGGTAGCGCTCGGGCGGTGGTGCTCGGGCGAGCACCACCGTCCGAGCGCTACCAAACACCTTGGCCGGCCTGTGGTTCAAATAGAAATTAGGCCTACTTGCAACTCAGCTTCTTTTTGCCAAGGAGTTCTTATTGCCAAGGAGTACAAAAATACTGTCTAGGCGAAGAACAAAGATCAACTACATTACCTCCCCAAATGGATTAGTTGATAGCTAGGGTTTGCAATTTGTTTTAGGCTTTAGCAATGTCAATCATTTTTGTTCGCCATTTTAACTTGTATGACAGGAAGAATTAAGAATTGGCTAAGAATTGCTTATGATTGCATTGCGTTACGTTTTTATGTGGATCCAAAAAGACATTCTGAAATGGCCAGTTTTGGATTTACATTTACCTATGCTGTAAACTTTACTAGTAAGTATTACTATGGCATTATGTTAAGTATGTGAACTTTCCTTATAGCTCTCTGGGGAAATGTATGAAATACCTACGAAGACTCAAAGAGCTTGTCAAAAGTGTTCAAAAGGTAAATTTTACGTTCTTCTTTTAGCAAAATTTAGCTTGATTATTGTTGAGTATAATAGTTTTATGCATATCATTTATATCGGAGGCGCCTCTATTATTGGTCTTTGCATTTTCAGAATAACTTACCAAGTGCTGCCCCCTCTGTTGCGCTTACACTACCAACACCTAATGAAACTGCTTCAACACTCGGCGCTGCGGTCGCATCACCACCTGCTTCCATGCCGGCCACACCTAGACCTGTGGTTACCACACCTAGACCTGTGGTTACCACACCTAGACCTGCGGTTTCAACACCTTCCTCTGCTGTTTCCGCTATTTCAGGATCACCTGCCGCCGAACCTATTGCTTCAGCCTCTGCCACTGCTGAGGCGACTGTTTCAACACCCTCTAGCTCTCCATTGTTTATGCGAGTGAGTAACAGCAATATACTGTAAATTATGTTGTTGTTGTTGCTGTTGTTAATATTTATTGAGGTTAGCTAGAGAAAATAAATCCTGTCGACCTGTCTAAATTCGTTGGCTGTTCTTTGGCTGTCGATAATGTTGAATTGATTGCACAACTTAAATTTGTAATGTAAATTTTTACGTACATTAGACCTGCTAAGTATGGTGCTGTTTGAATTGTTGAATCTTAGTAGGTTAGCCTTGATTGAAAGCGCTTGTAATGGGCAACTCTTGGTAGTCACACTTTATCGTTCGAGCAGACACTATGCATTTTACACGTAGCAATCCTTATCTTCGCTAGCTATACCGAAGATAAGGATTGCTACGTGAGTTTTTTTTATAATCGTGAATAGGTCTACTTACTACCGGGCATGTAGCCTACTGTCCTGCAGATTCATTTAGCAATACTTGGCATTGGCGTGCAGCTTTCCACAATTTATTATACAGAAACTTACATCATATCCGTTATCCATCAAGGGTTATTTCGTGTATGTAGAAATTTTCTAAGCATTTGACCCTCTCAGGGAGGGAGAGAGATACCTAATGCTTGTTGAATACCTGTCGGAGTTGTCTACTCTGTCATTTATTTTCATGCATTCACTATGAATGTTAATATGGGCTATTGAGTGATATTTTCATATTTATTATGAGAAGTGTAATAAGTGATCCAGAAAATGTAAGCCCTTCCGTTGATATTTATGCAACTGAAACTGAAATGATTGAGCTTCTAATTGTTGTTTGGGGAGGCATAGCTTCATTTCAGCTTTATATTAGGAATGAAGGGTTAGCTTTATTTTTTTACTATCATAGTAAACGCTATGAGCCAGTGTAATCTAGCGTTGATTTGCATAACCACCATTGCAAGAGTCCAAAGCTGGGTAAACTTTAAATTTGTTTCAAGATGATTGGAAAATATTCTGTCTGATGGACTAGAACTGAGCAACTCTCTCTGGTTTTCATGCTAGCTAATCTATACACATATGATATTTTTATACTCCCTTTTTAGTTTTGTAATCATACTATTTTTTTGCGCATCTATAGTTTATCAGGATCTACATTCTTTGCTTGTAGAAGGTTTTCAAAAGACAGTTATCTTGCAGCGTAAGAAACAAAAGAAGCTACTATGCGAAAAAACAAAAACTCGATCAAGAACCTGCTGCTTCGGTCACCGGGTTCGTATTTTACTTGTTAATTCTCCTCTTTATTGTTGACGTCATAAAAATAATTTAAAATTTACCGTTTGAGATGAATAGTCAATCAGAATCGCAATTTATATTGACGTCTTAGGTTTTGATGATAAGCATTATAATATTGTATGTTTATGTATGTTATAAGCATTATAATATGTTTTTTATGTATGTTATGCTTTTGATCTTTGTTTGAAGTGAATCATTGTAATCTATTATCCGCACATCCCCCTCCCTTTGCAAGGACAAATAGACATCTCAATGTTTCATAAGATTTCTACTCATATAACTCATAAAAATGCGACAAACACTTTGTCTTCTGTAGCCATAATTTTCATCTTTTAATTTCTTACAGGGATATAGTGGTGAGGGCAGAGGCACTAGTGGTTTCTCCGAGCAAGGAAAAGAGGAATTTGCGGGTTCAAAATCTTGACACAATTCCACAGGTAAGGTAGCATAGTTTACTCAATAAGAGTATCAGGGGCTAGCGGTAGATAAAAATTTGTGATCCTCATTGTCTGCGTTGGAGTTACCCCCACTATAAAATAAGATCGAAGTAGCCGCTTATAGTGGGTGCAACTCCAACGCAGACAATGAGGATCACAAATTTGATCTAGGCTAGTGGTACTAATTTATAACCAACATCTTGTGTTGCTTTCAGTAGATCTCTTAGGTGTGTGCAGCTTGCTTTATTGTGTTTTTAAAATATATGAGGGAGTCTTGATTATGCAACAGCCTTTCGAGCGCCTTTTGTTTCATCCGCTAAATGTTTCAAGTAATTTTTGTTGTGGTATTACCATTCTTGTTATACATCATTGTTGCTAATGATCGGGCTCCACTTTGTCGCCGCCAAAATCGCTTCTAAATTAAAGATTTGCTTATATTTCTAATGGCAGCATTCACTGACAGTCGCGTTTCGAATAATATTATAATGAGGCATGGAGTGTCAGTGTCACGGCTTTTAGGGTTCCACTTCTTTGAAAAGGTGGACATTTTTCTAACAATCTATTATGTAACCAGTTATATACTCCCTGATGGCACGGCTAAACTTGATTATTGTTGAAATTTTTATGGTAACTTTTCACCCTTTATAGCAAGTTGAATAAAATTTGTAGTTTTCGTTGATGATGCCCTAACTTTAACCACAGTAAACTATAAGAACTCTATAATCAGTCTTCATATTGCAGAGTGCGGTAAAGGAGATGCTTCGTCCATCATTGTCTATTAGGAAAGAGGCTTTTAAGAACATGAAAGATGGTTGGAGTGGCATGGTTGTTGAGTGGCCAATTTATGGACAGGAGGCTTTTGTAAGTATTACTCTCCAAAATAACATGAACTTTCAAAATTTTGCCCATTCTCCCAGTATCCTATTTTGAGCCCAGGTCTCACGTAGTGTTTTAGTGGATTGATATTAAAAAGCTACAAGCGAAGTCTTTGCAATACAACCTGCACCGAATACCAATTTGCATGAGCTGAAGATGGCTACCTACTTCCAAAGCACAATTTTAAATAAACTTGACTAGACTCGTCACTCTTTATAGTTTCTCAAAGAATAATGTCTTAGTCTTGGGATTAACTGAAACTTTAAATGTTATATATTATTGGAGACCGAGTTGAACTGAAATTCATTGCAAGGGGAAAATTCCAGTTAGTTTCTCTCTATGGAGGGAATTTATAATATGTGCACAGTAATTTATAGTTTAAACGATGGATGACTTGCCGGATTATGGTCAATTTCGGCAGTTGCCTGTCCTATCTGGCCACTGGATTAAACGATTGCCAAGTTTTTATTTAGCACTATTCTGGCGCAGCATTGAACGTAATCCTACCACTGAGCAGACTTACTGCCTATCTATTAGGAGTTTTCTTCTCCATAATCAGAGGATAACTTTATGGTCTTCTAAAAAATCTTCAGCACTCTACTCCCAAATATGTCTTTGGCATAGACTTTGAACTATGTTTTCACTGAAAATGTATGGCATACCTTCTCTAAGTCAGAATTCCTAGCCTGTTTTCTTAGTAATAAGCAATTTCTGAAAATTTATGAGCAAAAAGTTATGAAGTCTAGATTTGTTGGCTATTTTTTAAAAATAAATATGTTTGGGCCCAAAATCAAAGGAATAAATTTCAAGAAAGAGTAAGGTATTGTTTTACTATTATGTATTCCACTCCAACTTGCCCATGTGCATAAACCATTATTGTTAGTATGTGTTTTCTATAAAATTGTAGTTTGGGCTTGTAACATATTCCTGCTGGTAGGACAGTGTTTAATCTAAGGTGGAATAGGGAGAGGGTTAGCCGGAAAACACGACAGCCTTGCCGTGTTTTCCGGCAAAGAGATAATCCTGCACCTCTAGCATTATACAGGCAAATTATGGCAAATCACAGTCAGGGATGTGATTCATAAGCTAAAAAGTTTATTTTAAGCTATTTTGTATTAGCTCCGAACGCTGGCTTACTGTACGCTATTCATTGCCTTCACCATTTAAGTATACCTTAGGTGGTATTTTTATCTATCCACTTCAGTATATAAACACATTTATTTCATAATTTTATGATTGAAATGCTGCCTCGGGCTTTTGCTCAAAGTACTTTGTCAACGACTTCCGTCAGCAAGCTAAAATGAATTTTGGAAATCACATGCCTGCTAGTTATCCATCGTTTAAACTACACATATAAGACAACTCACATTTCTAGCTTCGATTTCATTCATCTGACCCTATGCGTTTAGGTTTTTACATTGTAATTATTACTATCTAAGTAGGCTTCAGCATAATTGAATTTCTAAAAAAATTTCGGCGTTGTGGTCAGGTCAGATATGTGTTTCTGACTGGACATCTATCTGACCACAGCTTTTAAAAATTCACCACCAAAGTTTTTTGATTATATAAATAATATTGTCAACTCGTATTAAGTTTGTTAAAGGTCTATATCGTTGAGGGCTTAGAATTACTTCATGTAAGAGCAGTAAAGTGGTTCATTGAGGGTCATAACTAGTTTTTATTTACGGGCAAGTCGACTGAATGTCGATATTTCTTGAATTCTATAGATTTGCTACAGGAAGAATATTGAAGATAAATGTTTGTACTTTATTTCTCGCTTGCTAAAATGTCTTCTTCTTTCAAATTAGCGTCGATATTTTGAAGTTGCTTATTTTTTTATTGCTTGTTAGCTTATACCTGAGCTTGAGCTCCTTCTGAATCGGGACTTGGATTTGGACGCGTTGGGAAAGCGAGCAGAGGATTTGTTCATGGCTGCATGTCCAAAAGAGACTAATCGTAAGTGTATTTATTATCTTCAAATTTACGTACTTTCTTTGCAGAACAATATGTTACTTTATGCGCTAGCAACGGCTCAATTATCAAAATAATATCAACCGCCAAAATGATATAAGTCGGAGTCGGGTGCCCATGATTTTAGTCAGTATTACTGGCTTTTTACCTCACGATAATAGTAATCTACGGAGTTTGTCTCACCCTATTTTCCATTCCAATGCTTTACATGTGCAGCAGCTTAAACAAGAACTAGTCTCTATTGTTGGAGGTCTTACCTGGTAGTGTGTAGTCAAAAAAAGTTTAAATATAACAAAAATACTTTGTTTGCAGCGAATGATTATGGATTTGAGAAACTGGTGATCGTGATTGGAAAGCGCCTTGGAGACAAAAAGATGCTGGCCGAAACACCCGAACACAAAGTGAGTGGATTTCTTAGTTCGGTAACTTATTAACGTCATACATTAGGCTGACTATTGGTTCGCAACTCCAACTTAGCGTGTTAGAGGTTATTAGGATGTTTATACAGGAATGTTGTTAACGTCATAAATTAGGCTGACTATTGGTTCGCAACTCCAACTCAGCGTGTTAGAGGTTATTAGGATGTTTCTATAGGAATGTTGTTAACGTCATACATTAGCCCGTCTATTGGTTCGCAACTCCAACTTAGCGTGTTAGAGGTTATTAGGATGTTTCTATAGGAATGTTGTTAACGTCATACATTAGCCCGTCTATGGGTTCGCAACTCCAACTTAGCGTGTTAGAGGTTATTAGGATGTTTCTATAGGAATGTTGTTAACGTCATACATTAGCCCGTCTATTGGTTCGCAACTCCAACTTAGCGTGTTAGAGGTTATTAGGATGTTTCTATAGGAATGTTGTTAACGTCATACATTAGCCCGTCTATGGGTTCGCAACTCCAACTCAGCGTGTTAGAGGTTATTAGGATGTTTCTATAGGAATGTTGTTGACGTCATACATTAGCCCGGCTATGGGTTCGCAACTCCAACTCAGCGTGTTAGAGGTTATTAGGATGTTTCTATAGGCATGTTGTTGACGTCATAAATTGGCTGGACTGGTTTCGGCTCCAATCTGACTTACTTTTTACTGTTTTAGGTAAGCCATTCTCTTCCCCACCTCAAATTTGGGAAACTCTGTGTGGATGGGGAAAAGTTAAGCGTTAGTGAGGACCCTCTCGTCCTGCTAAAACTTCTGGCAGTATTTTACATTGGGGACATCGAGTTTGGCGACGCCAAGAAGTTTGGCCAGCTGCTGGAGTTTACCTTCTTGGGCTCCAGCACCGTGAGAAAGGGAAGCAAGTATTTGTCTGTCGACAAATTTATGGAAAAAATGAAGCGGGTGAGTACCTAATGACTCAGCTATGCTAGTTTTATATCTGTCGAAAAACTAAGTAGGATTCGAATGAATTTCTATGGTAGCAATTTATCATATAATTCATGAGAAGAGAACTCCAAAATGTAACTTTTGGCGCAAAAAACGATTTCAACCAGTTGTAAAATCATTGAAACTAAAATTTCCGAGAACACTCATATCCTAAACTCATTGGTCGAGCTTTTTGCCGTCTTCCTAGTCTTATTTTTAACGTTTATTTTTCATGTTGGAATTATCATAAATCATAGAAACATTTTTTTTCTCTTTTGCAGGAAAGCCGAGCCGACGATGAGTAGGCGAAGAAAAGCAAGTGCCGGCAAAGCCTGGAACGCTATAAGTCTAAAACATAACAACAAAATTCATAGAACACAATTCACACGAAATAGTAACCTTTCCAATCCAGTATGCCAAAGTGACACCACTTTTAGAGCGAATTATTTACGTGATTTGGGGTTTGGGCTTACTCAATGGATTTTATGGAATCGTGCTCTCTTTTATATTATTGTAGATAGTTTTTTTTAATTATTATTCTAAATCGATCTTGATCAAACAGATGCTGTGTGTTTTTCGAGTTATTTAGTGCTTTTATTAAATGGTGTGTGTGTTTTTCGAGTTATTTAGTGCTTTTATTAAATGCTGTGTGTGTTTTTCGAGTTATTTAGTGCTTTTATTAAATGGTGTGTGTGTTTTTCGAGTTATTTAGTGCTTTTATTAAATGCTGTGTGTGTTTTTCGAGTTATTTAGTGCTTTTATTAAATGTTAATAATAAATTATATATACTCGCTGTTTAAAAATATCCTTGGCTGAAAAAAACGCAGAGCTGTTTGTAAAGTGATTAAACTTGTAAACACTTGCTGCGTTCAAATTTGACCCTAAAATATAATGCGCCAAGCGTGTAAAACCAGGTTGCAATGCTAAATGCACTCAGCGTGTGAAAATCGTCTTCGTATAGAAAACTCAGTCAATGTTTAAAAACTGCAATTTTTAAACGCTAAGTGCGTACATATTTTGGTTTTATGATTAATGCACAGTGTGAATAGAAATTGCCTTGAAAAATGACCATCAGCAGTGCGTTAATTTTTAGTTGCACATCGCATAAAACGATGAATAGAAGTGTGTTTTTATTGAATGAATAGCGCATGGACATTGCATAATTTTCGAGTGTGTAGTTTTTCAGGTGCATTGAAAAATGACCATCTGAGGTGATTGAATACTGCATAGATTTTTTTTACAGTGTACTGAAAAGTAATCATTTCTTGTTTGCTGATTCTACCGGACTCTGAAATTTTGGACACTTATAATGAGTACTTACAGGTATTCTAACTGATGTCCAAGTAAAAGTAAAGGAAATGATGATGATATTTTCCTAACGAGTCTTATAAGATTATTACAATATTTAATTGTGAGAATAATTATTCAATTTTATAAGATTATTATTGAATTTAGTAATAAGAATAATCATTCGAAGTATAGTGACCGATGGTGTGCAACACGTTACTGTTATTACTTTTCTAAAGATTTTGTTGATTTTACTGAGGCTGTGCCCAATATCGCGGTATACTGCCAAGCCGTTTTTAATATCTGCAAAATTAAGTAATAGGCCTACATTTTCTT